>NC_028647.1:48712200-48712514 GCF_001406875.1 Solanum pennellii | reverse complement strand
GAGTTTGTGACTTACCAGTTTCAAGGGAACGCCAAAATGTGGTGGCGTTCACATGTTGAGTGTCAACCCGCACAGGCACCACCTATGACTTGGGCGTCATTCTCGAGCTTATTTATGGAGAAGTATATCCCCCGGACCTTGAGGGATAGGAGGAGAGATGTGTTCTTGAGCCTAGAGCAAGGCAGAATGACGGTCACTGCATTTGAGGCTAAGTTTCGTGCATTATCTAGGTATGCCACCCAGCTTTGTTTTAGTTCACAAGAGCGGATTTGCCGTTTTGTGAAAGGGTTGAGGTCAGATTTGCGGATTTCAGC
>NC_028647.1:48668391-48706571 GCF_001406875.1 Solanum pennellii | reverse complement strand
TCTTCTTCCTCATGTCTTGATGCCTTGAAGTTCCGGCATGGACTAGCTTTTGTTTATTTTAGCTTCTTAGAATACTCCTACTTTAGAAATTTGATCATAGATGTTCTTGTGGTGATGACTTCCTGATTTTGGGGAATAATAGATGTTGAATTTTAGAAGTTATTGAATTGGTTTTTATTAATGAATTTAAGTCTTCCGCATTACTTTCTGTTGATATTATATTGAAATGTTAGGGTGAGATTGGTTGTTTCGCTCACATAGGAGGGTAAGTGTGGGTGCCAGTCGCGGCTCGGTTTTGGGTCGTGACACTGTGGCTATAAAACTTAAATAATAAAATATTAAAATTAGTATAACTTACGTAAATCCCATAATGTAATACTTAAATTACATTTTATCCCTATTTTTTTTTGTTTTACAAAAATCCCTCAAAATATCAATCATCCAGAGACATAAATTTCATTCCAATACATTAATTGTGATACGTTATAAAAATTGTTTGTTGAACTTAATATGGAAAATAAATATAAATTGATTTCTTTCCCATAAATCGCTCCAATCTGCAAGAACTTCACAAAATTCAAAATTCTTCTCCCAAATTATCAAAAATCCTTTCAATTTTAATTCAAAAAAAATTCGCAGTTCAGATCCTTTCAATTTTAATTCAAAATTATTGAAATTTTGAGATCCAAACTTCTTCTCCTAGTCCATTGAAGATATTTTCAATTTTGATTAAAAATTATTTAATTTTTTAAGAATATACATCATGAAAATCTTCGCTAGTCTTGTTACTATCATCTTTGGGATTTAACGAAGTATTTGTGATTCGACAAGAAAAGATACCCAACAAGAGTAAGAACAAAGTACTCACCGCAAAATAGATAATCGACCTAAACATGCAGAATCTCGTGTGTGAAAATTTTTATCAAGCTAATAAGGATATGTATATGAATACTCTTAATGCCCCTCTGCGTCCTCAAAATCACTACTTGTTGTGACTTTGTTATGTTATCAATTCACTTTGAGAAATTCATTCATCAATGAGAATATAATAATATCTAGTAATAATGTTGTCCTATTTTTGTTTGATGTCCATAATATTAAAAAATTCATATTAACCTGATGCTTGTTCCCGTTGTTGCTGCCGCCTCTAAGGATACATGTTTGTGTGGTAATTTCTATGTATCTAATACATTTATTATAAATTTGAATTTACATATCATGTCTAAGAAATTAGTGCGTGATATATTATTATTTATGTATCTTATTTTGTTTGAGAGATACTGTATTTTATAAAAGATACATTATACATGTAATTATTTCAAATAGCATTTTTTATGTGTGATACACAACGCAATGGTGGTTAGTTGATATGCATATGATACATGTAACAAAGTTTGAAAACGATTGAATTTGATATGTATTGTGTATCAGGTACATATGGATTAATTTGATAACAATGTCTTAGATGTAGAACATAAAGAGTTTATTTATCAAGTGTATTTATTGGGTAATGTTTACAGATAGAGCTTTCCAGATGAATAATTTTGGTGTATGTATCTAGTGGTAAAAGATTGCCACTTATATATATACACTACATAATTGAAGACCCGTTTACGGGCCCAATATAATTAATTATTTTTTTCAATTTTAAGTTAAAAATAATTATTCATATTAATATTTTATTTTATCATAGTTTCTAAATTTTTCTATTATTTAAAAAAATTACAAAAATTTCCTCTCAAATACATTTCTGTCCTCTGTCAGACACATCAGTATCTCCTCTTAGATACATTTTTATCCTCTCTTGAATACATCTTTATCTCATCTTGTATACATCCATGTTCTCTCTTAGATACGTTTCTCCCCTCTCGGATACAACGTTCATATTCTCTCTCGAATACAAGCCTCCCCTCTCAAATTCATACGTGAGCTATGTGTCTGCAAGTTTTCTCAATAGCAATGTATCACGATCGGTGTAACAGCATGTCTGCTGATTTATCTGAAATTATTTAATTCTAAGAAAATTTTGTAATTTGAAAAAAGTAGGGATATAATGTAATTAACTCTTTACACTAAGAAAATGTATGGAAATTTATGAAAATTTTACTTTAATTTATGTGACATATTTTTCTTTGTAGTCAGATTCAAAAGAATGATTTATAACATATTAAATAATATTTTGACTTAAAATATTCATTTTATTCTTAGTAAGATGATTTATAGTCATATGAACATTTATGGTTTGTTTTAGACCACGAATTTTAAAAGTGTTTTTTTCTTTTACAAAAATCTTCATGTTAAGTTAAATTAAAATAAAATTATATAGACCGAAAGGGAGTGAATATAAATTTAAGATCAATTGTATATTTATAAAATTTAAGTTTTTGTAACTATTTTGCCTTTTAACAAAATTTAAAATGAAAATAATTCAAAATTATTTTTATAGTATTTTTTTTATCAATATTCTATCAATAATTATAATAATAAATTTAATTTAAATAGGTAATAAAGTATTTTAATTTTTAAATCGATCAAGTGTTGATATCAATTGGGAAAACATTTATTTTTAAGTTGTAAAGCATTCATAATCTAATAGTAATGTGCTCCTTACTCTCAACGAATGACACTAATTTATAATAATTCAAGATTGCAAGAAGTAGAAATCAAGACTAAATTGTGAAAGTTTCATATGTATATGATATATAATTCTATGCCAAATTAATTTTTGTTCCATATATTTATATAATTTCAAAATTTATCCCGTTAATTAGTTATGTGTTTGATTAAATTACAACTATGCACTCATTATTTTGTCATTTTTTTTGCATTATCAATTCTATTTTTTTTTATCTCTTTAGAATTGTGATTTTTTTGTTTTCTTATTTAAGTCACAATTTTTAAACATAAAATGAATATTATTTTGGACATTAAATAAATGTTATTTTGGAGATAAAATAAGAAAAAAGATTTACTAACCTACAACCACGAAGATCCAATTTGAAACCCAGAGACGAAGAATACTTTGAAACTCTTAGCCGCGAAATGAGGGAGAAGGAGTAAAATTATTTCTGGAAAATAATGAAATGAGGGGGAAAAAGAGTAAATAAAGATTTTGAAATTTAGTCTATGTGGCAGTGGAACCCTATTGGCGATGTGGAATTCACATGGCATTTGACAACCTCCATTAATAAGAAGGGCACTTTTGACCTAATAGTTTGACGGAAAGGATAGTTTTGAGCTGCAATATAGTTTAAGGTTATATATAAGCTATTTCAGAGAGTTTAAGAGTACTTTTTACCCATTTTCTTTTAGTCTATGTGGCGGTGGAACCCTATGGCGTGCAATGTGGCATTCACATGACATTAACAACTTCCATTCATAAGAAATGCACTTTTGACTAATAGTTTGATGGGAAGGAGAGTTTTGAGCCGAAATATAATTTAAGGATAAATATGAACTATTTCAGATAGTTTAAGGATATTTTTTACCTTTTCTGTTAAAACAATATGAATACTTATGTTTAAAGAATATTGTATATAATTTAAAAGGAAATTACATCATAGAAGATGGTATGTTATACTGAATATATTATGGTCGCAATAAACATATATGAACTATTTAAATTGTATAAATATTTTTTACATTATTATGGTCAAACAAATACAAATTAATTTTTAAAAATTAAATAAAATGATTATGTGGAGTCACACATGAAATAAAAAAATTTGTGACTCTTGAAAAAGATTATAAGATTCTTCTAGAAAATTATTTGGAACACTAATTATGCAATTATAAAGTTATAGCTTTTCTCATAAATAATATTTTAAATTACAATATTAGCATTGGTCGTCCTAATCATGTGTCTTCTATATATATATATATATATATATATATATATGAATTATGTATCACGGTTAATGATACATTATATGACTTGATATAAGTTAATGATACATGAGGTAGTGCCTATGAATTAAGTACATTTATATTGAACATGATAAACACTAGTAGAATATTTGACTATTGAATATCTGGAAAACAAAATTAAGATGAAAAGCTAAAAACAAAAGGAGTAGAATTCATATGTATCAAAAAAGTTGTAGATGAAAAAACTGATTTTCTTTTTAAAAAAATGACAGTGGAAGATCTGGAAAAAAAATTTGATGAAGAAATAGTTAATATCTAAAGCTTTTTTGAACTTAAATAGATAACTGGAAAAAGAATATATTTGAAATTCAAAAATAGAGTGATGGATGTAACTGTCAATATGTGGGGGTGATTCGAGGCATGAAAATAGAAACAAAATCGTGGGTTGAAAGTTGGAAGGATTGTGAATAATGTATCTGGAAAAAGAGAGAAAAAGAAAAAAGCAAGGATATTTGTAATATTTTGAAATGGTAGGAAATTCTAAAGAATATGAAAAGATATATTGTGTAGTTATATAATTTTCCTTAAAATCATTAAGATTAAGCGGGTCAAGACCCAACCTGATTTTTAAGCCCATTTGAGCCCAAAGTAAACTTGGACGGATTAGAGCCCAACCCAATTTCTATTTCAACCCATTTTGATATCTCCAATTTCAAGTCAACCCGACCATTTGACAGTTCTAGTTACAAGGATTGTAACTACATGATATCTAGAGAAACAATTACTAGAATCTCAGTAATAACAAAATTACTATAAACAAATATTCAAATTTGGTTAGTAAATAATTGACCAAATATGGAAAAAACATTGTTCCATACTAAAAAGAGGTAAATATCAATTAATATTGCACACACATTTGTTAGATATTTTTTCTTTACACTTAATCTATAAATACATATCTCCATTTAACTCCAAAATATATTTCTTCTCAATGTTCTTAAGTAAATTTTGCTCTTATCTTGCTTATAGAGAAAAAAATGGATTCTTCTTCTGAAATCAACAATTGCCGTGAAATAATACCTTACGTTTCCCCAGTCAATAATATTCGAATGGCGGTATGTTGTTTTATAGTACTAATTTTTTAGTATTTTGTATAAAAATTATAATGAATCCACAAAAGGTTCAAATAGAAATTTGTATAAATTATTCTTGGAGAAATGTTTTTTAAAACATTCATTTTATAGAAGTAGAAAAGTTTTCTTACAAATATAAAATATTTTCTAGTTGTTCATTTTAATAAATATGGAATAATGAAAAGTTGATTCGCACTTTGAAAAAAATAATAGAACGTATAGTAACAATGTGTTGTTATAAAATTTATGAATTATTTTCTACTATAATTTATAAATAAGTAAAAATTTTACCGAACATAATATAAATAAATAATGTTTTTTCTGCATCCAAACTTTGATGATTAATTTGTACTTCTCCCGATCCCTTACACGCTCAAGAAAATCAAAGAGTTGATATTAGTGACTCGGTGTTACTACCCTCTACTGTATCAAGTAATCCAAGAGAGAATGGCTCAGAGACAACAGTAAGAAACTACAATTTAGCATTCTATTGTTTCCTCTTACTTTTTGCTTTACCCTTTAATTTATTATTTTTTGCGTAGATTTTAACTCCTTGGTTAAATCTTGATCATCATTGTGGATAAGTAAAAACACATGAATTTTAGGTATTTTTAGACATTGGAGTAATACTTTGTTTGGGAATAATTAATTATTCTGAGGAATATTTGTGTATCAAGATTTTGTTTTAACAAATTTTATCATAACATTTATGTCTATTTAGATTTTACTTTTTGATATGATTTTAAGATAATATGTAATCCTAAAAATTAGGTAGTTTTCTTGTCACAAAAAGTAAATATGATATGATAGTTTATAAATTACTTATTATTTAAAACACAATCAACTATGAAAAGAAATTTTGATTAAAAGTTTTCTATTATTGCAGAATGAGTCTGAATTAACTCCCTATCAACTCACCGGGAGGAAGAGGGGATTGATTAGTGCAGAAGTCATAGCACTGTCTAGTGTTAGCTTTTCAATTGGACCTCTGGAAGGTGAAACTAATATTTATACTGTTAAATTAAACAAGGTAATTAGTACATTTATTTTTCTAGATTTCTTATGCATAAATTAATATATCAAGGGTTGATCATAATTGTGATCGACAAACAACGTTGACGAGCAAGAAAGGTTAACTCTTCCAAATACTTTGTTATGGACTCGAATTATATGGAGAAGATTTAGTCGATCCATTCAGACTTAATAAAAAATATCAGGATATCCTTAATGGCTGGACATATGAAAAGAGAAGGCGCCCTAATGGTCAACGTGACAAGGTAACTAAAATTATTATTTTATTTCTTGCATATAACTTAAATTATTGATTTTTTTTATTATTTCTTGATTTTATAAATTAGCAATGTCGAACTAACAAAATGATAGGTCAAGAAGATGAGAGATAGTGAATCAATAACTAAGCTAGTTGTGACAGTGAGTTTAAATTTTATTCATCATTTGGATAATGTCTTATTTACACTATCATGTAGTTTAAAGTATACTTACAGGTAAGAGTCTACAAAATATGAGTTTTGTTATCTTAAAAATAAGACATGTTATATTTTATAAAATGTAAAAGTTAAATAATAGTTTAATAGTAATTTATCTAACAGTTCCGTTATAGTTTCTACATTACATCACGAGGGATTTTTATCTATTATACTTATTTTAGTTGCTTCATTTGTATATCATGCTTATCTGATTGGATTTGCCTAGCAGAGTATAGTTAATAATTTATTAGTTCAAGGTAATAGTGTACACTATTAAATTTTTTGAAATAATTATTGTAACCTAATAAAAAACATTGTTGTATTGTAGGTTTACCATCATATGAGAAAAAGCTCCATACGCCGATCTATTATGGAAGTATGTAGATACATCTTAGATGGATATGAGAAAGTAGAAGTAGAAGTTGATCCTGAAACTAATATGGTAAAAGAGATTAAGGTAAGATATTTAACAATTTGACAAATATGTTTTTTAATGTTACAATCATTCTTATAGCGTGATCTTTAATCAAATCAAGATTGGATCTCTAAAACGTCCTTCAAGAAAAGAAAAAAAGAATCTTCAAATTCAGAGCATACAACAACGGAGCAGAAAGAAAACAATGGTGAACTACATTTAGGAAATGAAGTGGCACTCATGTGTGAAATGATGGAGCTCAAAGAAACAAGCGAGTTTGTGGTAAGTTATTAAAATTCATGTGGCACATAAAATAATCTCATGAAGTTAGACAATCACAACTACCATAATGATGTTAAATCCACCAGGAAGTGGACAAGGTAGAAGAGGGTGAAAATAAAGTGTTTGCTCACCTCAACAAAAGTAATGAGTTGGACTCTGAATTTTCACAAAGTGTAGGTAAGTGATCCTATCACTAGCTTAATCCTTTGTTGTAAGTTTTTTATTTTATTTTATTTTATTGCCATCAAAATTCGACAAGCCTTCTTCCTCCAATGTCTCTATAGATGTCCTTCACTTGATGTCACCATTATTTCAAGAAGTAGAGAATACAAGAATGATGCATCTTTATATTTGGAAATAATATAATATTAAAAATTTATTTTATCTTTGATAAAATAATTTATAACCACGTTATAATTTATAGGAAAATTTGGATCATAATTCTTGAAAGTATTTTTTTTCTTAAATTTTATATGAAGTCAAATTATATCATATAAATTAAGATAAGTAAAGTAGTTTAAATAAATTTATACATTGACTTCATTTGTTTTTGCAGAAAATATGGAGCAAATCCCCATTTCACAATTATTAGAAATAAAAAATAATGAGAATGCTTATATGGAGAAGGGACTTCCTTATGAAGACAATTATGGAGAAAAAGAAATGATTGCAAACTTTGCCAGTAATGTTGAGTTTGTGACTCCCGCTGATTTCACACTAGAGACAGGTATTTTAATCAACTCCTTACAAATGCATGAGATAATCACAAGGTTTATGCAATTAGGGTGTGTCTGGTTTGAAAAGAAAACATTTAATTATGGTCATGTTAGGTTGGATCAACTTTGTGGAAAATATGTTTTAAAAGGAAATAAGTACGTTAAAACTAAGAAAAACTACTTCTCTTATGAAATTCGGAAAAACAATCAATCTCATAGCCCTCATATGTACTACCTCACACCCCTACCATCATAAACATTCCCGGTCTATTTTGTCAAAACTACATAGTATATACTAATATTTTTGAGATTATAATTTTTATTTACCTACAAATATTAGAAAATAAACTAAAATCTACTTATTTTTAGGAATAAATGGTGGCCAATGATGTTAAGTCTACGGTCACATACAATTTTATACTAAATAAAGGTTTTTTTCACCATAAAATCTATTAATGATTGCACTAGAAAATCTCAATAATATATTCACCGCCATTGAATGATTGATCACAAGAATTATACAATTAATGTGTAAATATTTAGTTTGAGTTCTTTCACATTATCAATACTTTTAGCTACATTAATTTAATTTTTAATATTAAATCTTCATATAATTTGCAGGTGAAAATGACAAGGAAGGAGTATGCCTTATTACAAACTTTTCCCTACCCCAAGTCGCTCCTCCTATGAAAATAGACAGTGCAAAAGAGGGAAACAAGACTACACTTGAGGATTCACATGGAAAAGAGGATCATCAAATATCTCATGATAACATTTTTACAAACATGGAAAATTGTGATCTTTTCTCACCTAAAGAAGGTAGTTTCTCTATGTATAAATCTTGTAGAAAATGAAAAATTTAATGAGTCACAAGAACTTGAAATATCATATTTTATTTTCACATAACTAATGTCATTTATCATATTACATTGATGAATATTTTTTTCCTAAAAGTGCAGGATTAGACGATCCTTTTCTACTCTATGGGATAGAAAATGTTGACTTTGGAGATGCTTATACACCCAATATCAAGGACCTGTGATCATCTTATAAAAAGTGTTGACGTCATTGTGCTAATGAGACACTATCATATTATTGTGTTAGTAGTTGTTTGTGTTGAGATATACTATGAATCATGTTGTTGAGTTATGATATTTTATTTAAATTAATCTAAGTAATGACTATTTTTACTTATTTATTATAACAAAGTCTTTGTTTGAATAAACTATTCTATTAATATGTATGTTCATTACTTATATTGTAGACAATTTTTATGTATGGAGTTATCTAATTAATGCACGAAAGATTCAAATGGTTGGTTCTCATAAGTTATAAATTAATGTTCACAATTAAATAAGAAGTAGGAAAAACAACTTTATTGTTACGGAACAAAAATAAATATAATTTGATCTAAATTATGGGAGTGGTCATAATTCAACTTCTTGTGCTAGTACATTTCATATATATTAAATAAATCAAGAAAAGATGTTTGTTTATGTTCTAAAAATTAACAAAAACACTTTTCTACTTCATTACAAGTATTTATACTCTTAATCTTGATATAATTATTATGATCTTTGTAATTTTATATGTTATTCTAATCTATTAAAAGTTGCAACTCAATTATGACTTAATATATTTCCAATAGAGTAGATTATGATAAATCAAATTAGTGAAATAATAATTAGTAATAGAACCATGTATCACACCCCTCTATGGTTACTTATAACTTTTCATGTGAACCCTACATATTGATTTTACATTTGTCATGTAAAATAGGTAAAGTATCATAATAAATGATTAAGTTAGTAAATAAATTAAATTTCAAAAAATTGATTTAATTAATTGGTTTTGGTAATTCTAACATGGAGAGTTAATGTAATGAACCTCTAGGTCATTTTTACTGTATTGTTTTATTTTTTCTTTTCGGAGATTTCCTGAAATGACCTCAACTCATTTATGACTTGTTGGCAGTGAAAATTTGGTCATCTTGTAAAACCTTGGCTTTTTGGAGTTGAGCAGTTAGTATTTGGAGGTTTTGGGTCTTTTACTAAATGTTTTAAGCCTAGACTATGTCGCTTTATCCTCTACCCTAAGACTTATAAAATACCTATAATTCTCAAGTCTACCAATTTTAAACCCATTCTCCTATTTCCCCCAAAACATAACCAACTTCACTCTCCAAAATTCCCTCTCAACCTAAGGAAGAAAAAGAAGCTAGGGTTTATTCAAGGGTACCAATTCATGATTCATCTTAGGCTTTGAGTATCAAGGTATGTGACTGTTCCCCATGAATTCTACTCCTACATTATACTATGCCTACAACCTGAGTATACCGTGCCAACGAGTTGGGTAAACCATGCCTACGGGCTAAGTACACCGTACTAAAGGGAAGAAAAGACTATAAATATGGGGAAACATATATGAATTATATCATGGAGCCTTAGATCATTAATTAATGGAAAATGTACATTAAGACAAATTAGATCAAATTCTCATTGGGAGTAAGGGGGTAGTATCCCTATTTAGCAAATATTTGTGCTCATTAGAACTGAAAGTGACTGTGTGATGTTTGCACTTGTCGAGTTTATGGGGTCCAACTCAGGTAATTTCTTGTTATATGTTTAAAATATCTTATTATGTGGAGATAATGTATCTTACTTGTGTTTTATCCCTTCCATTTTTTGCTTAGTACTTATACTTTATTTTTAGCTTTTAATTTGCCTTACATGCTCAATACATTATTATAACTGACGCCCTTTGCCTAGGGGAGATTCCCTCATTCCTGTAGGTCCTAAGCGGTGAGCATACAAGGTTTGCTTATTTTGGTATTTATAGATTTTAGATAGGTTGGGCCCTATTGCATCAAAGTATTGGACTCATAGAGCCTTCCAACTAGTATGTAGGGTTATATAACCATGTTGTTGTCCATATTAGACTTGCGTGCTGGTTAACTGATGTTTGATAGTTGTTTGGTATATTGTTTAGATGCATACCATTTTGTGCTATTGTATAAAGATCATCGTCGCTTTGAAGGTTCACGTAGCATTAATTCTTTCATGGATTACTTAGTGGCCACGACAGCCCAAATAGGCTTGTGTGCTAGTTGGTTATTGATTTACATGAACTGTCAGGGGTATTTGTTTTCTTTGTAGAGTTGTTGATAAGGGTCTTGCCGGTTGAAAACATATTTTTAGGGTGAGATATACTTGTTTGTTTCTTGAATTTATGTGGATGTTATGCACCATTTGTGTGATTTGACATTAGGTGTCAGTTGTTCCCTTTATTTGTGGCATGACATTAAACCCAAACAACCTTCAATTTTGGTAAACAAATTTTCTCACTTGTAGACCAGTGTTTGTTTTCTTCCATTGCTACAAAGATTGAAGAAAAAACTCGATGAAGTCCCTTTAAAACACACTTAGGAGGGACAATATTTATTACTACATGAATATTAATACTTCGTAAAACTCTAGTTGATATCACTTCTCTACCACCAAAACAAAATATGTTTCATTTCAGAGCTTGAAGTTTGTACCCACTCTTTCAATGAAGTTTGCATAGTTGTCACGATCCGAGACTACCTTCTAGTCGTAACATGGTACTTAGAATCATAGGTGACCCCAAAGGGAGTAAGGAGTTGACCAACAAAGTGGTATACTCAAATGTTATGGTGGGACATATTTGTGAGACTTGGATTATCTAGACCCTCATTCTCTTGTTTCTATATAGTCCTCCCAAAATAGTCTATAATATATCATGAAAATTGTTACTAGAAATATATTGTGAGTCTTTTCTCAACTCTATAAAATTGTATTATTGGTGAGAATATTAATATAATTATCTGAAGCATACTAAGATTTAATCATTGATGACAAATACTAAACTAATATTTCATAAATATTGATAAATTATCAAGATGTCATATTGCTTAAGCATTGATGGCATATCTGATTGTTATACTAATCATGAATCATATACTTACTAGAGTATCTAAAAAAATTGTAATACAGTTGTCTTTTAATTTTTGAACATAATGAAACTAGTCTTTTTTGTGTATGTTCTTAATTGGTCTGAGACCAAAAGGTCAAATTTCTAAAATCTGACTATGCTTTGTTTATGAAATAAGAACTTGAGGCAAAATATAATTTCTTGGACTCTTTCATAAAATAATGCACAACAAATCAAAGATAATAATACTTTCTTGAAAATCTTGAATTTACTTCTTTCATTATAAAAGTGCATATGAAATACTATGACATGATATTCAAGTAACTTTGGCTAAAAAACGGATCCATGTGACATAATATAAATTAACGATCATTAATGATAGGAAGTAAACAGTTAATGATAAAATCAAGAATCAACTATAGGAGATAACGGGAATTTAAAATCATTGATTATGGGGTAAAAGCGTACCTTTAATCTTACTAATTAAAATTATAGATGTAGGGTATGACGAAGAATTTAATTCCTGACAGTCTTACATACTTTAAATCCTAAAATGACCCAACACTACCCTCAAATTATGACATGGTACCTAGAGTCCCAAGACACCCCAATAAAACCATATGGCATAACATGACACTAAGATAACAATGAAACAACAATAAAGAGGTAAGTCGAATCATATTCTCAAACGATACCCTCATCATACTACTTAATCAGAGCACAAAGACCATAATGTGGAGAATACTATATCTGAAAACTAGACTTTACTACATAATAAGTGACTACTGGAACAATCTAAAAACTAAAGTAAGTCTGAATGACATAAAAATGAACATACGCAGCATGCCCTCAAACCATGAGGACTTATCAATCTAGAGAAACATTAATAAATCTAATACTAATCGTGAGCTAAGTGATGTGCGCTAAAACCTATATTATAAAACAATATAGGCACAGGAGATGTATGTGGTCAGTACTCATAATGTACTACATATTGGGAATATGCATAAGTGAAGCATGATAGCATGATAAGTCTGAAAATATGATAATGCAACGACCAAGTAAACATAAGATAAATTTGACCATATGACTTCATTAAATATACTACAAGGTTATGCATTCTTTTTTAAATCATGATCATAACATAAGTCTTTGAGAAAGTCATAAATCTTTGTGGGAGATAATATTAAGTGACAGAAACCATGTGAGGTATAACATGGGTTCTAGTGTACCACTCTCCCATTGAAACGATAGTTTTCTTCTTGCGAAGGTATGGAAAATAATCATAAGATTAGGTGAATCCACTAGCTAATGTCGACTTGGGACATGACATATGAGAGCACTTAATTCTTTGACTTGGGTATTTGTCACTAGTCAAACTCGATGCTAAGTAACTCCCAATGGATAACATGCATAATAATAATCATATGCATAATATTTATAATGATAATAATCTAGTAATACCAAATCATTCGTAAAATCTCATTGTCATAAGAATAATTCCATAATGATTTTAAAATATATTCATAAGAGAGACTTTAATTGAAATCATGGTAATCACGATAGTGTTTTCATAGTAAGAAATAATTCAATTTGTAGTGTTTTATATCATGCCATTCTTTTATAAGGGAGGTACTCCAATTGGAAGCCTTAATTTTCATAAGTCGGTTGATACTTCAATTGAAAGAATCTTTGATTCATAAATCTTTCAATGCATGCATATCAACATAGTGTTGAATTGTATCATAAAATACTTGTATGACATGGGTTCATGAAAACATCATTGAAAATATAGAAATATAGTCAAATTATGCATAATAAGATCACTAATGGAGAGAAAATTTTAATCTAGTTGAACCAATAGAGAATCATTAAACCATAGGAATTGAGTTAGAATCATAAGTAGAAATTTTCCATTTTTTTTAGAATCAATGGATAGAGAGGAATTCATTGACGAATTTTTCACATACATTTATCAAATTTCTTATTGGAATATTCAATGACGACTTGAATCCTTGAAGCTCTGTCTTGCTTGGAGAGGAAGACTTGAAAGAGAATTCTATGGAGTTTGAGAGAATGAGAGGAAATGGGAAGGTTAGGGGTCTTAGGTACCCTTTAGAGTATCCTAAATGACCCTAAAATGATGTAGCATAGAAATTTTAAACTTCCAAGTCCTAACCTTGACAGTGTCTCCACGAGTCGTAAATCCTCACATGGGCTGCAAAGAGCTACGGGAAAAAGAGAACAAGTAATTTTTGAAACTTTAAAATCTCCAAATAATCTTTTCCACTTCCAAGGTGTTAAAAATCTTGAAGAAGATCCCTAAATTAATGAAACCATCAAGAAACTCTTTCTTAAAATTCATAGATTCATTTCATGAAAACACTCTAATTTGATGGTCCACTCTTTCTTAGAATACACAATTATATGTTAGAATCACTTGGAAAATGTGAGCGTTTTCCTACGTTGATTTATTTAATTAGAGAATTGGAAGTGGATTTGTTGTTAAAATCTACTACAAATTCTAGATTATATGTTGTAAAATCATGGATAATACTGGCCAAGAACTTGTAGGGGTAAAGAGATTTTGGGGGTTGTTAGGTAGACCAATGGGTGGAAAGTGTGAAATAAAACTTATAATAACGTTTAAATGAAATCTGAAAAAATTTGATATACAACACATATACATGATATACATGATATACTATTAAGTTGACTGATTTTGTCATTCTATTTACAATTACCCAAATAGAATCATGCTGTCCGCGAGACTTTGGCAAGCCTGTGATGATGTCCATATTATTCATCTCGCACTTTCATTCCGGAAGTTAAATTTTCTGAGCCAACCCTCCAGGCCTTTGGTGTTCCACTTTCACTTACTTGCAATTCGGGTGCTTGGCTACATACTCAACAATGTCTTTCTTCATATCTTCCTTACCAATATACCTCTCTCAAATCACGGTACATCTTGGTGGAGATGAATGGAATATCTGGAGCTATGAGCCTCCTCCATGATCCTCTCTTAGAGTCTATTCACCGTAGGTACACCGAATCTACCTTGATACTTCAGCCCACCATCTCCCCTTTATTGAAAAGTCAATACTCTCTTGTGAATATTCGCCTTCAAATAAAGCAAAATGGGGTCTTGGTCTTACTTTTCTTTCACCTTAGACACTAGTGATGATTCATCCCCATTAGCCACCACTATCCCTCATTCTATGGAATCCATAAGTTTGACTCCTAGACGTGTAAGTTTGTGTACCTCTTTAGGTAACTCCCTCTTTTCATCCTCAACATGGGTGGTACTACCCATGGATAACGTGCTTAATTCATTAACAACCAAATTAGACTTACTTGGGTGGTAAAGAATACTCATGTCATAATACTTTAGTAGTTATAACTACCACTTTTGTTTGAGATTGAGCTCCTTCTGGGTGAACACATATTGTAGGCTCTTTTGATCAGTGAATATAAATACATGAACGCCATACAAATAATGACGTCATATCTTCAAGGTAAAAACCACAACAGCCAAATCTAAGTCATGGGTTGGGTAGTTCTTCTCTTGAACTTTCAAATTTCTGGAGGCATAAGTTATCACCTTGCCTTTCTACATCAACACACAATCCAAACCAACTCTTGATGCACAATAGTACACCAAAAAATCTTGAGTACCCTCAGGTAAGGTCAAAACAAGAGTGGCAGTAAACCTCTTTTTCAATTCCTGAAAGTTTCTCTCACAAACTTCAGACAATTGAACCCTTACGGTTTTTTGGGTCAACTTGGTAAAGGGAGATTAAATAGAGTAAAATCCCTCAACAAACCTTCTATAGTAGCAAGTCAAACCCAATAAACTCCTAATATCTATTGGAGACGTGCGCCTAGGCGAACTCTGGACTGCTTCTATCTTTTGGGTAATGACTCTAATCCCATCACCGGAGATTATGTGGCCCAAGAATGCCACAGACTTAAGCGAAAACTCACACTTGGAGAACTTGGCATACAACTCCTTTTCTTTCAAAGTTTCAAGTACTATTCTAAGATGACTCGCATGATCTTCTTCATTCCTTAAATAGGTTAGTATGTCATCAATGAAGATTATAACAAACATATCTATATAAGGCTTGAAGACTCTATTCATATGATCCATGAACGCTTCTGGTGCATTGGTCCACCCAAAAGACATAACGAAAAACTCATAATGCCCATATCTGGTTCTAAAGGTTGTCTTTGGAATGCGACATTCTCTAACTCTTAACTGATGGTAAAAATATCTGAGATCAATTTTTGAGAAACAGGTGGCACCCTAAAGTTGGTTAAATAGATCAATTGTCCTTGGAAGAGGATACTTATTCTTGATGGTAACCTTATTCAATTGACGATAGTCTATACACATCCTAAGAGAACCATCTTTCTTCCTTACAGACAAGACTGGAGCGCTTCAAGGTGAGACATTTGGTCTAATAAAACCTTTTTCTAACAGATCTTTCAGTTTTTCTTTCAACTCCTTTAACTCTTCTGGTGCCATTCTATATAGAGGAATCGAGATAGGATGAGCATTTGGAATGATATCTATACCGAATTCTATTTCTCTCTCAGGAGGGACTTCAGGTAGATCATCAGGAAAAACATTTGGAAACTCTTTTACTATAGGAACTGACCGAAGAAAAGGTACCTTAATACTTAAGTCATTAACTTAGACTAAATAAGATGATCATTTGGCACTACTGAACTACTACTCCACTGTATTGACTAGCTCATTAGGAATTTGAAACTTGAAAACTCGAGTTCTACATTCTATTGATGCATAACCGGCATGAAGTCAGTCCATACCTAGAATGACATCAAAATCTACCATGTCTAACTCTAATAGATCACTCATGGTGTTCTTGTTATTGATAGAAATAGGACAATCACGATAGACTCTTTCCGCTAGAATTAACTCTCCAACAAGGGTAGAAACACAGATAGACTCACAAAGTTTCTCAGGGAGAATCTCAAACTGATTTGAAACATTAGGAGTTACAAAATATAAAATTGCTCCTGGGCCTAACAAAGCGTAAATACTAAAAGTATAGACTTTAATTGTTCCCGTGACAACATGTGGCAAGTTCTCTTGCTCTTGGAGGCTAGTGATTGCATAAAAGCGGTTTGCCCCTCCGCTAGTACCAGAAGTGGTCCGCTAGGTGCAACCTTTTTTGGTTGATCAACCGATGAAGATTGGGATCTATTGCCTGGATTTCAACCACCTTGCTTATTCTTAAGGTACTCTCTCATGAAGTGACCCTCTGGACCACACTTGAAGCAATCAGTCTAGCCATCACGACATTTCAGTGAGGAGAAATACACTGAAATTCATGTTATAACTCACATGGCTTATGTCTATAAATAGTGTCTCTAATAAAGATTGATGTTTTCCACAAAAGACTTATGTTATTATTATGATTATGATTTAAAAAAGAATGCATGGTCTTGTACTATGTTTTATAAAATCATATGATCATACTTATATTATACTTTGTTGGTCATTACATTACTATGTTTCCAGATTTGTCATGTGAGGTTCATGCATCTTTCTCCTTATTCAGAACATTTTGAGTATTGACCGCATATATTTTGATGCTTATATTGTTTTATAATATATGTTCTCACACACATCGTTTCAACCTTTGTTAGTATTAGATCTCATAAGCTTTTCTTATATTTGGTTACTCCTCATGGTTCAGGGACATTGCTTCTCTTATGTTTCTTTAATGTCATTCAGACTTATTTCAGCTCTCAAATTATTCAAGTCATCCTAGGATTGTCCTAGTCTCTAATTATGCTATAGAGGTATGTTGTCAGATAATACTATTTCCACAATTATATCTTTGTACTCTGATTTCATGATATGTTGAGATTTTTATTTCAAAATTATTTTGATTATCCTCTTTATTTTTTTATGTGTGTCTTCTTAGTGTCATGCTATTGATTTGCTTAGAGTGTCTCGGATTCTCAGTACCATGTCATAGCTAGGGCATAGTCTTGGGTCATGACAATTCACTGTCTCATTTTAAGGTAATGTTTCAACTACTCTTTTGTTGACCACATTTTTCCTAGTCTATTTCCCAATGATTTTGTCATCATTTTTTTTCATTTGCTTCTACCTCTAAGAGACAAATATATTCAATATAATAAGACAATAGTTAAATCAAAAAACAATTGCTCCAGCCCACTGTGGGTGCCAAACTATTTACAAGTAAAATAGTACAATAAAAATTATATTAGGCAATGAACACACATGTTGATTTAACTTTTATTAGGTTCAATTATTGGCAGATTGAATATTTTTTGATTGGTGCAAAAAAAAAAAACAAGTAAAAGTGTAAAGAATGTAAAAAATTCTAATTGAAGAAGAGTCATATTTATTTCATAATTAATGCATCAACCTATTGTCAATGGAAGTAGTGGTAAGTAGTTACAAGTAGGGGCGTCAAGAATGCGCCAAACTATAGGCAATCCGTCCATAATGTTAAGGATTAGGCTCAACATAATTTTAATTAGGTGTAATCTCTATCCATCAATTCCTAAGCTTTTTAAAGATATTCGTCAATTAGGCCCAATTTAATTTCCAATTTTTGTACTGACCCAAACCGTCGTTATTTAAAAAAAGGAAAAACTTTGAGATATTACTGGGGCACTGTCCCGTTAGGGTGGCAAAGATGTCGGGAGGCGGCGTAAGCTGGACCCGGACTAGAAACCCCCAAAAAGCTACCCTAAGCTTCGCAAGAAAGGAGAAGGAGGTTTTAGCGTATGAAGATCGACAGATTGTGAATTTCTGATCAAGATCACCATCACGAAGCCCAGGAAAAAGAATCAAATGAAAGATCTATGCAGCTTCTTGGCGTCCAAGTAAGCTAGGTTTATTGATTGAGTAGTTATAAATTTGTGCTCATTGAATATAACAATGTAAAATCTATGGTAAGAATCATGCATAGGACTTCGTTCACCGAGTAAAAGATGACTTAATCAAAGGAACAAGCCTTAGGCGATGAGCTAGGACTAGGTATGGTCGAGTTATTGTTTTAGTGACAATTTTGATGAATACTTCAATGTGATGGTTTTAATTTCATATTAGTTTGATGTATTTTAGTAATTACTTCGTTATAATGCATGTATATATGTGAATGTTGTGTAATTGATCACACGAATTGTATATGAGGATAATTGGATGAGGTAGGCCATGAATCATGACTTGATTATACGAATGTGCAAATATATTGTGATTGTGATTATGATTATGGCTTGTTGATTGGATGGGGTGTTGCATTCCGACACTCTAACCTAGGATCAGTTGCCACGTTCCGACATAAGTATGAGATTGGTTGCCACATTTTGGTAATGCTAACAATTTGGGTTTGGGTTTCATAAGAGAAACAATGACTTTACAAAATTGTATATCTTGAAATTGTGAAGTTGTACATTGTTCTTAAGTGATAATTAATGTGGTATTGATCGTGAATGGTCAAAAGATTATGATGACATTTATCTGTTTGTTTTATTATGTTGATTTAACTCGTTATATATTTTGTTGTTGAATGAACCAAAAAGGGCCAAGGGTTCAGAAGTTGCTGATGTGTGAGAGAAAAGGTTGTCCGTGTGTTGCAAGGGTGAGAAGTAAGGGTGGTCTACATGATGAAACTATCATCATCTACATCCAGAAAGCCCTATGCTTTGGAAGAAGCTCGAAAAACTCAATTTGACCCGGTCCGTCACGCTTTGGACATCGCCACCGGGATCGTTGAGGCCCCATGAAGACGGCTCTACTTCACTGGGAAGACGCGGTACTCATTAGCGAGCGTCTGTTGACCAACGATTCCGGATACTTAGGTAGATTCCACCGTGAGAAACGATTTCGTGGTTGGTAGTGGGGAAGCCTTGATAAAAGGTTTAATGTGACATGGTCTGGATAAGATGAAGAGAAGCGAGTGGTTTTATTGCATGCTCTTACTCGTTGAATTCTTATATTATGTGGTAGGCATAGAGTTAACCGATGATGCCTGCAGGTACATGTTGTTTTTTACTGATATTACTCTTGCTATGACTTTTTGGCATAGTTTGGATGCAAGGTCGGTGATGTTTTGTTAGGTGAAGACAAAGAGAATCTCGTGCAACTTCTAATTTTCCTTCCATATGATAAGAGTTGTGTCTTTCCATTATTATGTCTTGCGTGTACTTTTAGTATCTCTTGTATCCTTTTTAGACTAGATCATTGGGTGTGTCAATTACTTCATATGTCTTCACCCGAAATTGTTAAAAAAGTTCTTATTTATAAAACCTTGTTAATTCATTTATCTCCGTTTTTCTTTAAATTTCTACATAATTTCACTATTGGGATATGAGGGTTCTTCTACATAGGTGTTAGAGTAGGTGCTCACACAACTCAGTGGATTGGATCGTGACAAATTGGTATAAAAGACCGATTTTCCTAGTACAAGAGTAAAATGTGGACTCGACTCTTTCGAATTGATATGTTGACGTCCACATCTAATCCTCATGAAGATAGGAAGCATTTTATGAAGTTGTTCCACCTTTTTTTCTCTTTTTTCATGTGAAGTGTCGTTTGTAGTATGAGTTGAGTCCTATTGGTATTTCATGATTCAAATTGGTATCTCAACAAAGCAAATTGAACGTCGTGGTAGTGACAGAAGGAACACAAGCAAGGTAAACTGGAACTAAGAAGGTTCCAATTGGTATCTGTCCATAAGGGTTGAGTGATTTTGGGGATGACTAGATATGGTCATCCATGGAGTTAAATAACTAATAACATGACTGTCTGTGAATTATAACTTGGGGATTGTGAATGTGTGTTCAATTTATTATCTGAAATAAATGTGAATTCGGAAGTTGTAATTTCATTGATGTGATAATACGATTATGTGCACTATAATAATGTGTCTGAACCATGATATGTGCAATATGTTGGTCGAGTTGTTGAAATTTTGCAAGATCATAATTGTGTGAGGGTCGTGAAAATCGTTGTGGAAAGAAGGTCATGACTAATTTCAATGCAAGGGTCTATACAAGTTACAAGGTGATTCGTAAGCGAAATTTGGACGTGTCTTACACTTGACTAATAAAATGTGTGAGTGTTTGGGTGTATCTCGGGAATTTTTGGGTTGTGGGGTTGAATTCAGGGGAATGCGTTGAATTCGGTATTGTTGATATTGACTCAGGGTAAACATCGACTATCTTAGATAAGGGAATCACTCTAAAAATGCATGTGTTATAGCTTGGAACCTCGGGAAATTTAGAAAATAAAAAACCCCAAAAAATTTGTAGGTATGTTATGCCTCGTCTGGGCTGCCAGGGTGGAATCTTTCCCATCAATATGAGGCTGTCAGTGCGGGATTCCTCCCTCCAGAATGGAATAGGGCGAGAAAAACTCTCATCCTATCTTTCCTATTTTTCTTAGTCTATAATACAGACCCAACTGTGTATCCGGATTAATCCCAGCAATTCAATTAGTATTAGACGATTGAGCAATAAGCCAATAAAAAAACATTAGTAGTTAATATTAACGTACAAAAACAGTTAGAGGACTAGCATCTACGTGTTGCAAACATTTAGGAAATTATAAGATTAAATAAAATTTCGTTCTTTACATTCCAGAGGGATGAAAATTCCAATAAGGATCTCTAGGGCTGGGAGGTGTCAACATCAGAGTCGAGGTCCTTCGAGGGTATCATGCGAGCCCAAACATCATTCATCAACTTATATCACTAAAATAATAACTCGTCCATAGCTAGCCCTGTTTCATCGTCTAAGGCTTCTTCTATGATTTAGTCATATTTTACTCGGTGCACGAATTCCTACGCATAATTCATGCCATTGATTTACATTATGCTGCACAGTGAGCACAAATTTATAACTACTCAGTTAATAAACCTAGCCTACCTAGACGTCAAGCAGCTACATAGATTTCTTGCCTTCAATTCTTCTTCTCGGGCTCCGTCATAGTGATCTTGACTAGAAATCCACAATTCATCGATGATTTAGGGTCAAAATGATGTATCTTAGGGTTTAAAGGAATTTGGAAAAGACCAAAAGACCCCTGAGTTGATTTCTATCGGACCAAACGATGACCTAGATAGACGGTCCGTCGTTTGAATGATTGTCCGTTGTTGGGTCCGTAGGTTGGTTGTGTTCGACAGACCTTTACTAAAACAGGTATAACTTTTTACTCGGAGGTCTGATTTTAGCAAGGGCAATGGCTATGGAAATCTAATTAAATTATCTATCTGTGGATAGGTCATGGGAGACCTATTCGTTTTTTGCTAAGAGTTATGACTATTTGAAGTTGACCAAACTGCATTTCCCCCTTAACTGTTTGCTAATTCCCACCTACTATCAGACCTACAGATCGTGGGTCTACCTACGTACCGTGCTGGTCATCTGGTATCTTGTCAGAGAGTGGGTGAATAGGGTATCGATTGACGGTCACAGAACACGGAATGTAGTTTGACATACGTATCGTAGGTCCGTCGGTAGATCATAACTTAACTAAATTTTCCTGGGCAGAGACTCTGGGGGTTTCTGACCCCATTGACGGATGTGCAAAACAGACCGTGGGTTAGTATACGGTCCGTCGATGGCCCCGTTGGTTTCACCTGTAGATTTTTCTTAAAAGCTGGTTTTTGGTATATTTTGGATATGGGGTGTTACATTATCTCCCATTTGGGAACATTCGTCCTCGAATGAAGACTAAACTAGCTGGAATAAAGGGAGAGAGATGCAAACCCTACTACTAAACACTGAGAAGTGATTTTCTGACGACTTTGGGCTGTCTTAAGTCTATCTCTAATGAGTTGCACTTTCTCCATAGCATAAAGGACTGAATCTGGATGTATCAAAGCTGTTTCACCTACTTCAAACCAACCAATAGGAGATTTACATCTACGCCCATATAAAGCCTCATAAGGGGCCATCTGAATGTTGGAATGGTAGCTATTGTTGTAGGCGAACTCAATAAGAGGAAGGTGATCATCCCAACTATCTTTGAAATCGATCACACAAGACCTCAATATATCCTCTAAGCTCTGAATGGTACGTTCTGCCTGTCCATCCGTCTGCGGATGAAATGTTGTGCTAAGGTTAACTTAAGTACCAAGACCCTTCAAAAATGACTTCCAGAAATGAGAGGTAATCTGAGGAACTTTATCTGAGATGATAGATAAAGGAATCCCATGTAACCTCATAATATCATTAATGTAAAGCTTGGCATAGTCTTCTGCCGAATCTATAGTCTTGACCGCGAAAAAGCAAGAAGACTTAGTCATCCTATCAACTATCACCCAAATGGAGTCATGCTATCTGCGAGTACGCGGTAATCCTATGATGAAGTACATATTGATCACATCCCAATTCAAAGTAGGAATATCAATATCTTGAGTCATACCCCCTGGTTTCTGATGTTCTACCTTGACTTGTTGGCAATTTGGGAACTTACTCACAAAATCTGCTATGTCCCTCTTTATGTCATTCCACTAATAGACTTTTCGTAGATCGCGGTACATCTTAGTGGAACCAGTATGAATAAAATACCTAGAATTATGGGCTTCTGCAACAATCTGCTGTCTCAACTCGCCCACTTTAGGAACACACAATATACCGTGGTAGCGAAGTACACCATCTCCCACTTGAGAGAAAACATCCACTCTCTGATTATGGAGTGCACCCTTAAGTTCAAGCAAGATTGGATAACTGTCTTGTTTTTCCTTAACCTCCACTACCAAAGAAGATTCTGCCCATTCTGTACTGTTACACCATTGTTTGATATGTTCATAAGGCAAACTCCCAAACGAGCAAGCCTGTGAACATCCTTCACTAGCTCCTTCCTTTCTTCCACAACATGAGCTATACTGCCCATAGATAATGTACTAAAAGCATCTGCTACTACATTCGCCTTACCAGGATGGTAAGGCACACTCATATCATAATCCTTATGGAACTAAAGTCATCTCCTTATGTGAAGATTCAACTCCTTCTGGGTGAACACATATTGAAGGCTCTTATGGTCAGCGAACACATCTACATGAACACCACTGTAATGACTCGAGATCTTGAGTGCAAACACCACTGTTGCAAGCTCGAGGTCATGAGTTGGATAGTTCTTCTCATGCACCTTAAGCTATCTAGAAGCATAAGCTATAACCTTATCTCGTTGCATCTGTTAGGTAGTGGAGCCTGATTAATTTTAGACTTTCCTATTTATTCTCTATTTTAGGCTTTCCTATTTATTCTCTATTTATTCTCTGTAACCAAAAATACTCTGATTTATTAATATAAATATAACTCACCGCCGTGGAAGTTTACCAACGGGGTGTTACCACAAAATATTGGGTTTTCTCTTTCTCTCTCTAGATTTCTCATCTCTTTCTCTTGAAAGTTCTTGTGTTCTTCATTCATCTAGTGTGTGTGCGTGAATCCGATCATAACAACTGGTATCAGAGCTAAGGAGATTCAACACGATCATAGAAGATGGATAGTTCGAAGCTTGGAATCGAGAAGTTTGATGGATCCGATTTCAGTTTCTGGAAGATGCAGATCGAAGATTATCTGTACCAGAAAGATCTTCACGAACCGTTGACCGAGGTGAAGCCGGAATCCATGACGGAGGAGAAGTGGAAACTCAAGGATCGCCAGGCTCTAGGGTTGATCCAGTTGACTTTGTCAAGAAACGTGGCGTTCAACATCATGAAGGAGAAGACTACGTCCGGTCTGTTGAAGGCACTGTCAAACATGTATGAAAAACCATCGGCTATGAACAAGGTATATTTGATGCGTAGATTGTTCAATTTACAGATGTCTGAAACTGGATCTTTTTCTGATCGTATAAACGAGTTCAATATGATTGTGAGTCAACTCAATTCTGTGGATATTAATTTCGAAGATGAAATTAAGGTGTTGATTTTGATGTCATCTCTGCCCGAGTCTTGGGATACTGTTGTTGCTGCGATTAGAAGTTCCCATGGATTTGAGAAACTGAGGTTTGATGAAATCCGTGATGTTGTTCTTAGCAAAAGTATTCGCAAACGAGAAGTGGGAGATTCATCGGGCAGTGCTCTCAGCGTTGATCGAAGGGGAGAAGTAGGACGAAAGGCCAAAATCAACATGGTCGATCAAAATCAAAGAATCGAAGAAAATCACTGAACACATCAAACGTGACTTATTGGAACTGTGGAGAAAAAGGGCACTTTCGGACGAACTGTACAAAGCCAAAGAAGAAACAGAATCAGAAATTTGGAGATGACAATGATTCTGTAAATTCAGCAGAGGACATGGGGGATGCTCTAATCCTTAGTGTGAACAGCCCGGTTGAATCATGGATTTTTGATTCTGGTGCATCTTTCCATTCGTCTCCAAGCAAGGAGTTGTTCCAAAACTTCAAATCTGGAAATTTTGGAAATGTATATACTGCTGACAATAAAGCCTTAGAGATTGAAGGAAAGGGGGATGTTTGCATAAAGACCACCTCGGGAAACCAGTGGACATTGGAGGATGTCAGATATATTCCTGGGATCAAGAAAAATCTAATCTCTGTTGGTCAGTTGGATACCACGGGATATGCAGCAGAGTTTGGGAAAGATCGTGGAAGATCGTGAAAGGTGCTATGGTAGTAGCTCGTGGCACCAAATCTGGAACCTTGTACACCACTGCAGGGTGTATAAACATGGCCGCTGTTGCTGAAGGTGCTTCCGGTTCATGTCTGTGGCACAACAGACTTGGACACATGAGTACTAAAGGAATGAAGATGCTGGTTGCAAAAGGAGCATTAGAGGGTCTGAAGTCTGTTGATATGGGTCTTTGCGAGAGCTGTGTTATGGGCAAACAGAAAAGAGTAAGCTTCACAAAGACTCCTAGAGAGCCAAAGAAAGTGCGGTTGGAAATGGTCCATACAGATGTTTGGGGACCATCTCCAGTATCATCACTTGGAGGATCCAGATTCTATGTTACCTTCATTGATGATTTCAGCAGGAAGGTATGGGTTTACTTCTTGAAGCATAAGTCAGATGTGTTTGCAACTTTCAAGAAGTGGAAAGCTGAAGTTGAGAATCAGACCGGTTTGAAAGTCAAATGCCTAAGGTCTGACAATGGAGGAGAGTATGACAAATCAGAGTTCAAGGCATTCTGTGCAGCTGAGGGAATCAGATTGATGAGAACAGTTCCTGGTAAGGCAAGGCAGAATGGAATTGTTGAGAGGATGAACAGAACATTGAATGAGCGTGCAAGGAGTATGAGGATACACTGTGGGCTGCCCAAAACACTTTGGGCGGATGCTGTGAGCACAGCTGCATACTTGATCAACAGGGGACCATCAGTTCCTTTAGGGTTCAAGATTCCAGAGGAGGTGTGGACAGGAAAAGAACTCAAGTACTCACACTTGAGGACTTTTGGTTGCACTGCTTATGTTCATGTTGATCCAGAAAAGAGAGACAAGCTTGATGCCAAGGCTGTGAAGTGTTACTTCATAGGATATGGTTCTGATTTGTTTGGTTACAGGTTTTGGGATGACAAGAACAGAAAGATCCTGAGACATTGTGACGTGACATTTGATGAGTCTGTCCTGTACAAGGACAGAGAGCAGAAGGTTCTAGAGATTACAAAGCAAGTGGGAGTTGAGGTTGAGTTGGAGAAGAGTAACCCCAGAGATGTCGAAGCAGATACTCAACCAACTCCTACTGAAGAATCTGAAGTGGAGCAAGTTACACCTGAGCAGGTGTTAAGGAGATCATCCAGATCCATCAGGGCACCAGATAGGTATTCACCTTCATTACACTATCTATTGCTGACTGATGAGGGGGAACCAGAGTCTTTTGATGAGGCCCTACAGGTGGAGGATTCGATCAAGTGGGAGCAAGCCATGGATGATGAGATGAGGTCACTTGAGAAGAACGACACATGGGTGTTGACTGAGCTACCTGCAGGGAAGAGAGCTTTGCTGAACAAGTGGGTGTTCAGAATCAAGACTGAACCAGATGGCAAAAGAAGGTTCAAGGCTCGTTTAGTGGTTAAAGGATATTCACAAAGGAAAGGTATTGATTATGCTGAAATATTCTCTCCTGTTGTGAAGTTAACCTCTATTCGAATTCTGTTGAGTATTGTTGCATCGGAGAATTTGCATCTAGAGCAAATGGATGTAAAAACAGCATTTTTACATGGAGATCTGGACAAAGAGATCTATATGCAGCAACCGGAAGGATTTGTGGTTCCAGGCAAGGAACACATGGTGTGCAAGCTCACCAGGAGCTTGTATGGACTAAAGCAAGCACCAAGGCAGTGGTACAAGAAGTTTGACTCCTTCATGACCAAGAGTGGATTCTGCAAAGCTGAAAAGGATCCTTGTTGTTACTTCAAGAAATACACTGATTCATATGTCTTTCTACTCTTGTATGTGGATGATATGTTGATTGCAGGATCTAGTATGAGGGAGATTAACAATCTGAAGACAAGGTTGTCTGCAGCATTTGAGATGAAAGATTTGGGTCCAGCGAAGAAGATTTTGGGGATGAAGATTTCTCGGGATAGATCTGCTGGCACTTTAAATCTATCTCAGGAGTTGTACATTGAGAAGGTGCTGAGCATATTCAGGGTTAATGATGCTAAACCCAGGACTACTCCATTGGCAAATCACTTTAAATTGTCAAAGAAGCAGTCACCCAAGACTGCCAAGGAGCGTGATCACATGGCACTTGTTCCATATTCTTCAGCAGTTGGTAGTTTGATGTATGTTATGGTCTGCACTAGACCTGATATAGCACATGCAGTGGGAGTTGTTAGCAGGTACATGGCGAACCCTGGGAAAGAGCATTGGGAAGCTGCGAAGTGGCTTCTGAGATATCTGAGAGGTACATCCAGTAATTCACTTTGTTTTGGCAAAGGCAATGTGAGTCTACAGGGTTTTGTGGATGCTGATCTTGGTGGGGATGTTGACTCGAGCAAGAGTACATCCGGGTACATTTACACCATAGGTGGAACAGCAGTGAGTTGGATGTCCAGGCTTCAGAAGTGTGTTTCTCTTTCATCTACTGAAGCTGAGTATGTGGAAATAGCTTAAGTTGGGAAAGAGATGATATGGCTGGCAGATTATCTTGAGGATTTGGGCAAGAAGCAGAGCGAGAAGATTCTTTACTCAGATAGCCAGAGTGCCATACCAGTTGGTGAAAAATCCAGTCTATCATTCGAAGACAAAGCACATCAGAAGGCGATACCATTTCACTCGCAGGGCAGTGGAGGATGGTGATATGTGCTTGGAGAAGATAGAGGGTGCAAAGAACCCGGCAGACATGTTGACGAAATGTGTTGATGTTGGGAAACTGAGGTTATGTAAAACCTCGGTTGGTCTTCTGTAGTTGTTGGTACAGATGTTGCGGTGCGGTAAAGATGTTGATAATGAAGAGATATTTTTTGAGAATGTATTTTTTGGATGACTGAGTCACTCTCCAACTGGGAGAATTGTTAGTGGAGCCTGATTAATTTTAGGCTTTCCTATTTATTCTCTATTTTAGGCTTTCCTATTTATTCTCTATTTTCGGCTTTCCTATTTATTCTCTATTTATTCTCTGTAACCAAAAATACTCTGATTTATTAATATAAATATACCTCACAGCCGTGGAAGTTTACCAACGGGGTGTTACCACAAAATATTGGGTTTTCTCTTTCTCTCTCTAGATCTCTCATCTCTTTCTCTTGAAAGTTCTTGTGTTCTTCATTCATCTAGTGTGTGTGCGTGAATTCAATCCTAACAGCATCAACACACAATCAAGGCCGACTCTGGATGCATCGCACTAGATCACATAACCATCTGGACCCTCTGGTAGAGTCAAGACATGAGCTGTAGTCAATCTAGTTTTCAATTATGTGAAGTTTTCCTCACAATCATCTGACCATTGGAACTCGACCATCTTCTAAGTCAACCTAGTCAATGGTGAGGCTATAGATGAAAATCCTTCCACGAACCTTCTGTAATAACCTGCTAGACCTAAGAAACTTCTGATATCTGTACTAGAGGTAGTTCTGGGCCACTGTTTCACTGCTTATATCTTCTGCAAATCGACTCGGATTCCTTTGCTAGATACAATGTCACCAAAAAAGCAACATATTGCAACCAGAACTCACATTTACTAAATTTAGCGAATAACTGGCGATCCTTGAGAGTCTGCAGAACAACTCTCAAATTACTTGCATGTTCTTCCTCTATCCTAGAGTAAATGAGGATATCATCAATAAAGACGACAACGAACAAGTCCAAGTACTGTTTGAATACTCCGTTCATCAAATCCATGAAAGCTGCAGGAGCATTAGTTAGTCCAAACGACATAATTATAAATTCATAATGACCATACTGAGTTTTGGAGGCTGTTTTTGGAATGTCACTATCTCTGACTCTAAGCTGATAATTACCCGATCTGAGGTCTATTTTTGAGAAATGGCTAGCACCCTTAAGTTGGTCAAACAAGTCATCAATCCTAGGGATGGGATACTTATTCTTGATTGTGACCTTGTTCAACTATCTATAGTCAATGCACATTCTGAGAGAACCATCTTTGTTCTTTACGAACAACACTGGTGCACCCCATGTTGAAATACTAGGTCTGATGAAGCCCTTATCTAGAAGGTCTTTCAACTGCTCTTTCAATTCCTTAAGCTCTCCTGGAGCCATTTTGTAAGAAGGAATAGAAATAGGTTGGGTATCTGGAAGTAGGTCAATTTCAAAGTCCATTTCCCTTTCGAGAGGGACTCCTGGAGGATCTTCTGGAAACTCACAAACTACTGGAACTGACTCGAGAGTTTGGGTTTCAAGGCTAGAATCCTTAACCCAAACTAAATGATAGAGATAATCCTTAGATATCATCTTTCTGGCCTTAAAGAAAGAAATAAATTGACCCATAGGCGCTAAGCTACTACCCTTCCATTCTAAGATTGGTTTGTCTGGAAACTGAAAACAAACAATCCTAGTTCTACAATAGCGATTGAGGCTTAACATGAATGTGACCAATCCATGCCTAGAATGACATCGAAGTCTACCATTTCTAACTCTACAAGATTTGCTGAGGTGAATTTCTGAGATACAGTGACAGGGCAATTTATGTATACCCGTCTAGTTATAACTGGGTCACCAACTGAAGTACAGACTGACAAAGGTTCTGAGAGAGTTTATGGATTAACACTAAACTGGATTGCTATTTAAGGAGTTACAAAGGAATGAGTAGCCCCTGGATCTAAAAATACATAATCATCAAGGTCAAAGACATATAACGTACAAGTAACTACATCAGGAGAACCTTCCTGATCCTGGCGAGCCCGGAGAGTACATAACATGATCTGGTGTTGACCGCCACCTGTACCAGATGAGGTACCTTACTGAGTCGGGGGACTTACTGGTGTTGATGATGTCGTAGACTGAGCTCTACGATTAACACCTCCTTGACCCTGTCGAGAAGGATAATCCCTCAACTTGTGACCACACTGACAGCACCAAAAACATCCTTCTTTTCCTTCAAGACACTAACCCGGATGGTTCTTACCACACTTAGGTCAAGTGGGGTAAGTCTTGGTGCCTGAAACATTTCCTTGAGACTTAGAGCCTGGTGGTCTACCCTTTTGGTTATACCTCTTTTTGGAGGATGGAACACTAGCTGATGAAGGGGTTGGAGCTGAAAACTTCTGCTGACTCTGCGAGCGATTTCCACCACCCAATTTCTACTGAGAATAGTCATAGTTCCCAGTCCTAGCCTTCTTATTCTCCTTAGCATGTTCCCTAAGCTTATCACCCTCAACCTGCTGAGCATGAGTCATAAGCCTAGAGATATTATATCTCCTAGTAACATAGCATTTCTGCACTCAGTTTTCACCAAATCCGACAGTCTATACAAGAACTTGTTCATCTGAGCCCTGGAGTCAGCAACCATGTGAGGAGCATAGCTGGAGAGTTGGTTAAACATCAGCCCATACTCTTGGACTGTCATGTTACCCTACCTCAAGTTCATGAATTCCTGATCCTTTGCCTTTCTAAACTCTATTGGGAAAAACCTGTCGAAAAAAATCTCACTAAAGCAATCCCTAGTGATAGGAGCCGCATTTGCACCCCCATTCTCCTTTAACTGAGTGTACCAAATATGAGCAACATCCTTTAACTGGTATGATGCCAACTCAACCCGATCATTCCCAGTGACTTGCATTACCTCAAAGATTTTCTTGATCTCATCCAAGAAATTTTGAGGATCCTCATTAGTTTGTGATCCTAAGAACTTAGGTGGATTCATCCTAACAAAGTCACGAAACCTTGCTGCTATTACTCCACCATTTTCATTGTCATGAGCATGAACCCGGTTGTTCTGGTTAGTCATACTCTGAGCCAACATCTGTATGGCATTCCTGAACACAGCATAAGAGACTTCTTGATTTGGGACTGGAGGAGCTGCATTTGCATTCCTGGCGTTAGCATTCCTAGTGTTAACTCTACGAGGAGGCATGATCTGAAACATAGAACGTCAAGTTTGAATGAAATTAGATAATACCTTACGCACGATAAGAGTAACATCAAAGTGAAGTTTTCCTAAAACACTTCATAGCCTCCCTCTCATTAAATGTGGTTCACTTCACACCCATTAAAAGGACTCTACTTAGTGCGGTTTTTCAGACATCCTAGGACCACAAGTGATCCCAAGCTAACCCTGCTGATATGATCATGAGCATACTAAAGATAATAAACTGAATGCGGAAGCTAAATCAGAATTTAAACTGAAAAGATGGGGAATACCCATATTCTATAACTAAGATATTTGAAAATAATGAGTTTAACATAAAGCAGATATTAACTCAATACTAAGCTGAATCTAACTATGTTTTAAATAAGCCTCTAACTGACTAGAAATACTGGGACAAGCCCTAGCTAAGTCTAACAAAAACTGAAACTAAAAGACTAAACACTGAAAAGAAACTCATGACTATTGTCCCGGAGAAGGAGGACTCACCACTGAATCTGCTGAACTGTAGATCGAAAATCGATATATGTGTGATCTATATGCTAAGAACCTGAACCTACATCACGAGAAGATGTAGTGTATATATGCATCACTACTTGAAAGGCACTGAGCATGTAGGATAGAATAAAGCTAAAATAAAACATAACTAAACAAGCGCAAAAGCAAGTATAATAATCTAAACACGATATACTAAATTATGAGCTAACTGATGCAATGACCAATTTATAACCTGCGGAAACTGAATGCTGGAGACACAGATAAATGGTCAATGCAAGAGATTCTGACTGAACTGTGGGAACTACTAATAAACGATATTAAAACCACATGAGCTAAATGTGGAGTCCGATGTATACGCCCCATTGAGCGGACCCAATATACCATGCCAGAGCTACAAAGGCATGCTGGCGTGACTAAACTGATGCCCATAAAGGGGAGTTACAACCTACTTGGCTAGTACTTTTGGGACTAATTGGGTACGCTGAACCCTAGTCCAACTTGGTATTATGCTACTCCCATTGATTTATGTAGTTAACTGATTATGCCTAAATTTTTTGTAAATACTAGATAGCTCAAAACTGAACATGCAAACTGGGAATGCAATATTTAATCTGATAATGATGGATTAAAAGCATGTATAAGTGCATAACTGAAACATCTGAGCTAGCATGTGTAATTCAAGAACTACAGATACAAAGTTAGGGTTCTAAAATTAACGCGATAATCTGAGTAATACATGATAACCTAATCTGGAACATATATTTTAACTAAATCACGAAGTGCTGCTGTAATTCTAGGAACCCACTAGTGAAATCCCACATGCCTGGTGATGAAATTCAAGGAGAAACAATTAGATTTCGGGTCTGGAACCGCTGGAAACTTGTTGCATTCTTGAACTAAGGTTCTTGAGCTTTTTCTCCATTCTTGCTTCTAATTTTCTATGTTTTGATTAATGATTTGACTTATGTAAGTTTTTGTTATGTTTCTAGGCTTAAACTGACAAAAATCTGATGATTTAGGGTCAAAACGACGTATCTTAGGGTTTAAACAAAGTGGGAAAAGACCAAAAGACCCATGAGTTTATTTCTGTCGGACCAAATGACGGCCTATACAAACGGTCCATCGTTTTATTGACTGTTCGTCGTTGGGTCCGTAAGTTTGGCCTGTTCGACTGACCTTTACTAAAATGGGCATAATCTTTTACTCGGAGGTCTAATTTTAGCAAAGTCGGTGGCTATGGAAAGCTAATTCAATTATCTATCTGTGGGTAGGTCATTAGACACCTAATTCATTTTTCACTAAGAGTTATGACCATTTGAAGTTGACCCATCTATATTTTCCCCTTTACTGTCTGCTAGTTCCCACCAACGGTCAGACCTACGGACCGTGCTGGTCATCTGTGGCTCTTGTCAGAGAGTGGGTGAATGGGGTGTCGATCGACGATCACAAACTACGGGCTGTAGTCTGACCTACAGATCGTAGTTCAGTCCGTCAATCATGACTTAACCAAATTTTCCTGGGCTGAGATTTTGGGGGTTTCTTACCCCATTGAGAGATATGCAGGACGGACCGTGGGTTAGTCTATGGTCCGTCGATGGCCTCGTTGGTTGCACCTGCATATTTTTCTGAAAAGCTGGTTTTTGGTCTATTTTGGATACGGGGTGTCACACTTAGTAGCTCTTGTACATGTTTATGCTACATCCTTGGGAGTGATAATTTATTTGCAAGTGTTAACCCGAAATTGTTTTAAATGTTCTTATTTACAAAAGCTTGTTAATTCATTTATCTTTGATTTTCTTTAAATTTTTGCATGATTTAACTATTGGAATATGATGGTTTTCCTACTTAGGTGTTAGAGTAGGTGCTCGCACTACTCGGTGGGCTAGGTCGTGACAATTTCAATCCATATTTAGACTCTTTATTCTCATTTATGTAATGTATTTTACTATTTTGAAGATATGAGTTACTATATATTTTACATCTTTTAGGATTTATCTATCAATTTTGTAACTTATTTTTTAAATTTTTTTTTCTTGAGTTGAAATTCAAATTGTTGTTATAAAACTTAAATAACAATATATTAAAATTAGTATACCTTACATAAATCCCATAATGTAATACTTAAATTACATTTTATCCCTATTTTTTTTTTGTTTTATAAAAATCTCTTAAAATACCAGTCATCCAGATACATAAATTTCATTCGGATACATTAATTGTGATACGTTATAAAACTTGTTTGTTGAACTTAATATTAAATATAAATATAAAATGATTTCTTTCCCAGAAATCGCTCCAATCTGCAACAACTTTACAAAATTCAAAATTCTTCTCCCAAATTATCAAAGATCCTTTCAATTTTGATTAAAATAATTCAAAATTTTGATATTCAAAAATTTTCTCCCAGTTCAGATCCTTTTAGTTTCAATTCAAAATTATTGAATTTTTGAGATTCAAACTTCTTCTCCTAGTTCATTGAAGATATTTTCAATTTTGATTCAAAATTATTTAATTTTTTAAGAATATACATCATGAAGAACTTCTCTAGTATTGTTACTATCATCTTTAGGGGTTTGACGAAGTATTTGTGATTCGGCAAGAAAAGATACCCAACAAGATTAAGAACAAAGTGCTCACCTCATGTGCAAAATAGACAATCAACCTAAACATGCAAAATCTCGTGCATGAAAATTTTGATCAAGCTAATAAGGATATGTATATGAATACTCTTAATGCCCCTCTGCGTCCTCAAAATCACTGCTTGCTATGACTTTGTTATGTTATTAATTCACTTTGAGAAAATCATTCATCAATGAAAATATAATAATATCTAGTAATAATGTTGTCATACTTTTGTTTGATGTCCAGAATGTTAAAAAATCCATATTAACCTCACGCTTGTTACCGTTGTTGCTGCCGCCTCTAAGGATACATGTTTGTGTGGTAATTGCTATGTATCTAATACATTTATTGTAAATTTGAATTTACGTATAACGCCAAAGAAATTAGTGCGTGAAATATTATTATTTATGTATCTGACATTGTTTGAGAGATACTATATTTTATAAAAAGATACATTATATATGTAATTATTTCAAATAGTATTTTTTGTGTGTGATACACAACACATTGGTGGTTAGTTGATATGTATATGATACATGTAATAAAGTTTGAAAACGATTGAATTTGATATATATTGTGTATCATGCACATATTGATTAATTTGATACACAATGTCTTAGATATAAACATAAAGAGTTTATGGATCAAGTGTATTTATTGGGTAATGTTTACAGACACATAGCTTTCCAGATGAATAATTTTGGTGTATGTATCTAGTGGTAAAAGATTGCCACTGATATATATAATATACTTATTGTTGAATCTGATACACAGTACTTCAATAATAAAACATTATGATTTAGGTATCACGGTTAAAGATACATTATATGACTTGATAAAAGTTACTGATAAATTAGGTATGCCTACGAATCAAGTACATTTATATTGAACATGCTAAACACAAATCGATTATTTGACTATTGAAGATCCGGAAAAGAAAATTAAGATGAAAAGCTAAAAAAAAAAAGGAGTAGAATTCATATGTATCAAAAAATTGTTGATGAAAAAGCTGATTTTTTTAAAAAAAATGACAGTGGAAGATCTGGAAAAAATTTAATGAAGAAATAGTTTTATCTAAAGCTTGTTAGGAACTCAAAATAGATGAACTTGAAAAATAATAGATTTGAAATTCAAAAATAGAGTAATGGATGTAACTGTCAATATATGGGAGTGGTTCTAGGTAGAGCTTTCAATATGGGCTAGCCCACCCCATCCGGGCTAACTCATACGGGCTTTGACATTTTACGGGCCAGGCCGCGCTAGCCCATTTTTGTGTGGGCCAGAAAATGGTCGGCCTAGCCCACAAGTACGTGAGCTACTGGCTTGTCGGGTCAGCCCACTTTTTAAAAAATTATATTTTTTATAATTATTAAATTAAATTATAAATTATGATTTAAAAATATTATCATAAATATCGACAAAATAATATTATATTATGTTAGGCCTCATTTGTTTGCACTTAATGGGGTTTGAATCTTAATCATTCAGATTTGCCTCATTAAGTTTGTTTGTTTTTAAGAACTGAATCTTAATTATTCAGATTCAGTTCATTAAGTTCGTTTGTTTTATTTTCTTATAAGCCTCTTAATGAGTCTGGATATATCTGAATGAATCAGATCTGTAACACACCCTTAACACTATTCATACTAAAAAATAAGACTCCTATCTTAATTCAACTAAATCACAAATACTCATAAAAGTTGTTTTCTTATTTAATTAATATTTAATTACATGCTTGCCATAATAATTTCCTTTATTCATATTAACTTAAAATACATCTTTTACTCTCATAAATTAATCAATATATTTGAATTGATAAGCACTCCCATGATATAATATTTAACACGGTTTCAAAAAATAAGAAAGTATTAGTTATTTGATCGATAACAATAATAAATTTCTAAAATAAGATAAAATAAAATATTTTCCTAAACTATATATTTACTACTCTATATAAACTATTTTAAATTGCATTATATTAGATTCGCAAAGAATTTGAGTGCAAAAAATAATCATATTAATGATGTAACTTGATATTGAGTTCTTAAAAGATAAATCATATTACCTTGTTACGGTAAAAAAAGTTCAAAATATTATTTTATATGAAAAAAAAACTATTTTACTAACAAGGTTTTGATAATATTTTATTGATATAACGTTTAATTTCATATGTGCATTCATATATTGAAAACAAATTGTCCCAATTATTTAGTGTTCAGATTCAAAGACAATATTTTAATATTCAGATGTTTATTCAGATTTACACATATATATCTTAATGTACATCTTAATATTTAAATGCATATTCAAATTCAGACGTCTTAATCTTAATAGAAACAAATGAGACCTTAACGTCACTACTTGTTAATCAAATTCACAAATAAAATTATATTTATAATATTTAGGAAAAATGCACAAGTATTCCCTAGACTTTGACCGAAATCCCAAAGACACACCTTACTAAGGTTGTATTATCCCCCTAAACCTTTTTTTTTTTGTAATTTTCGGTACCTCTTTGGCTTACGTGGCATCCAAATATCTCCGACGCGCCTCAATTGCGTGGAGTCACATAGAGTGACACATAAGACAAAAGGTTTATAAAATTACAAAAAAAAAAAGTTCAGGGGGTAATATGACCTTAGTTTAGTTAAGGTGTGTCTCTGGTATTTTGGTCATAGTCTAGGGGGTACTTGTGCATTTCCTTGATATTATTTATTTTTTTTCAACTAAAAGTATAAATATTTAAATAGAAATATTAACCTAATTGTTTTGATTTTGGACTCCCTTTATTTTTAAATTTTAATATTATATTGTTATAAAACTATAAAATAAGAAGAAGAAACTAGAGAGAAAAGAAGAGAAGACTTGTTATTTCTCTTGATTAATCAATTTACAATGAAGAGGAGCACTCTATTTATAGGAGAAATCTAACTTGGTCCCCAAGTAAGACTCTTTAATCATATCCTAAAAAGGACTGCACATGATAGACATTCACTATAATACAAATACTTTATAACACTCCCCCCTGAATGTCTAATTCATAGATGATGTGCCTCGTCAAAAACCTTACTAAAAAAAACTTTAAGAAAAGAAAAACTCTAGTAAAAGAAAAGAGTACACATATCTATTAATACGCATCTAGGCTGCCTCATTAAAAACCTTACAAGGAAAACCCAGTGGGACAAAACCTCGTAAGGGAAAAAGAGTACAGCGCGTATTCACTCCCCTAATGAGAACATCAATCCAGAGACTTGAATCTTCGCATTCCAAGCTTGTGCAACATCTTCTTGAAAGTTGCTGTTGGTAGAGACTTGGTGAATAGATCAGCCACATTGTCATTTGAACGAATCTGTTGCACATTTATATCACCATTCTTTTGAAGTTCATGTGTATAGAAAAGCTTCGGTGAAATGAGCTTTGTTCGATCTCCTTTTATGAATCCTCCCTTAAGTTGTGTTATGCATGCTGCATTATCTTCATATAAAGTGGTAGGTACTTTATCACATTCCAAACCACATTTCTCTCGAATGAGATGTATCATAGACCTTAACCACACACATTCTCTACTTGCTTCATGAATAGCTATTATTTCAGCATGATTAGATGAAGTGGCTACGATGGACTGCTTTGTAGATCTCCAAGATATGGCAGTCCCCCCACATATAAACACATAGCCTGTTTGG
>NC_028647.1:48575650-48667705 GCF_001406875.1 Solanum pennellii | reverse complement strand
ATCTTTCATCTCAAATTCATTCTTTAAATAATCAATTGCCTTTTGAAGCTCTATTGGAGTTCCAATAAGATTTATGTCATCAACATATATAGCAAGTACAACAAATTCCGATATCGTTTTCTTTATAAAGACACATGGACAAATTGCATCATTTGTATAACCTTCCTTAATTAAATACTCACTAAGACGGTTATACCACATGCGCCCAGATTGCTTCAAACCATATAATGATCTTTGCAATTTAATTGAATACATTTCTCGAGATTTTGAATTACATGATTTAGGCATCGCAAATCCTTCGGGAATTTTCGTGTATATCTCATTATCAAGTGATCCATAAAGGTAGGCTGTAACCACATCCATCAAATGCATTTCAAGTTTCTCATGGACTGTGAAACTAATGAGATAACGCAATGTTATTGCATCCATAACGGGTAAGTATGTCTCTTCATAGTCGACGCCAGGCCTTTGAGAAAATCCTTGTGCCACAAGGCATGCTTTATACCTTTGTATTTTATTTTTCTCATTTATTTTTTGCACAAAAATCCATTTGTAACCAACAGGTTTAATACCATTAGGTGTTTGAACTATAGGTCCAAAAACTTCACACTTGGCAAGTGAATTCAACTCTGATTGAATTGCTTCTTGCCATTTTGGCCAATCATTTCGTTGTCGGCATTCTATAACAGATTGAGGTTCATGATCCTCATTATTTTGCATGATATATGTCGCAACATTATATGCAAAGACATAATCAACCACTATTTCTGATCGATTCATATTAGTTTCAACATCTCTTAAATTTATGGATAGTTCATTATTTCTTTGAGTTTCAAGTTCATTGATTCTTTCATGAATATTAGACTTATTCAAATTTTTAACTTTCATATGAGATTCTTTCATAGTGTCATCTTGACATTTAATCTTTCTTTTTCTAGGACTTTGATCGTTAGACCCCAATGGTCTACCACGCTTTAGGTGTGTTTTTGACTCATTAGCTATGACACTAGTGGATGGTCCTTTAGGGACATCAATTCGAATTGGGACATTCTCTGTAGGAATATGTGATTTAGTAATCCTTTTCAAATATGTAAATGCGTCTAGCATTTGATTTGCAATTTTCTGCAGATGAATAATCTTTTATACTTCTTGTTCTCAAGTAGAAGAATATGGATCAAGATGAGACAACGATAAATTTTTCCACAAAATTTCTCGTTTTATTTCACTATTCTCTCCCCCTAATTTTTGGAAAATTGTCTCATCAAACCGACAATCTGCAAATCTAGCAGTAAACATGTCTCCAGTCAATGGTTCAAGATAGCGAATAATGCAGGGTGACTCAAACCCAACATATATTCCTAACCTTCTTTGAGAGCCCATCTTAGTGCGGTTTGGTGGTGCCACAGGCACATGTACAGCACTTCCAAAAATTCTTAGATGGGATATATTAGGTTCTTGACCCATAACCAATTGCAATGGAGAAACCTTATGATAACTTGTCGGTCTGAGACGAATAAGTGTTGCAGCATGCAAAATTGCATGTCCCCACACAGAAGTGGGCAACTTAGTTTTCATAAGCAATGGTCTTGCTATTAGTTGCAAACGTTTAATTAATGACTCTGCGAGACCATTCTGAGTATGAACATGAGCAACGGAGTGTTCAACCCCAATTGCTAAACAATAATCATTAAATGATTGGGATGAAAACTCTGCAGCTTTATCAAGACGAATGGACTTAATCTTATTATCAGGATAGTGTGCCCTTAACCTTATTATTTGTGCCAATAATTTTGCAAATTCCAAGTTACGAGATGACAATAGGCACAGATGAGACCATCTAGAAGAAGCATCTATTAGAACCATAAAATATCTAAATGACCCACTAGGTGGGTGAATAGGTCCACAAATATCTCATGTATACGTTCCAAGAACGCAGGGTACTCAATATTAACTTTCATTGGTGATGGTCTCACAATTAACTTGCCTTGATAACAAGCAGTACAAGAAAATTCACCATTTAAAAGAACTTTTAGGTCTTTTAATGGATGTCCATTCGAATTTTCTATAATCCGTCTCATCATTATTGACCCAGGATGTCCTAGACGATCATGCCAAAGTACAAATGTATTGGAATCAGTAAACTTCTTATTTACTATAAAATGTGCCTCAATTGCACTAATTTTTGTCCAATACAAGCCAGAAGATAATGCAGGGAACTTTTCTATAACACATGTCTGCCCAGAGACATACATGGTGATACCAAGATATTCAAGATTTATTTCATCCATTGATTGGATATGATAACCATTTAAACAGATATCTTTAAAACTCAACAAGTTTCTCTTAGATTTTGGAGAAAACATTGCATTATTAATGATGAGTTTAGTTCCCTTGGGAAAAATTACAATGGCTCTTCCAAAACCCTCAATCATATTAGTACTACCAAAAAATTGTAGTAACATTTATTTTACCCATACTTAAATGAGAAAAATATTTCTTATTTTTTAATATCGTATGTGTTGTACCAGAATCAATCAAACAAATATCTTCATATTTCGATAATATGTTCTTAGAATTATCCATATCTTCACATGAAATGACATACACAAAATAAATATATATTAAATATTAGTGTTGTCAAAAGGGTACAATATATTCAAAGGAATAAATTAATAATTAAATATTAGAAATTGAGCCTTAATTTATTGTTTCCTCTAAGTCAAAAAGGAGTTGTTAGGAAAATAAAATAAAATCATTATTTAATCCTAGTTAATAACAGACTGCATGTTTTTAAAATTAGATCAACTTAAAGACCTAATATAATACAAACACATGATAAATCCTAGTTAATATCAGAATTTATGTTTTTAACATTAGACCAAGTTAAAGACCTAATATAATACAAACACGTGATAAAGTTTAGTATTTGACTAACTCTATCATATTAAAATCATATAAATAAATCAATGAAAAATATATATTATTTTATTAAGAATTAAGGAACAAGCTAATGAACGACTAAACTAATTTAAAATACTAATACTAATGCAAACAACTATCATTACATGAAATTTATTAATAAATACTACCAAAAAAAATATCACTCTTCCATGTTCACAGAACCATCACCAATTCAGTGATCTCTTTTTCCTTCAGGATGTGCGAAGAAATCTGCTACATCCAAGTGCGTGATGTCAACTTGATTTTAAGAGATAAAATTTGCCTTAGGATTTTTCTCTTTCTTCTTTAGTGATTCTTGATAAAGCTCAACCAAGTGTTTGGGAGTACGACAATCACGTGCATAATGACCTCTTCCACCACATCGAAAACAACCTTCCCTAGTTGCTTCACGTTTCTCATACTTTTTTTTCCTTTTTATTTGATGAATGATTAATGCCAGGAATAAAATTACGTTCTTGACCATAATCACACCCACGACCAGGTCCACGTCCACGAGCACGATTAGGACCGCGACCTTTTCCACGCCTAGCATGGTGGGCGTACGCCTCATTCACTTCAGGAAGTGGTTCAGATCCAGTAGGTCGATTCTCATGATTTTTCAATAATAAATCATTATTTTGCTCGGCCACAAGAAGATGAGAAATTAGTTCAGAATACTTTTTGAAACCTTTCTCTCGATATTGTTGCTGCAAGAGCACATTCGAGGCATGGAAATTGGAGAACGTCTTTTCCATCATATCAATCTCACTAACCGTTTCTCCACATAATTTCAATTGAGAAGTGATTCTGAACATGGCAGAATTGTACTCATGTATAGACTTAAAGTCTTGTAGCCTTAGATGCATCCAATCATATCGTGCCTTTGGATGTATGACCATCTTCAAGTGGTCAAATCTTTCTTTTAGGTTTTTCCACAAAACTAGTGGATCCTTAACTGTCAAATATTCGATTTTCAGAATCTCGTCAAGATGATGACGCAAGAATATCATTGCTCGTGCACAGTTTTGATTTGATGCCTTGTTTTCTTCTTTTATGGTGTCTCCAAGACCCATTGCATCAAGGTGGATTTCAGCATCCAACACCCATGAGAGGTAGTTCCTGCCCGAACTTTGAAGGGTAGTGAACTCTAGTTTTGTAAGATTGGCCATTAAAATAAAAAACAAAATAATAAATAATACCTTTATTAATTCTTCAAATCTAACCTTCACTTTTGAGAAATTAGAGTCTCGTGTTGATAACGTGTTATAAAACTATAGAATAAGAAGAAGAAACTACAGAGAAAAGAAGAGAATACTTGTTATTTCTCTTGATGAATCAATTTACAATGAAGTTGAGCACTCTATTTATAGGAGAAATCTAACTTGTTCCCAAGTAAGACTCTTTAATCATATCCTAAAAAGGACTGCACATGATAGACATTCACTATAATACAAATACTTTATAACATATATTATATTTTGAATTAATTTTATTGGCTCACCGGCCGGCCCTACCTATATTTCTCAAGCCCCCCAAATGAGCATGCTTATTTAGGCCGGGCTAAAAAGACCTTTTCTTAAATGGGATCCAAAAATCTTAGCCCAGCCATATTAAATCCCGAGTTGGGCCAGGCCGGCCCAATGGGCCTAGCCCATATTGACGGCTCTTATTCTAGGCATTAAAATAGAATCAAAATCGTGGGTTCAAAGTTGGAAGGATTGTGAATAATATATCTTGAAAAAGAGAGAAAAGGAGAAAAATGAGGGATATTTGTAATATTTTGAAATGGTAGGGAAGTTTAGAGAATATGAAAAGATATACTGTGTAGTTAGGTAATTTTTCCTTAAAAGTATTAAGATTAAGCGGGTCAAGACCCAACTTGATTTTAAGTCCGTTTGAGCCCAAAGTAAACTTAGACGGATTAGAGCCCAACCCAATTTCTATTTCAAACCATTTAATATCTCCAATTTCAACTCAACCCGCTCATTTGACAGTTCTAGTTACAAGGATCGTAACCACATGATATCTAGAGAAACAATTACTAGAATCTAAGTAATAACCAAATTACTATAAACAAATATTCATATTTGGTTAGTAAAAATTGACCAAATATGGAAAAAAGTTTTTTCCATACTAAAAAGAGGTAATATCAATTAATCATCATAATTGCACACTCATTTGTTAGAAATTTTTCTTTACACTTTATCTATAAATACATATCTCCATTTACCCTTCAAATATATTTCATCTCAATGTTCTTGAGTAAATTTTTCTCTTTTATCTTGCTTGTAGAGCAAAAAAATGGATTCTTCTTCTGAAATCAACAATTGCCATGACAAACACACTACGTTTTCCCAGTCAATAATATCCGAATAGCGGTATGCTGTTTTACTGTACTAATTTTTTCATATTTTGTATTAAAATTATAATGAATCCACAAAAGGTATAATTCGAATAGTGATTTGTATAAATTATTTTTGGAGAAATGGAAAATGCACAAGTACCCCCTTAAACCTATGTCCGAAATCCCAGAGACACATTCATACTACACTAAGGTCTTATTACCTCCTGGACTTATTTTATAAGTAATTTTCTACCCCTTTTGGGCCTGCGTGGCACTAGCTTGAAAAAAAAAGTCAACCAGCGTTAGGCCCACAAGATAGTTCCACGTAGGCGAAAAGGGGTAGAAAATTATTAATAAAATAAGTTCAGGGGGTAATAAGACCTTTGTATAATATAAGTGTGTCTCTGAGATTTCGGGCACATATTGAGGGCGTACTTGTGCATTATCCCTTTTTAAACATTTATTTATTTAATAGAAGTAGAAAATTTTTCTTACAAATATAAAATGGTTTTCTTAGTTGTTCATTTTAATAAATATGGAATAATGAAAGTTCGCACTTTGTAAAAAATAAGAGAATGTATAGTAACAATGTGTTGTTATTAAATTTATGAATTATTTTCTATTATAATTTATAAATAAGTCAATATTTTACAGAACAGAGTATAAATAAATATTTTTTTCTGCATCCAAACTTTAAAAATTATTTTGTACTTCTACTAATCCTTACGGGCTCAAGAAAATCAAAGAGTTGATACTAATGATTCCGTCTTGCTACCCTCTAGTGTATCAAGTCATCCAAGAGAAAATGGCTCGGACACATCAGTAAGAAAGTATAATTTAGCATTCTATTGCTTCCTCTTACTTTTTGTTTTACCCTTTAATTTATTATTTTTAGCGTGGATTTTAACTCCTTGGTTAAATCTAGATCATCATTGTGGATAAGCAAAAACACATGAATTCTAGGTATTTTTAGACATTGGAGTAATATTTAAATATAAATATTTTTTCTTGTTTGGGAATAATTCATTTTCTTAGGAATATTTGTGTATCAAGATTTTGTTTTCACAAATTTTTTCATAACATTTATATCTATTTAGATTTTACTTTTTGATATGATTTTAAGAAAAAATGAGATTTTATAAAATTTAGAAGTCTTTTGAAAAAAATAGAATTATGGGGAATACTTTTATTCTCTTTTTGATTGAAATAACTATAGACTTTTTGGATAAAAAACGGAAGAAATTAAGTTTTTTTGTATAATATTTCTTGCCATATACACGACAATTAATTGCATTATTAATAAAAAAAAAAGTCTGATTAAATTTTATATATATAATGGCTAGTATTAAATTTTATCTTATAAGCAATCACATTTTATCGTATCTATCGAAAAAGTGATTTGAATAATATATTTTATAAGCACTAAGATGATAAAAGAATGATTTATTGTTAAGTGTTTTATTATTTTGTATAGTCTTTGGTAAATGATTATTATAACATACTATTTGTCTCTAGATTTGTATGTTAGATTTTAATTGCAATATTGACAAAAAATACGAGAATCTAACCGCTAATCTAATATCCTTTGCTTTAATAATGTAATTTAATAATTTATTATTTTTCATTAAACTGGTTTAATAATTGTAAAAATTATCTAACCCCATCTTGATCATATTTATGATGAAGAATTTATGTTAATTTCAATGTTTAATTAATAAACTCTTACAACTCTCATAATTTCTATTCGACATCACCTCGAAGAAGTATTTTTTTTATATATTTCAAGCAATTGAGGAAACAATAGTTATTCAAGTATGAAAATCATATATTTTTTTGATTAATGATATTATGTCCATTAAATTTTATTTCTCTCTCTATCATGTGAATTGATGATATATGTGTTACCATTTCATATATTATTGTTATATATTGTTAGTATATATATCTTTCACCTAGAAACTCATTTTGTTTATATGGACATTCAGATATAATATAGTGTGAATTGTTTTATATCATCAAAGCATCAACCTTTTATTATTTCTTTTATTCTGTAAAAGAGTTTAACTTATATATACAAACAATGTAAAGAAAACTTTTATGTTATAAAATCATCCAAAATATATCTATAAGCATACAATAATCAAAACAAAATCTATAATCCTAAAAATTAGGTAGTTTTCTTGTCACAAAAAGTAAATATGTTATGATAGTTTATAAATGACTGTTTATTTAAAACACAATCAAGTATGAAAAGAAATTTTGATTGAAAGTTTTCTATTACTGAAGAATGAGTTTGAATTAACTCCCTATCAACTCACCGGGAGGAAGAGGGGATTGATTAATGCAGAGGTCGTAGCCATGTCTACTATTAGCTTTTCAATTGTACCTCTGACAGGTGAAATTAATATTTATACTGTAAAATTAAACAAGGTAATTAGTACATTTATTTTTCTAGATTTCTTATGCATAAATTAATATATCAAGGGTTAATCATAATTATGATCAACAAACAACGAACGAGCAAGAAAGGTTAACTCTTCCAAATACTTTGTTATGAACTCAAATTATAGGGAGAAGATTTAGTCGATCCACTCAGACTTATTAAAAAATATCAGGATATCCTTAACGACTGGACATGTGAAAAGAGAAGGCGCCCTAATGGTCAATGTGACAAGGTAACTAAAATTATTATCTTATTTCTTCCATATAACTTAAATTATTGATTTGATTTTTTTTACTCTTTCTTGATTTTATTAATTCGTAATTTTTCTATCATTTGTCTACATTTTGGTTTATAAGGAGATGTTTCTCTAGACTATTCCGTTATAGTTTCTACATTATATCATGAGGGATTTTTATCTACTATAATTATTTTGGTTGCTTTATTTGTATAGCATACTTATCTGATTGGATTTTCCTAGCAGAGTATAGTTAATAATTTGTTAGTGTTAGGTAATAGTGTACACTATTTAAGTCCTTTTTTTAATTATTGTAACCTAATGGAAAACTTTGTTGTGTTGTAGGTTTACCATCATATGAAAAAGAGTTCCATATGCCGATCTGTTATGGAAGTATGTAGATACATCTTAGATGGTTATGAGAAACTAGAAGTAGAAGTCGATTCAGAAACCAACATGGTAAAAGAGATTAAGGTAAGATGTTTAATAATTTGGCAAATATGTTTTTTTATTTTTACAATCATTCTTATAGCGTGATCTTGAATCAAATCAAGATTGGGTCTCCAAAACGTCCTTCCAAGAAAAGAAAAAAAGAATCTCCAAATTCAGAGCATACAACAACGGAGCAGAAAGAAACAATGGTGAACTACATTTAGGAAATGAAGTGGAACTCATGTATGAAATGATGGAGCTCAAAGAAACAAGCGAGTTTGTGTAAGTTATTTAAATTCTTGTGGAACATAAAATAATCTCATGAAGTTAGACAATCACAGTTACCATAATGATGTTAAATCCACCAGAAAGTGGATAAGGTAGAAGAGGGTGAAAATAAAGTGTTTGCTCACCTCAGCAAAAGTAATGAGTTGGACTCTGAATTTTCACAAAGTGTAGGTAAGTGATCGTATCATTAGCTTAATCCTTTTCTGTATGTTTTTTTTTTATTACTATTATTAACATATATGAGTAATGAATTTAATATTCCACCAAATTCATATTGTGCGAGCATTATCTTTTGTTATTTTATCAACGACACATTATTTATGTAGGAAAAAGAATGTTCAAGACCATCAAAATTTTACAAGCTTTCTTCCTCCAATGTCTCGATAGATGTCCTTCGCTTGATGTCACAATTATTTCTAGAAGTAGAGAATACAAGTTTTGCAAACTTGGAGCTCCAAGAATGAAGAATTGACCATTTATGTTTCACACAACGAAGGTATTTAATTTAGTCAACCAAGCATTCTCTTAACAAACACATTCAATAAGCTACACATATTATATAGTTAGGGATTGCATCTATATTAATTTTTAATAATTAACATTTGATCCAAAGGAAAAGTTTTTAGTTCCACGATATATTATTATTATTATTATTATTATTATTATTATTATTATTATTATTATTATTATTATTATTATTATTATTATTATTATTTCCTTTGTTCCATTTTGTTCGATTTACTATTTTCAGTTTATTCTATAATCAATGATGCCTCTTAACATTTGAAAATAATTTAATTTTATAAATTTATTTTATATTTGATAAAATAATTTTTAACCACATTATAATTTATAGGAAAATTTGGATCATAATTCTTTAAAGTATATATTTTTTTCTTAAATTTCATGTGTAGTCAAATTATATCATATATATTAAGATAAATAAAGTATTTTAAATAATATTTATACATTGAATTCATTTATTTTTGCAGAAAATATGGAACAAGTCCCCATTTCACAATCATTAGAAATAAAAAATAATGAGAATGCTCATATGGAGAAGAGACTTCCTAATGAACACAATTATGGAGAAAAAGAAATGATTGCAAACTTGGTCAGTAATGTTGAGTTGTGACTCCCGCTAATTTTACACTAGAGACATGTATTTTAATCAACTCCTTACAAATGCATGAGATAATCACAAGATTTATGCAATTAGGGTATGTCTGGTTTGAGAAAAAAACATTTAATTATTTTCATGTTTGGTTGGTCAAACTTTGTTGAGCGCCACGTATTTACAAAAATATTTAAATAGTTTAAGTATAAAATCATTAAATAAGTGGTCAATGAACCAAAAGGTGGATGACAAGGGTATTTTAGACCGAATAGCTGGGTGGGAAGGGCATTTTTGAGCCAATAGGTGGATGAAGGGTAATTTATTAACATTTCCAATACTTTGAGGGTATTTTAGGCCATTTTCCGTTTATGCAATTAGAGTATGTCTGGTTTGAAAAAAAACATTTGATTATTTTCAAGTTTAATTGGTCAAACTTTGTGGAAAATATTTTTTAAAAGGAAAATAAGCACGTTAAAACTAATAAAAACTACTTCTCTTATGAAATTAGGGAAAACAAGTTAAATAAGTGGCATTCTACACTAATTGTCTGATATTCATTCTCTAACACATCTCACATTTAATATTACTGGAATAGCTACAAAACAATATTGATACAGTTTCTTCTAATCATGAATATAATGAAACTAGTCTTTTGTGTATGTTCTTATTTGGCCCGAGACCAAAAGGTCAAATTTCTAAAAATCTTGCTATGCTTTCTTTATGAAAATAAGCACCCTAGGCAAAATATACTTTCTTGGACTCTTTCATAAAATAATACACACCAAATCAAAGATAATAATACTTTCTTGAAAATCTTGAATTTTCTTCTTTCATCAAAAGAGTGCATATGAAATACTATTACATGATTTTCAAGTAACTTTGGCTAAAAAGGGGGTCCATGTGACATAATATGAATCAACGATCATTAATGATATGAAGTAAAAAAGATCTTGATAAAATCAAGAATCAACGATGGGAGATAAAGGGAATTCAAAATCATTGATTTTGGGGTAAAAGTCGTAGCTTTTATCTTACTAATTGAAATTGTAGATGTAGGGTATGAGGAATAATTCAGTTCTTGATAGTCTTACATACTTTGAACTCTCTATGTATCCTATAATGATCCTAGACTACCCTTAAATTGTGACTGGTACCTAGAGTCTTGAGACGCCCCAATCAAACCATATGACATAATATGACACTAGGATAACAATGTAACAACTATAAAGAGGTAAGCGGAATCATAGTCTCAAAAGACGGCCTCATCATCAACTTAATCAGAGTACAAAGACCATAATGTGGATAATATTGTATCTGACAACTAAACTTTACTACATAATAAGTGACTAGGACAAACCATGGTTCACTTGAACAATCTAAAAACTATAGTAAGTCTGAATCACACAAAAATGAACATATGTGGCAAGCCCTCGAACAATGAGGACTTACCAATCTAGAGCAACATTAATAGGATCGAATAACAACAGTGACTTGAGTGATGCACATCAAAACCTATATTATAAAACAATATAGGTACAAAGAGATGTATGTGGTCAGTACTCAGAATATACTACGTATGAAAAATATGCATAACTGAAGCATGCTAGCATGATAAATCTGAAAATATGATAATGCAATGACCAAGTAAACATAAGATAAATTTGATCATATGACTTCATTAAATATACTACAAGGTCATGCATTCTTTTTTAAATCATAATCATAACATAAGTCTTTGAGGAAGCCATGAATATTTGTGGGACATAATATTAACTTACATAAACCATGTGAGCTATAACATGGGTTTTAGTGTACCATTCTCACATAGAAAAAGTGTTTTCGACTTGCGAAGGTAAGGACCATAAACATGAGATTGGGTGGATCCACTATCTAATGTCCAGTCGGGACATGAACGATGGGAGCCCTTAATTCTTTGACTTGGCTAATTGTTACTAGTCAAACTCGGTGCTTAGTAAACTGCCAATTGAAAATATGCATAAGAATAATCATATGCATAGTATTTATGATGAAAATTATCTAGTAATACCAAATCATTCGTAAAATCTCATTGTCATAAGAATAATTCCATCATGATTTTATAATAATAATATATTCATAAGAGACACTTTAATTGAAAGCATCGTGATCACGATAGTGTTTTCATAGTAAGAAATAATTCAATTTGTAGTGTTTTAAATCATGTCATTCTTTTATAAGGGAGGTACTCAAATCAGAAGACTCAATTTCCATAAAATCGGTTGATACTTTAATTGAAAGCATCTTTGATTCATAAATGTTTCAATGCATGCATATCAACATAGCATTGAATTGTATCATAAATACTTGTAGAAATGGGTTCCTAAAAACATCACTGAAAATATTAGAATATTGTCAAATTATGCATGATAAGATCACTAATGGAGAGAGAATTTTAATCTAGCTGAACCAATAAGAGAATCGTTAAAACTCTAGGAATTGGGTTAGAATCATAAGTAGAAATTTCTGTTTTTTAAGACTAAATGGATGGAGAGGAACTCATTGATGAACTTTTCACATACCTTGATCAAATTTCTAATTGGAATGTTCAATGGAGACTTGAATCCTTGAAACTCAGTCATACTTGGAGAGGAAGACTTGAGAGAGAATTGTTTGGAGTTCGAGAGAATGAGACAAAATGGGAAGGTTAGGGGTATTAGGAACTCCTTAGAATATCCTAAATGACCCTAAGATGATGTCACATAGAAATTAAAAGGGTAAAAAGAAACTCAATCAACCTGAGAAAATAGTTGTTGAATAATATTATGCTTCATATAACCTACTATGGACCTTACTATCCATATGTGGATCAAATTTACTACAGGTCAAACTTCTTTAAGAACAAACTAGAACCATATACATGACCTGTAAACACCTTCCATAGAACCCAAGGCACATAATTCACAAGTTTTTCAAGACCATATCCACTAGAATCAACCACGACTTGTTATCTCATCTATGATCCGTCCTATTGGCACTTCTATGGAGGTCCAAAAATTTTAAACTTCACAGTCCTAACCTTGACAGGGTCTCCACGAGTCGTAAATCCTCACATGGGCAGCACAAAGAGAAAGTGGAAATAGAGCTCCAGTAATTTCTGAATCTTTCAAATTTCCAAATTATCTTTTCCACTTCCAATGTGTTACAAATCTTGAAGATGAGCTCTAAATTAATGAAACAATCAAGAAATCTTTCATTGAAATTCTTAGATTCATTTCATGAAAACACTTCAATTTGATGGTACATTCTTGCTTAGAATACACAATTATATGTTAGAATCACTTGGAAAATGTGAGAGTTTTCTTACCATGATTTGTTTCACTAGAGAATTGGATGAGGATTTGTTGTTAAAATCTAGTAGGAATTCTAGAATCTATGTTGCAAAATCATGGATAATACTTATCAAGACCTAGTAAGGGTAAAGAGAGATTTTGGGGGATGTTGGGGTAGACCAATGGGTGAAAAGTGTGAAAGAAAACTCGTAATAATGTTTATATGAAATCTGAAAATTTCGATATTCAAACTTATACATGATATAAAGGTAATATACATGATCAACACACCCTGTAAAATGATACAGGACTCGTGGATTGTATCCATAGAATTCAGGTGAAATTTTCAATCTCTAAACTTAATCCACAAGTTGAATCCATGGCTAGTGTCACTTCATAGTTCCTTAAGAAGAAATCTCATATTAAAGCCTGTATATAAAAATAGACATAACATCTTACTCCGAACTTGAATTGATGCAAACTTGGTAGTGCTGGAAAGAAGACACGTGGAAATTTAGTTTTCTAGATGATGGAACACATAAATCCTCTTATTCAAAAAGATATGGTTGTTTGAAGGTAACTCTTGTGTGATTTCATGAAAAAACATAGAGAGTAGGAATGGTTTTGAACTTGAGTTGGTGTTAAAGGTAGTTAATGAACCTAAGTCACTTTCGATAGACTTCCTACGCTTGGTAATGAACCTTATCATATATGAACAACTTTTAATCATCCGGTACAATCATACACACACAGTACTATTCAAGTTCAAGTTTAGACACTTTTGGGGTGTCAAAGTATCTATGTGACACCTCGCAACTCTACTCTTAGAATTTGAATAGTTCGTCGTAAGTATATGAGCTTGAACTTAATGATATCCTACTTGGTCAAATGTTTAAGGTCTTATACCAAGTATAGCTAGGGTATCAAAAGCAATTTAGGATCATAAGGGACCTCTAGCACTAAGATAAATTCAAATCCTTTCTACCGGCTAAGTTTTTCACATTTGTTCATGCAAGGGCAATTTCAATTGACTATATCCATCAACATATAGAGAACTACATATCCTATAACCTATCAAATTAAATTTCTACAAGTATCTTTCCAACACCCCTGAACGATTGTCAATCTAGCTCTTTTGAAAATAGTTATTAGTATTTTACCAGAGAGACGTCAAATTGGTTGTGTGATCCACGTGTCCAACAGTGTGATTGCACCGCGCCTAGCAAATTTCTATCAGCCTCATTATTTTTGAAGTGGTTGAGAGTTCCACATGGACCGTAACATGGATGCAATGTGTCAATCCAATTTAGTATTTTTAAAAGTTAGTTGTGCGCTCCACGTGACACGTAGCATGGGTGCAACACACTAAGCCAATTTTTTAGGGTCTAGATTTATAAGACGCTTTTATTAAGTTAAGTCGGTGGGTCACTATAAAGGTAATCTTGGACGATGTAGGTCTTATTTTCTCTCAAATTCTCTCCTCTCCTTAATGGGCAACACCAAGGTATGTTCTTCCCATGTATTCATATGTTGTGAACTATTGGCACATTTGTGGATATGATGTGATTGTTAATGATTGAACAGGTAAAACACTTGGATGTGAAATATAGCAAAAACTGAAGAAAGTGAAGTTGAATAAATCACCATGGATCCCCATATGTGTAACATATCGCAACTAAAAAAAACTAGAAGGAAGTTTAGAAATTGAAAATGGTTGTTTTGGAAAGTATTTAAAAATTTGGATATTTGATAAGTGTGTTAAGTGAGTTTTTTGGTTAACTTCAGATGGTCATAACTTCTATCTCAGGATGCGTTAGGTGTCGTTCCAAATATGGTTGGAAAGCTCTTAGAATTATTTTCCCAACGTCTCCGAGTTTGCGCAATTCTGAGTTCGGATTAGTGAGTTATGACCGCTGGAAATTGGGTTGTTGGATTTTACAAATAACCAATCGGGAAATTTAAAGGGTAATTTGGTCTTTTCCTGACCCAATTAATTAAATCTGTTTTTAGTAAATTAGTTGGGGTAAAAATTGAGTTAGTTCATTTTACGATTTTGAAAAATAGAGTTAGGGCATTTTGAGAAAGAGCGCAAGAGAAAGGAAAAGAGGAAAAGCAATATTTGCAAAGAACAATCGATTTTGGTTGTGGATTCTCCAAGGAATTGATCCTACAAGGTATGTCAGTCTCTCATAGCGTTGGGTTTGTTCAGTGAATTTTGTCCTAAAAGAGTTTGAAATTTTCTGTTTTTGACATGTATTCTTGAATTTGAATGTTGTTCTTTAATTGGAATGAATTGAGGAGTTTATGAGATCATTACATTGAGTTTTAGGATTGTTTTAAGTTAGGTACTTCAGTATATATGCAGGGCATCGGGATCTAAAATGAACTTGAGGAAAATAGTCAGGTGTAGGCGAATTGGGGATGGAAAATGGAGAAGGAAAAAGTCGAGTAAAGTTCCTGAAACAATTCCGCGTCATGGACTTTTTTCCCAGTGAGTAAATTTTTCCTCCACGTCGCGGATAGGACGCGGAATTCTTTGTCTCAAAATTTAATATCTCGAATAATTATATAAAACATCTCGGCGTTGCGGACTAGTTCCAAGACGGTGATTTCGTAGCTTTTCTCAGTTTTAGATATTTGAAATTATTCCTAAACATCATGAGGTATTTCCAATCACAAATCATAATTATTGAATCCATAATTCCATTCAAGGATCAATTAAGAGTCAAGTCAAGAACAATTAAGATCAATGTCAAGAATTAAGTCAAGTTCATCAAAGTTCTCAAAGGTTTTTTACAAATATTTTAACTCGGTTTTAAGACTTGAAGATCAAGTTGAGTAAAGAGTAAAGATAAAATTTGAATTTCATTTCTTCAAAGAAATATATGGGGACTATGTATTCCTGAAAAAATTTAAATTGTATTCACATTTAAATAAGAACGGAAACTGGGATTTCCAAAAGATCTTTCGGGCTAGTTTTCAGAGAAAAGTAATAACTTTCTAAATGAAGCAAGAAGGGAAACTGAGATTTCCAAGATAGTCTTTGAGCTAAGTTTTTTTAGCACTAATATCAAGTCATAGAAAAAATATGTTTGTAAAACATAAGATGCAGTATATATTGGGAGTAGTATTGCCCACCGAGTTGGGGTCAATCATGAGTTCAGATAACTCACGTCTCCATAAACCATGTATCTACCAAAGGTAGAAGAGGGTCATACTTTTTAGATGAACCCTTTTTGCATAGAATAGTGGACCATTAGGCAGTTCAGGTACTTTACTTTTGGCCGGTTATAGGATGCACTGGCAGCTTGAGGAAAATCGTTGTATCATTACTATAGCTCTTATTTTATGGTTGTCGGTTAGAGAAAATCCCACAATAGTACTTTTATTTTATACACATCAGTTTATTTGTATTTTTACATACGTCTCAGAGTTATTTGTATCTTTGCGTACACAGAATTGATATCATGTTTTAAAAAACATTTCTTTATATTGCATGTTCTTTTAAATTGCCTTATTTTGAAATGAGACTAGTTATTGTCACAACCATCAAAATGAAATAGGTTAAACTAGAGCCTAACATGTTTTTCATGATTTAATAAAGTCTTATAATGATGAATATAAGTGTAAGAAGTAAGTTTGAGGAGTTTGGAATTCAAACGTCCAAGAAGGAGTAAGACGTTTAAAAGTTAGTCTTTGTGTGTGCTAGAGTGCTTTAGTGTGACTTTGTATTTTTTATGTGTTGTTTGGTGTCTAAATTGATAGAGGACGTTCCTACAACCTAGATGAACATGTTTAGGGTTGAAACGTCTGGTACGACTCCCCAAGGATTACCCTAAGGGTCCGAGAAGAGGACCCAAACCTTTGCAAGAAACTACCCAAAGGCAATCCCTAACCACGAGCACAAAACGACGCCCCATTGTCCAATGCATGTCCCATCATTTGGGGGAGTTGCTCAAAACTTAGGTGTGGGAGAGTAGCCCCCAAGTGATCAGCCTCTGAAGAAAATGACAGCCTGCAGGACGTCACATTGACCAGTCGACGGCCAGTAGATGCCAACGTCGATTGAGGCCTACAATTTTTCTGCAGGTCTCTACCTAGTTGAGGGCACATAAAGAAATTCACCTAGGGTCCTAATTAAGTCATGGATGGTTATTTTGGGTATTTTATGGTATTTTAAGTTAGTTAAGACTTCAAAACGTAGACTTAGACCAATTATTCAAAAACAAAACCCAAGAACAAAATAAGTTCTCTCTAGACTCCATTGATGGTTGAAGCTAGGATTCAAAGTTCTTCATTGTTTATCCATCAATTTCGTTGGAATTCTTCAATTAAGGTATGGTCATTTCATCCTTGATTCTTCTCTCATTCAAGGAGCCAATTCCAAAGGATTTTCAAAAATGTTTCAAAACCTTGAAAGTTAATATGTTAATTGGAGGTTTTAAGATCAAAACTTCCATGAACCCATGTATTTCTTGAATTCATAGTTTTGGCTATGAAGCGGGAGTATTGACCATGGCTTAATCTTAGTGAATTCATGTGTAGATTGTATTAAGCTATTTAATTATGTATTGATCATGATAGAATTGTTTATAGTCAGCCTTATAATGATGATATTCATATTGTACGTTGTTGGATCATTGATATGGATTGATGATGGCTTAGTATTGTGTATATGGCTACAGGTAAGAGCTTTGTAAAGTGGATTGATTGAAAAGGCTAAGGAATGGTGATGATGATGATTGGAAGGAGGTGAGTTGACCTAATTCCTCTATTTAGTATAGAATTTCTATTGAATTGTATTTATTGGTATGGTCCACTTATGGTGACGGTGTTTATATGTTATAATTGTTATGTACATGGCCTTGTCGGCATTATTATGTGAATTATGGTGCTATCATGTTATAGTTTGTATAGATAAACAATATGAATGATTATATGGTATATGTGAATGTGTGGGTGAAAGTATGATTTCCTCTAGAATGTTATATGTGAATATGACCGACTATGATGAGTCTCCATGTATTGATAGGGTATCTTGTTAGGTAGACATAGTTGTCCCTACATGGTACTTGAATGTTATTGAATATGTGATATGATGATGTTGTGTCTTGATTGATAGACCTAGGTCACTCTACTTGATACATAAAAGTTATGTGAAGGTTATCTCTTAACTTGGTAGGCTTAGGCACCCTAGTAATATACGTGTATGAATGAATGAAGAATGAATGTCTAGGATCGGTAGACCTAAAGTAGGTGCCCCTCTTTGAAAGACTTATATATGTAGAACCTTGAATATGAAAAGAAAGATATGTATGTGGAACCTTGAATATGAAAAAAAAAAGTAAAAGAATGAGCTATCCATGAAAAGTATAGTTGGTAGGACTAAGAAATGGTACCTTCTCTAATACACCTAGGAAATGATTACTCTATGAGAAATAAGGCAAAGCACTAAGTGGATATGCTTGTGGTAGTAGCTCTACTTGAGGATGAGACTAGAGTACAAGGAATCCCTTGATACCTAGAACCATGTGCCAACATGGGATGAGTCTTAGTTCTACATTTGGCAAGTTAACAACTTCCACGGTGTGGGGTCCTTATTACATCGGATTCCATACCTAGCTAGTATGGTCTATGTCAGTTAATATCTATTCTCATCATATGGGATGTACATTCTAGTTATTGGATGAGTACTACAATGTGTAGGTAGTGGAATGGGACGCAATCTATACATTGCACGAGTAGGCTTTGAAAATTCTAGGTGAGTTCCCTAGGTCTCTTCCAAGAACATTATGTGACGGTGGGGCATTTGGGAAACTCGGGCCGATGGGGTGTCTTCATTCAAGCGATGGTACAGAAAAAGAACAAAAAGAAGTGAGAGGCCGGGGGCAGGGAAAATAGTCGAGTCGATTAGGCTCGACGATTGGGATAAGCAAAACGAAATCAGGATTAGGCCAACATGAGTGAAGAAGGGTCTTATGTTATCATTTTTAGTGGTAAATAAGATGTTCTTGTTCTTCCATTACCCAAACCCACTTCAGCTTTCAAGATTGGGTTGGTGTTCCAATAGGCGAGAGGTGTGAAGCAATATCGTAGTAAAGATAATGAAAAAATTTGCAAAACGATAGATTTCCAAGTCCTTTATTTGCTTAGTTGACTCTTAAATGACTTTAAATGAACATTGTAGACTTAATGAAATATATGGAGAAGGAAGGTTCATGCCTTACTCAAGTGAAGCGTTTAAATGATGAAAAGTGGTTACTTGAGGATTATGAGACTATGTAATATTGTGATGTAAAGAATATTCTTACTCTAGTTAGTCTTAAAGATTACTCAGGTGTGCTTGAAGAGGGTGTATGGGCGGTCTCTTCTTGTAATACTTAATGAGTCTGAGGATGACCTTTGGTAGGATGTCTAAATGCTTATATGGATTCTAAATGATCATGGTCATAACTTGTGAACTACTTGAATATGACTTACCGTTTTAACAAAGTTTTTGAAAAATATATGTTTTTGTATGTTTTCGACTTTTTTTAGAGTCACTACTTAATTTTTGAGAAAAATAAAGAAAACTATTCATTCAATTTGACTAAAATAGAAAATCAATTTAAAGGATTTTAAGGGGTTCGGGGATTCTTATTAACGTCTTAGGAAGGTTAAAAGAGTCTAAGACTTCCGCTTACTTGCGGTTATTCGACAATTAACTTATTTTGGCTAAAATGATCTAACTTAAACTTGGAGATAAAAAATATTTAGAGAATTATTTTGAAAATGATGTATTAATTTTATTATCTAATTTTGAGATTTGAAAATTTTATTTTTAGTTTATTTACTTTATTTGATTTAATTAAGTCGTTAAAATAAAATAGCGATGTCTTGCGGGGATTCGAGTTTAACCCTAAGACTAACGACAAAATAACGGAACACATAATAAAGTAAAAGAGGGAGAGAGAGAGTTGGATCCAAGCCGATTTTTGTCCGCCTGGACCAGTATTTGGACCCATTTTATTTTTGGGTTTTTACCCATTTCACTTTTGTACCTATCCTAAGCTAGCAGGGTAATAATAGTACAACATGAATAAAGGCATTGAGCCAAAACAAAATAAATACACTACATATAGAAATAAATTAAAATGTGCTTCTTGGTCCAAAAGTCTTCAACTCTGGCCTGTACGTTGATTTTTGCGAGCTTGGCTCGATGAATAAATTTTTAGCCTTTGGTTCTCCGAAAATGCAAGAGAAGAGGAAGTGAGAATTGGTGAACTCGATGCGAATTTTACATGTGACAAAAATGTAAACTCATCAGTAGTCATTTGTAACAGTTTGATATAAGCAAACAAAAATAGAAACCAAAATATGCTACTGCCAGTGAGGGCAAAACATTTAATTAGGTTTATTAGAACTAAGGGAAATCACATGATAACTCTTAGATAACTTTCTACATGTCTTGATCGACTAAAACCCAAATATAGGAAAAGAGAGAAATCATAAAAATAATATATGTGCCAAATTTCCATGATAAAGGGACCTAGAAAAACCCGAGACAGTAGCAAACCTGATCCATTCCGATGAACTCACTGGCCAACACCTTTACTCAATTCAATTTTTTTATAAATACATACTATTAAAACCGAACGCACATTCAAGGAGGCTAACAATTACCGGTAACGCCTGATGATTGATTACATCAAACAGGTTTGTCAAGCTCTTGACAGATTTTAGATTTCACGAAAAATTGCATAATTATAATGAATGCAAAGTTAGGCAACGAATTACAAAGACATTGAGGGATTAAATTAAACCGAGCTATTGGAACGAGTGGAAAATCAAAGCAAGAAAGTGGAGTAAGCTGATGGGCATCCTTCGCTTACAATCTAAGCACAAGGGAGACTAACATTTTATTCAAATCCGACACCTCCGACAAAATGACAGATCCAGAACTGCAACATGGAGAACCAACGAGTATAGCAGACCAAGCAACAAATAAAACAAGTTTTTCAAACTCCTTGAATCCTCCATATCTTAAAATAAAAATGTCTTACTTAACAGAAAATGACTTATAGATGAAGTTGTGAGATGCAACAAAATCTAAAAGCATTAAACTTATTACTAGTTGGCATATCTTTAAACGAAAATCAATGCCTTTTAGAAATAAAATGTTGAGGTTCCAAGATAATGTTGTGGTTGCACAAAGTATCAAGTGCACAAGTAGCTTTAACTTGGACAAAAAAATTGCAGAGCACAATTGATGTTGTAAGATTTATGTGTTTATATATCTTCCTTTAGAGTAACTAAATCAAATTAAATTAAGCATGCTAATTATTTTAGTGATCCCAGTCGTCCCACTGTAAGTGAAGGTGACATCCTCCTTACTTTAAGTTGATAGTAGTTTCAAAACCACACTTATGTTTTGAAATAAAAGAAAGGTCAAATATAACAAGTAAGAATAAACAGTCAAATGCATCATTTGGCATGAGCAGACTGCTAGTTTCTAGCAACAAACAGACACTGCGCCCACAGTTCCAATATCAAAAATATTAAACTAGAAAAAGGAAGAAAAACGAGGAGGATGTTGTTGAGAGGTGAGTGTTACCTCCTTTTGAGCAGCGAGACCGGAAACTAGAAGAGAAGAACACGACTTCAACAACACGGACAACAAAACTATTGCGAAAATTTCAAAACGAAGTGGACTTGCGGAGAAAAGTTCGATTAGGATTAACTATATCTAAACCTTAATATGTACTATCCTATTTCTTTTGATACTCTTTCTATATATTTTGTTTCAGAAAGATTCTCCACCACCAAATTTTCAACTAAATTTTTTTTTCCTTCAACAGTGAACCATAAAAATCTTTAAATAGAAGGGAGGCTAGGGTTTTTAAAAAGGTTCCAGAATCAAAGTCCATCCCAAAATTAAAAAAAAATTTCAAAAAACATTTCACCAGCAAGGGAAAAACGACTCCATTCTATAAGAGGAAGGGGCAACGGATGCTCCGGATCGATTGAAGATCCTTGGCGGGAAACCTGGCTCAATTTTGAGCCAAATAGGATGGAATTGTGTGCTTGGACCTACTGGACATCGTACATAAGGAAAAGGGACGTTGGAGAAGAAAACAATATTCTGCAGCATACGTCCTTGCTGCTTGCTCAATCGACTCGCTCTCGAGTGAGGCGCTGAGTCCAGATTTTCTGGATTGATTTGGTTTTGCGCGTGAAGGAGACGACGGACATTGGAATTGTTATTATTGTTGATGTCTTTGGGAAGGAGTTGTCAACGTTTTCTTTCTGCACTTCTTTTGTGATGGAATAAGATTTGGGTCGGGTCTTGCGCTTGGGATTTGGGGTGGGAGGATTTGAGTTGGACTTGAGGGAGGAGTTGGGCTGGGTCATTGGAAATTTGAAGGGGTGGGCTGAAATTTGGAATTTTGGTACTCAAACTTATTTGAAAATAAAAAGGGAAATTGGGTTGGCAAATAATCGAGCTGAAAGGTGGCCCAATTTTGGTCTTTAAAAAATTAGAGATTACGATGAAAGTGGCTAATTAACGAAAATTAATTAACAAGTTCTTAACTTCAATGAAATAAAATATCTGACTTGATTAATTCAATTGCAAGCTAACTAATTCAAAATTATAACTATCGGTTAAGCCAAACTAACTTGGTAGAAAATTTAACCGAAAATAAAAAATTCTTTTTTGAAGTGATTTTCGAATATTCATAAAGTGATTCACTTATATACATAATTATGTAAAACATGTATATAAGTTAGCAATTATAAAAAATAGTAAAATCCCGTTAAAGTAAACTTGCAAAATATTTTAAACTTTATAAAAACTAAATATTTTAAATCGTTTAGAGTCAAGAAGCTCGTTAATCAATTATTATCGGGGAGGATCAAAATTGGGTGTCAACAACTGTCCCTCATTTTACTTGGATTGATGCAATGAATTCGAGAAAAATGAAATTGACCGAGCCAATTTTGACTGACCACATATTCATCTTTTGGGAAACGGGATCTGGTAAGGACTTTAGGAATTATAGCCAAACCCCAGATATGGATTTCCTACATATCTCAGGTTATATAGAACTCAGGCCACTTGTAGTTCGATACGCTTGATTTAACGCACGATTTTGAAAGAATTCAAAAGTCATCTCGATACCAGATTATGAAGGGATCAGGATGCTCGAGACTAAAATTTAAGAGTGAATATTGGAATACAGCCGAGTTTTCAACATTGAGCTCGCCTACATATCCTTGTATCTTTAGGATTCAAGCTGTTTGTAGTTCGACTCCATCGGTGGAAAAAGAAATCTATTATGCTAGATGTCCTTTGGTTAGATGAGTGACAAATTAAGTCGAGTAAGAAAAAGAGGCTTCCAACCTCTTAGCCATGAAGGTGGATCTCTTCACATCCATAGTAAAGAACTTACACAAACATAATTTCCAAAGCTCTTGGCGCATTGTCACTCAGATATGAAAGTTGTTTCCGGTAGACCAACATTTTCGGATGTGAAACCGAAACTGAAAAACCTAAAGAAAGCCTTCTGATAGGGGGTGGTTTGATTTTGGTGAAAGTCGCTCCTCTGCTCTCATCCTAAGAGTTTGACACTCCTCTTTCTACTATGTCCCAGTTCGCTGCTAAGAAAAGTTCCACGTTGTGCAGCATCATTTATTGATTTCATCCGCACCTGTGGTTTTATTTTGGAGAATTCATCCTCTTGGATGCTCTTGATAAAGACTAAGATAAAACTCGTTAGCATAAAAATTAAATTCAAATGGGAGACAGTGTTTATTATCGTATCGATACTTAATTGCGCCCCTTTAACATTTGACGTCAACTTCATCGGTTTGATGTAAAGAAAATAAAGATTGTGTCTTATGTTTGCAATATAATATTCAATATACTCTTCATTTGATGTCGAAATAAATTAAAACTGATGCAGTGTGCTTGTATTTCTCTTGATGTTGTGTTCGATGCTTTTTTTGACGTTTAATTTTGTTAAAATAAAAGAATGCAGTTGATGTTGATGGGAATATATTTCTCTAGGGAGGTACGATCTCCTTCTCTTGTAGTGCACGATTTCTGTGGGGCATGAACATCTTCCCACGATGTATGATTTCTTGTAGGGCATGAATATCTTCCTACGATGCGTGAATTTCAGCGAGGCATGAATATCTTCCCGCAATGCCTGAATATTACTCATGATGCATGAACTTTCGCAATGCATGAATATTGACTCGCGATGCATGATCTACTGCGGGACATGAATATCTTCCCGCGATGCGTGATTTCTTGCGGGGATGAATATCATCCCACGATGCGTGAATATTAATCGCCACACATGACCTTCTGCGATGCATGAATATTGACTCGTGATGTATGATCTCCTGCGGGACATGAATATCTTCCCGCGATGTATGATTTCTTGCGGGTATGAATATCTTCCCGCGATGCGTGAATATTGACTCGCGATGCATAATTTCATAAGGGGTATGAATATCTTCCAGCGATGCATGATTTCTTGCGTGGTATGAATATCTTCCCGCGATGCATGATCTTCCGCGATGCATGAATATTAACTCGCAATGCATGATTTATTATGGGGTATAAATATCTTCCCGCGATGCGTGAATATTAACTCGCAATGCATTATCTTCCGTAATGCATGAATATTGACTCGCGATGCATGATTTCCTGCGGGGCAAGAATATCTTCCCGCGATGTGTTATTTCTTGCGGGGCACGAATATCTTCCCGCGATGCATTAATTCTGCGTGGCATGAATATCTTTCCGCGATGCGTGAATATTACTCGCAATGCATAACCTTCCGTTATGCATGAATATTGACTCGCGATGCATGATCTCCTGCGGGGCATGAATATCTTCCCGAGATGCGTGATTTCTTGCGGGATGTGAATATCTTCCCGCGACGCATGAATATTGACTCGCGATGCATGAATATTAACTCGCAATGCTTGATTTCTTGCGGGTATGGATATCTTCCCGTGATGCATGATTTCTTTTGGGGTATGAATATCTTCCCACGATGCGTGAATATTGACTCGCGATGCATGATCTTCTGCGATGCATGAATATTGACTCACGATGCATGAATATTAACTTGCGATGCATGATTTTCTGCGGGGCATGAACATCTTCCCGTGATGCCTGATTTTCTGCAGGGTATGAATATCTTCCCGGGATGCTTGAATATTAAGTCGTGATGCATGACTATTAACTCGCGATTCATGATTTTCTGTGGGGCATGAATATCTTCCCTCAATGCCTGCCTTTCTGACGAGCATGAATATCTTCTCGCGATGCGTAAATATTAACTAGCAATGCATGACTTTCTGCAATGTATGAATATTAACTCGCGATGCATGAATATTAACTCGCGATGCATGATTTTTTGTGGGACATGACTATCTTCTCGCGATGCGTGATTTTCTGCGGGGCATGAATATCTTCCCACAATGCCTTATTTCTTGCGGGGCATGAATATCCTCCTATGATGCGTAAATATTAACTCGCGATGCATGAATGTCAACTCACGATGCATGACTTTCCGCGATCCATGATTTTCTCTTGATGCCATCCTTGTCACCTAATAAATATAGTGCTTCAATCGAGTCAACATAGTTATCTTCTTGGTGCCTTCTTGGTAATCATATCGTCTCAACTGACAATAAAACTAAAATGACCCTCGATGTATATCATCTCAATTGATAATAGAAATAAACTGACCCTCCATGTAGTGTATCGTCTTAAATGACAATACTAATAAAATGACCCCTCCGGGTAGTAATAATATCATATTTGATAATATGATGCATATGACGTCCTTTGTAAAAACCGTAAACTCTTTCTTTAGATATTCGCTTGATTCACCTTCTATATGCACAATATAAAATAATTCCTTCATCTACAGGAAAATCGTAAATTTAGGGAGAACTCTTGCCCCCTTGACTTCTCCATATTCATCGATCGGAGAAATTTGGGTGCTTTCGGAACAAAACTATAAACCTGTGTTCACAGAAGAATCATTAGTTTTAAAATGAACTGATCTGTGTCGATTCTTCATTTGTCTGCTCCCTGCCTTGCTATCTCCGGTTGAGTTTCCTGATCTCCTGACTCTTAATATAAAAGAAAAAAAATTATGCCAAAACAATTGAAACACCAAAAGGGAAATTCTTTAGAAAAAATAAATTTTCGAAATGGATAGTGTCTTAAGAAAAAGGTTATTGCCAAGTGTCATGTCACGTCAGGCTTAGTGAACTTCTTTGAGTCCGATGCTTGGAGGTCTATTTGACTATTCGTTGGGGAGTATTTAAAGTCACTCCAGATCGCCGATAAAACCATGTTAAAATTTGAGGTCATCCTCAAAATTTCTGTCCCAATCACATATCTCGGCTTACCTTTAACTGTCGCTGAGTGAGTCACAGAATTTTTGAGATCCTCTCAAAAATTTTGTCCCAGTTGCAAATCATGAAGTAAATCTATCCTCGGTCTTGATTTGCTCAGGAAAAATCTTCTTTTCGAGAATTTTTGAGTCCCTCTCAAAAATTCTGTCCCAGTTTCTATAGTAAAGAAAAATAGAAATCTTACGGGAGATATGACCGAACCCTTATGGTGCCTACCTATCCTGTTGAGGGAGGATTCAGTTCAAACATAGTCTTCCTCAAAGGTTGACAATAATAAGAAATTTACAAAGAAAAATAGATCGAGTCCGACATAGGCCGCCTACATATCTCACACTTGAGAATTCAGCTCAAACGTAGTTCAAATACAAAGAAATGCTTAAAGGGGATAAATGGGGTGACCGAGGCCGACATAGGCCGCCTACGTATCTCATGCTTGAGCATTCAGGTCAGACGTAGTCATCACAAAAAGGGATAAAATTTTAAACAAAGTGATTACAAGTAAATAGGACGATCACAAGAAAATAACAGAAATACAAACTGAAGCTTCAAGCGTAATATCTCTTGACACCGTCTAAGTTAATAGGTTTTGGCCATGCGGTGTCATCCATCTCCGACAGGACCAGAGCACCTCCATATAATACCTTGCGAACCATGTAAGGTCCTTGCCAATTTGGTGCAATTTTCCCTCTTTACTCATTCTAATGAGGAAAAATGCATTTAAGGACCAATTGACCAATTTCAAAAGTTCTAGCTCTTACTCTTATGTGGAAAGCACGAATCATTCTCTGTCGATATAGTTGACCATGACCAATGGCAACCATTCTCTTCTCATCAATCAAATTCAATTGGTCAATACGCTTGCTGACCCACACGTCATTACTCAATTCAGCTTCCTGGATGATCCTTAAAGACGGTATCTCAACTTCAGCAGGTATGACTGCTTCTGTTCCATATACTAGCAAAATGGAGTGTCTCCAATCGGCATTCTAACAGTCATTTGATAACCCAACAAAGCATATGGGAACATCTCATGCCACCCTCGATGATTTTCAATCATTTTCCTCAGGATCTTCTTGATAATCTTATTGGCGGCTTCTACAGCTCCATTCATTTGAGGACGATAAGTGGTTTAGTTTCGGTGAGTATTTTTAAATTGCTCACATATATCTCTCATCAAGTGACTGTTGAGATTTGCACGATTATCAGTAATGATGGATTCTGGTGTTCGAAACCTGCCTATCAAATTGTTGCGAACAAAATCAGCTACAACTTTCTTGGTTACCCACTTGTAAGAAGCTACTTCGCCCCCCTTGGTGAAATAATCAATGGAAACCAAAAAAATCTATGTCCATTAGAAGAAGCTGGCTCTATCGACCAATGACATCCATATCCCAAGCTACAAACTGCCAAAGTGAACTCATAGCATTAAATTCGTGAGGTGACACTCGGATCAAATCACTGTGCACTTGGCATTTATGACATTTCTGCACAAACTTGCAACAATAATTCTCCATAGTCATCCAGAAATAACCGGCTCGAAGGATCTTTCTTGCCAAAGTGAGTCCATTCATCTACGTGCCGCAAACTCTAGCATATATATGTTCGATAAGCTTCGCAGCTTCAGCAGCATCAATACATCTGAGAAGACCCAAGTCTGGAGTCCTCCTATAAAGGACTTCTCCACTTAGAAAGAAGTTGAGAGCCATACGGTGTATTGACTTCTTCTGGTTGGGTGTTGCATCTTCAGGATAACTCCCGGTCTCTAAGTACTTTTTTATATCAAAATACCATGGCAAACCGTTTGGTTCCGCTTCAACGTGTGAACAATAGACTGGAATATTCTTTCAGCTCGATGTCTAGAGGATCAATGCAATCTGCATCTAGATGCTTAATCATCGACACGATTGTGGCAAGAGCATCAGCTAACTCATTCTGCGTTCTAGGAGTGTGCCTGAACTTAATCTTGCGGAATATCTTACACAACTTTTGTACATACTGCACGTACGGTGTGATCTTTGGGTTCTTCACGGCCCATTCTCCCTGAACCTGATGAATCAACAAATCTGAGTCTCCAATAACTAATAGTTCGTGGACATTCATGTCAATGGCCATTTTCAAACCAAGGATACAAGCTTCATATTCGGCCATATTGTTCGTGCAATTAAATTGGAGCTTGGCCGCCATGGGATAGAGCTGACCAGATTCCAATCCGATACCTTTCTCGTGGTGATTTTCCGTTCCATCAAAGAATAATCTCCATTCAGGATATATTTCAGAAATATCTTCACCCACAAACAATACTTCTTCATTGTGAAAATAAGTCTTGAGTGGTTCATACTCTTCATCAACAGGATTTTATGCAAGATGATCAGCCAAGGCCTGTGCTTTTATTGCCTTCTGAGTCATATACATAATATCAAATTCACTCAACAGCATTTGCCACTTAGCTAACCTTCCGGTCGGCATCGCCTTCGGGAAAATGTACTTCAACAAATCCATTCTGGAGATGAGATACGTAGTATAAGAAGACACATAATTCCTCAACTTTTGAGCGATCCAAGTCAAAACGCAACACGTTCTCTATAAAAGAGTATAAGGAGACTCGTATGGCGTAAAATTCTTGCTTATATAATAGATGGATCGCTTCTTCTTCCCTGTTCTGTCATGCTGCCCAAGCACGCATCCAAATGCGTTATCTGAGATGGAAAAATACAACAACAACGGACTCTCTTCCCATGGAGGAACCAATATGGGTGGATTGGACAAATAGTTCTTGATAGCATCAAAAGCAGTCTGAAAGTATTCAGTCCACGTTGTCAAAGCGTCTTTCTTCAACAGCTTGAAGATAGGCTCACACACGACAGTTGATTGAGCTATGAATCGACTAATGTAGTTGAACCTCTCTAAGAAACTCATCACCTCCTTCTTATTCTTTCGAGGAGGTAACTCTTGAATTGCCTTGGAAGGGTCAAGATCTATAGCTCTTCTGCTGACTATAAATCCTAACAACTTACCGGCAGGCACCACATAAGCATATTTAGCGGGATTTAATTTTAGAGTTGTAATGATGCAGACAATCAAAGAACTTCTTAAATGCGTTAAGTGGTCCGAACTCTCGCGAGACTTGATTATGACATCATCTACGTACACCTCGATCTCCTTATGAATCATATCATGAAATATGGTCGTCATAGCCCTCATATAGGTAGCACCAGCATTCTTGAGGCCAAATGGCATCACGCTGTAATGATACACACCCCAAGGTGTAATAAAAGCTGTCTTTTCTGCTTCTTCTTCGTCCATCAAGATCTGATGATAACCCGCGTAACAATCTACATATTATTGCATTTCATGCTTAGCAAAGTTATCGATCAGAATGTGAATATTCGGCAACAGAAAATTATCCTTTCGGATGGCTTTGTTGAGATCTCTGTAATCGACACATATTTTGATCTTTCCATCTTTTTTGGCGAACGGAACAACGTTGGGCAACCATGTCGGGTATTGTGTCACTTCCACCAATCGAGACTCGATCTGCTTGGTGATCTCTTCTTTGATCTTTAAACTCAATTCAGGTTTGAATTTCCGAGCCTTGTGTTTCAATGGACTAAACCCCGAATTAATTAGCAACTTATAGGATACCATATTGGTACTCATCCCTAGCATGTCACTGACCTCCCAGACAAACACATCAATGTATTCAGTAAGCAAATGAATCAGATCCTTTCTTTGAGTTTCATTCAAGTGGACACTGATTTTGACCTGTTTGACACACTCTTGGTCTCCCAGATTCACGATTTAAGTTTCTTCCAAATTTGGCTTATGCTGATTTTCAAACTACAGAAATTCCTCAGCAGCATTTTCCGGTACTTCATTTTCCTCTTCGTACCCTTCGCCCTCGTCATCACCTGTCTCATTTTGTTCGTTCAGCTCGTGACATGACATGATATTGGCAAGTTTAAAATTAACGCTACTGAAACCATAAACAAACAAAGTTAAGAAACTAAAATATAGAAAATAAGTAAATGAACAAATTTCAATAAGAGAGGATTTCATTAAAATTGGAATAATGCAAACTTTGGCAATGGCAAATGGCCATGTTGCCTTTTTAAACATCACGGGGAAATTTTAAAATTCATGTGATTAAGAAAAATGAAACATGGTGGGTCTCGGGCCTCTTTCGGAAAGCCACCAATTTTCAAAATGCATAAACAAATGTCCTTCAACCAAGATGATCGAGGAATCAAGATTGCATGAGAGTCTAATTCTGCGGCTGTTCTCTAGGCTCAGCATCGTGGATACCAGCTAACTCGACCTCTTCTTCTGTGACCTCTTTTATCTCTTCAAAAAGGTCGCATATTCCTTCCCCGAGGTCATCACGATCGGCGTACTCCGGACTGGAAACAATTGATACAGATGTGGGATCGGCTTAGCCAATGCTTGATTACTTCTCTTCTTTATCTTCACATCATCATCTGTGGGGATGTACCCCAAACCATATCTAGCTCCTTTGACGGGGACTGGAATAGGCTCAATTATCCCTTGGGAATTCCTTCCCAATCCAAAACCTGATTCGAACCCATTCTGCAACATCACAGTGACAATCATCTTGTACATGGTAGGCATAGGAGGTTGTGGGGCCAAATCCTCACCGGTGGCATTTACCAGCTCCACCGTGTAGAAATTGGTACCTCGCAAGTCTTTATCAATAACAGGTGTCTGCCTGCCGAAGTGACTCCCTTCGTCGTGAATAATCAGTTCTTTGTTCTTCCAAACAAGTTTCATCATCTGATGAAGAGTAGAGGACACAGCTCCAGCCATATGGATAAAAGGCATTTCTAGAAGAAGGTTATAGCTAGTGTAAATGTCCAAGACTTGAAACTGTGCACTAAACTCTGCCGGACACATTTGGATGACCAAATTCACCATTCCCAATGTATCTCTTTGAACCCCATCAAAGGCTCTTACATTGACTTGGTTTTGTTCCATCTTCCCAAAGTCAAACTTAACTGCCTCAGTGTCGACAACCAGCAAATGTTCAGACCGGATCCATCATCCACCAAGACAAGATTTATAACTTTCTCATGGTAAACGACAGTAATGTGCAATGCTTTATTGTGTGACCTCCTTTCAAAAGGTAACTCATCGTCGCAAAAACTAATTCGATGCCCTCGGATAATTTGGTTAATCATAGCGGCCACATTATCATTGCTTGTGCCCACGGTCACATACATATCATCAAGATCCTTCATCAAGGCCTGTCTATGCAATTGGGAGCTCATCAGCAGGGCCCACACGGAAATCTGGGCTGGAGTCTTCTCCAAATGCTTGACAATTGAATATCCTTTGGCTGCATCTTTCTCCATAATTCTTCCACTTCGCCCTCTCTCAACAATTCTCAACTCAATACAATTCATATAATAATATAGCCAGGAATAACAATTCAAGAATCAAAATGCATGAAGTACTATAATCTCAATGATTATCATCGGAATTTAATAACAAGTAATAAAGGTCAATTCGAAATTCATGAAAGTTTGGGTAAAATTTTAATCTTACTGACTGAATATTAGATGTATGTCATGAGGAGTATTTTAGTCCAACACTATGGGTAGCCTTACATACCTTGAATCACTCTAATTGAATCTCTATCATTGAAGAGGAGTCCCAAAAATACCTTCTTTAATGTTAGGATGATTTTGTTTTCAATAGATGTGGGAGAATGATTTGATGTTAGCATTTTGTTAAGAATTTCTTATTAGATATTCAGATTGCTTAGAAATAATTTAGATACATAATATGCCCAAACTTGCGCTCCAATTAAGAATTAAAAACGGTCGATATCAATTTATAGACCTCAACATGAGTTGAGGTCAATCCCACAGAGAATTTTTACTTATGGAAATAGTTTTATTGACACTTTTATTCAATTATTGTTATTATTTCCCATAGAAAGTAATTGAGAAATATAAAGATGTGTTAACACGATTAACATGATTTTAACTTCAAAGTTGTGATAGTTAATGAATCAAACAAGAATTGTTTTCCTTATGGCTTAACTTTTTTTTTTTGAATCGTGAACAAGTATTTCTTATTTTTTAATATTTCAAGTTAATAGCGAGTTAAATGCATCTAACACTTCTTAGTCTTGTTAGGTATATTTCACTCTGATCCTCTTGGTCTTAGTGTGTTGTCTTGTTTTACCCTCGCATGTTAGGTGTCAAAAATCTCTTCTCCCGATCTCGAATTTTTACTCCAAACCAATAGATGAATTCTAGTTTTTCCTCAGTACCACTTTTCTCTCGAACAAGTGGTAAATTTATGCAAGTTCTAATGCGTGCACTCATTGTAAAAAATAGATAATGGAAGTATGAATCACATTTTAAAATAACAATCACACTTTTATCGTTCGTCAAATTTTTAACTAGATTATCGTCATTGTTTCCACAACCCTAGTTGTAGTGTTTAACACTCATGTTTTCATGGGAACAAACAATAATTGTTGTTGAATGCATAAAGTGATCACTTACAATAATTATGAATTTAAAGAGAACTTGAGATTCAAACACTTAATCACAATCTTCAAAATCTTGATTCGAAAATAATCGATTAAAAACAATAATAAAAATATCTGAAATTCGTGCTTCATTCATAAAATGACGAGATCCCTTTAAAAATAAACCTAATTGATTTAAATAGTCTGTACAAAATGAATCCTATTCATAGTAGGACTAATTTTTCGGGATGCTTCAAAAATGGAATGGCAGCCCATCATGAGCCCGATGGCAGGTGAGGCTTGTCGTGGTCCCACACTTAGACGGTGTGGGACTTTCTTTTCTGAGCTCTTTCACGGGCAACTAGATGGTCCGTCTTGAGCACCATGGTCCGGGCTGAGCATCGTAATGTTGAGCCTCCCCTTAGGTCTTCACTGAATTTTCCCATTTTGTTCACGAGCAGCATAACGACTCGTTGACTCCATCACAAGCCATCTAGGGTCCCGAGTTATTCAATTCAGACTTAGGTCCTTAAGACTTCATCACTAATCCTTCCTCACGAGCTTCCTGATGACCCGTCAAGAAGACCACGACCCATTAAGGGCTTCGTGGTCTTCACTATGACTTTGATCATTTCTTCCGTTCTTATTATCTCATCTACATGGGCCCTTAGATGGCTCATCATCATGACCGCGCCCCGTCTATGGCTCCATGATGCTTGATTCAACTTCACTTTTTAATATCTTTCACGTCCAAGTATTTTACCTGTTCAATCATTGACAAACACATCATAACCACATGAAAATTACTCAAGTTCTAGCTTTAATCCTTAGTTTTGGGATACAAATGTTCCAATAGTTCACGAAACATTAACACCCTTAACGTAGAAAACCATTGCTTGTCCTCAACAAATGAAAAAAAAACAATTGCCGCTCAAACACCCAAGATACAATAGTAGCATGCAATAACTATCTTAACCAAAGCTTTTGTCCAAAACCATCTATCTAACATGCAAGGATACATGTACAACATCCCACCACTCATTGTTAATCATACTTATGCTAGTTTGAATTCTCCAACTAGCACATCTAAGTATCACATGCAAGCACAATACCCTCACACCAAAGAAGTCCCTCACACATGATAATTTGTGATTGATCAATAATCACACTCTCTGAAAGAACTTCTAACATTTCATGTATACCGACCATAGGCTTGCCCTGTTTTTTATGCTTCATCTATCAAACAATAGGAATGGAGTACCTATCGGACTTTATTGGCTTGTAGAATTGCCTCTAGATAGGGAGTGGAGCAGTTGGACTTATAAGTGACTAAATTACCTTATTTCTCCGAAGTTTTTGTTAACACACAACTTTTTCCTGAGTAGTTCCAACCTCTCTTTTATCACATCCTGCCACTCACTCCATTTATTTCTTTCTTTTATATTTTTATAAAAAAAATTTTAGTTCCATTTTCCATTGTACCATGCACACTTAAACATGTTTGAGCAAGCGTTATGATTTCGTGCCTTCAGAATGATCAAGGATACCATCTCTTTATGCACATCATTTCTATCTAGCTCATGATCAACCTCAACTTAGGCTTGTGACCTGAGTTATGTCATTGTGCTTTCGAAAAACCAAGGATATAATATCAATAGGGTGACAACAAGATCAGTTTCTAGGATCAAATAGGGTTTGAGGGTTCATGATTTCATTTGATAGTTGTATTTGATTTCTAGTGACTTTAATCCTAAATGGCCTGCTAATCACTTTCTTATCCAGTTATTCAAAGATTCTAGCAAGACTACTCGGGCAAGTTCAAGCTTCTACTCATAATGTTAAACTTCACGCAAACCTCACACTCACATGGCATATGCTTAAACATTCAGTATTATCGTTAACTATTTTATGTTCTTAGCTATCAATGCTCAACATGTAAGAATCTAAGAATTCGCACAAAGAACCTTACAATAAAATTTTTAGATCTAAGACATTCTTCTTGTTATTTTAAACATAACACAAAACCCAAGATGTAGTTATTGCTAGCAATGATCCATAAATCAGAAACAACAAAACTTAAACAAACCTTGGAATACACAATAGTCAACTTCCATGCACTGCTCACAACTAATGGTAAGTTGCTCACCACCGCCTCTCCAAACAAAAAAACTTTCCCCTAAAAGTATAAAAGAAACAAGGCAAGGGCTATTAGGAGGGTTCATACTAGCGGCGCTCTAAGCGCCAGTATTTGGTTTAGTATCGACACCCTTATCAACGGGTGTTCTCTGAATGATAGGGGCCGGTCTGGGAGGACTACTAGTATTGGTAGGCTGGGTTACACTACCTGGGGATCCAACCTTAATCACATCTCGCTTCTAATGTTCCAGGGACTTTCGTTCTCTAGACAACCTTCGAGAATCTTATTGGGCATTTTAGATTGCTTTTCTTCTTCCTTAGACAAGTCACCCGTCTGTTTTGAGTCAGCATCCTTACCCTGTATCACTTGTGTGGGTACAACACCCAAGAGACCATCAACAAACTATATGGTGGGGGCACACTAAATAAACTCATCAAAGAGCCTGGTATAGTTGGTGGGAGTACAATGACTGATTTCTCAGCCAGCTCAGCAATATCAACCCTCATCTCAGCCATTTGTACCTTCAATGCAACACAATATATAGAGCCCACAGCTTGTAGTCACCTATTCGCATGAACTTTTAAATCGTCTATCTTGTTTTCAAGACAACCAAATCATGCCTCATTTCTATTAGCATGACGGGCATCTAAATAATTGTATATATTAATGAAATTATATAGTGATATAAGTTAGCATGATCATATAGATTTTTTGTAGAATAAAAGGAATAAATATTGTGATAGAATAGTTGATTTGGAGGGATAGAAAAGCAGATTTAGAGGGATTGAATGACAGATTTGTAGAGATAGAATAGATGATATTTAGGGATAGGAATGCCACATCTTTTGGGATTTGTAATATTTATTTTCTCTTTATAATGGAAAGACTCTCACTTTGAGAGGCATTCAGCAAAACTGACATGGTATCGAGCCTTTTTCAGTGCTTTGAGTGTCTTTCATCTGTGGTTCCTTCCAAATTTTTTATGAAAGCTTTGGTTCTGCTTACTGTTAGTCAACAGTTAGTCCTAAGTATCTTGGAATTTAAGGCATCTTGGAATCTTAGTCTTGGTCATTCTGGTTATTTTGTATCATTACATTTCTATCTTCCTTAGATTGTTAAGAACATGTTGTCATAGAAGTTTGAGTCCTTCCATGTTCGTTTCACGGGAAAAAAGTTGCTCCAGGTGGGAATTTCCATTCACTATCTGTCAGTGGAAAAGAATTATGGGGTCATATAGATGGAAGCGATCCTACTCCTACCGATTCTTAAAAGCTCGGTTAATGGAAGGTTAAAGATGCTCAGGTGATGACATGGATTTTAGGGTCAATTGACCCTCTTATTGTTCTTAATCTCAGGCCATACAAGACAGCACAGACCACATGGGATTATTTACGAAAGGTTTACAACCAAGACCATAACGCAAGAAGCTTTCAGTTAGAGGATGAAATTTCTATGTATTCAAAAGGAGTTCTCTCTGTTCAAGTTTATTTCTCTGGATTTCTGAACTTATGGAGTGAATTAACCGATATTGTTTATGATAAAATACCTTCAGAATCTCTCTCCATCATTCAAGGAGTTCATGAACAATGAAATCGAGATCAATTTTTGATGAAATTACGATCTGAATATGAAAGTGTTCGCTCCAACTTGATGAGCCCTGATCCATCTTCCTTGTTGAATGGTTTTTTTAGGGAAATACTTCGTGAGGAGCAGTGTGTCTCTTCACACACAATGCTTCTCATCAAGGAAATGTTGTCACTGTTGCATTTACAGCTCAAGGGAAAGGAAATGACATGGATATGGCTAGAACTCAATGTTACAGTTGCAAGAAATATGGTCATATTGCTCACAATAGTGGCAAGAAGTTCTGTAATTATTGTAAACAACAAGGACACATTATCAAAGAGTGTCCCACACGTCCTCAAAATCGTAAGGCAAAGGCTCTCCAAGTTGGGATGTATGATTCCACTACAAATAGCTCATCTTCAGTAGGAGAAGTTCTTACTCCTCAAATGGTAAAACGAATGATCTTGTCAGCATTTTCAACTTTGGGACTACAAGGTAATGAAGTAATATCTAAATTTTGGCTTGTTGATTCTGGCGCTTCTAATCATATGACCAACTCAACTGATATACTCAAAAATATCTGTGAGTATAATGGTCCAATACAAATTCAGGTTGCCAATGGTGTAATTTACCCATCAGCAAAGTTGTGGATATTACTAAAACTTTCAAGAATGTTTTTGTATCACCAAAGCTCTCTACTAGTCTTATTTCAGTTGGCCAATTGGTATATAACAATTGTAATGTGAACTTTTCTCGTAATGGTTGCCTTGTGCAGGATCAGGTGTCGGGGACCATAATCGCGAAGGGGCCTAAAGTTGGAAGATTGTTTCCTATACAATTTTATATTCCTCCTGTTCTGGCTTTTGCTTCCACTGCTACTAAGAATGAGGTTTGGCATAAATGTCTAGGACATCCAAATTCTATTATGTTGTCTCATTTGTCCAATTCTGATTTATTGGGAAATAAAAATCATTTTTCAGTTTCTTCCTTTGATTGTGCTACTTGTAAATTAGGCTAAAGTAATACTCTTCCTTTTCCTAATTTTGGGCACGCAAAGTGTTTTGATGTCATTCATAGTGATGTTTGGGGCATTTCACTAGTTATTTATCATGCTCATTTAAAGTAATTTATCACATTTATAGATAACCATAGTCGGTTTACATGGGTGTATTTTCTTCGATCTAAATCTAAAGTGTTTTCCCTATTTAATAAATTTTTGGCTTACGTTGAGAGTCAATTTTCCACATGCATCAAAATATTAAGATCATATTCTGTTGGAGAATATATGTCTCATGAATACAATAATTTTTTGCTTGGGAAAGATATTGTATTACAACGCTATTGCCCTTACACGCCACAACAAAATGGAGCTGATGAGCGCTAAAACTATCATCTTTTGAATGTACTCGTACTTTATTGATTAAGTCATCAGTTCCATCTAAATATGGGGTTGAAGATCTGTATACTGCTGTCTATTTTATTAATAGACTTGCATCTGAAGTGTTAAACCTTGATTCTCCATATTATCATCTTTTTCACAAGCATCCTATCTATCATAGTTTTCATACATTTGGTTGTGTTTTTTTTGTGCACCTGCTTCATTCTCAATGCAATAAACTCTCTGTTAAGTCTACTAAATGTGATTTTATGGGCTATAGTACTTCACAGAAAGGATTTATTTGTTATGATCCAGATTCTAGAAAATTTCGTGTTTCTAGGAATGTTAATTTCTTTGAGAATGAGTGTTTCTTTCCTACTCATATTGAGTCATCTTCTGTTTCTCCTCTTCTTCCTACTTTTGAGGATTTTTCATTGTCTTCTAAGCGATTCAAACCAGGATTTGTGTATGAATGACGTCGTCCAAGTTTACCCCATCCTGAAACAGATCCTCTACCTAAGACCGCTTTACAACCAGAATCTGAGATTTTTTCATGGCCTGTTCCTCTTGAGCCTCCTCAGCGATCTATTAGAGTGTCTCAAAAACTTAAACGATATGGTTTTTCTTCTACTTTATCCACCATATATATTCCAGCAGGTTACTCACAAGCTTCCAAGCTTGAATGTTGGCAAAAAACAATGGAGGTGGAACTTTTGGCTCTTAAAAAAAATGACACATGGGACATTGTTTCATGTCCTTCGAATGTCCTCCCTATTAGATGTAAATGGGTTTATTCAATTAAACTTCATATGATCGAACTCTTGATCGATACAAGGGTCGATTGGTTGTTCTGAGTAACAGACAAGAGATGGGGTGGACTTTGAGGAGACTTTTGCACTAGTAGCAAAAATTACTATGGTGCGAACTATTATTGCCATTGCTGCTTCACAAAACTTGTCTCTTTATCAGATGGATGTCAAAAATGCTTTTCTCCATGGTGATCTCAAAGAAGACATTTATATGAAAACTCCACCTGGTTTGTTCTCATCGCCTACATCAGATGTATGCAAGTTGAAGCGGTCTTTATATGGATTAAAACAAGCTCCAAGATCTTTATTTGATAAGGTCGTGTCTACTTTGCTACAATTTTCTTTTGAGAGCAAATATTACTCTTCTTTGTTTCTTCAAAAAAACATCTACATGTTGTGTTCTTCTTTTGGTGTATATCGATGACATTATCATCATAGGAACTGATTCTTCACTAATCACTAGCCTCCAACATCATCTTAAAGATTTTTTTTCATATGAAATATCTTGGTACTCTTACATATTTTTTTGGTTTGGAAGTTCATAATGTTGCTTCAGGTATGTTTATAAATCAACACAAATATGCTCAGGATTTTATTTCGTTAGGAAGGCGATCTTCTTCCTGATCTTACTATGCTTAGATAATTAGTTGGGAGTCTAAATTACCTTACTATTACTCGGCATAATATCTCTTTTGCAGTGCAACAAGTGAGTCAGTTTATGCAAGCTCCCCGTCATCTCCACTTGGTGGCTGTTCGTCGCATCATTCGGTATCTTTTAGGAACATATACTCGTGGATTGTTCTTTCCTTGTGGTTCTCCTATTTGTCTTAATGTTTTTAGTGATTCTGAGTAGGTGGGATGTTCTGATACTCGTCGTTCAGTCACTGGTTGGTGCATGTTTCTTGGAGAATCATTAATATCTTGGAAGAGTAAAAAGCAAGATCGTGTATCAAAATCTTCAATAGAGGCTGAATATCGATCAATGTCTACTGCTTGTTCATAGGTTGTACGGCTTCATGGATTACTTGTTTAGATTGGATTTCCTCAATCTCATCCTGCTCCTCTCCATGCTCATAATACAAGTGCTTTAGATTGCTACTAATCTAGTTTTTCATGAGAGGACAAAACACATCGAAATAGATTGTCATTATATGCGAGAAGTTGTAGATAAAGAAGTCCTTACTCTTCCACATGTGTCCAATGATCTTCAAGTAGTTTATGGGTTTACAAAATCCATGGCACGAAAACACCATCAGTTTCAGTAGGCAAACTGATGCTTCTTGATCCACCAACATCAATTTGAGGGGGGATGTTAGCACGATGGACATCTAAACAATTTTATATATTAATGTAATTATATAGTGATATAAATTAGTATAATCATATATATTTTTTGTAGAATCAAACGAATAAATATTATGATAGAATAGCTGATTTGGAGGGATAGCAAAACAGATTTAGAGGGATTGAATGAAAGATTTGTAGAGATAGAATAGCTGATATTTAGGGATAGGAATGACGGATCTTTAGGGATTTGTAATATTTATTCTCTCTATATAATGGAAAGACACTCACATTAAGAGGCATTCAGCAAAAATGACAATTTTATGTTTGATCCATTTCTTCATAGCCAACACATCACGTTGTGCTACCTGTAGTAGTTTAAACATTATCTGGTCAACTATTGACAGGGTCTGCCTATGCTTTTTTACCAACCTCTCTAGTATCAAAGTGGATATATATAGAAATGTACATGGAGCCTATGAAGATGAATTTGGATGTGAGGATCCACCCTGCTCACTACCTCCCTCTGCTCTCGGCATCTCAACTGGCACATGCGGTACTACCGCTAAAGGTCTACTCGGTCCTACCTTTTAACCAAATAGATGGTTAGACACATCTTTGATATTTAATACAGTGGTAACTCTAGAAACTTTGGTCCACCTTTCACCATTTTATTCAGAGGAATGTTTGCGTGCAAATAAAGTTTCCCTATTATACAAGGAAATAGAAAACCTTCTCTTTCATTCAACGCCCTATCTCGCATTTTAGTAGTAGTTATCTTACCCATGTTGAGTGGATATCCAACCATGATTCAAGTGACCAAGGAGGCAAGTGAGGGTGTTAGCACATTGCCATTAGTTGTAGGTCACAACCTAGCACGAACAACCGCCCACCAGACCTTGGCAGGAAATTTCAGATATGCCTTTGTGATATACAACTGTATATTGGTAACCATGCTATAACTTCTCCTTATCAGGCAATCTATCCAGCTATCCATTTTATGTCCCGTTCACTCGAGGCACAATCCTTTATCTCAATCTTACTAGTCTCGGCATGGTGTTTACCCTGAAATAATCCTACCAAGGTAGATGTTGTATACTTTGGACCCTGGAGAAATATGTTAATCGTAATCTCATAATGTCCATCGACTAACCCCGCACCAATATTGTATCTAATAGTCCCTGTGTGGCTGCAAATGCCTTGTGTTCTTCGTCCTTGGTTTAGTGTACGCAACAAAGTTCATGAGTATGGCTGCACAGAAGGCATAAAACTCCCTATCCAAGTGATGTGTATAACTCTCCCAGCATGTTGTTCATCCATTTAAACTGATGCATTTGGAAAATCCTGTGGATTTCTAGGAATGCTTCTATGTCTTTATTCTACCATTATGGACTAGTTATAATAGGACGCCAACCAAAACCTCCATCCTTAGATACAATTCCATGCTCAAAGAACTCTTCGAATTTGGTACTGTCACATGCGGCAAAAGCCATCAATGAGTTGTTACCTTAATAATGTGTCAAACTCTCGTTGGTCCGCCTCAGCATATGTCACAACACTCTCCTTAGGTTGCGACTCATTTACTTCTACTTGGGATTTAGCTTCAGACTCCTGCCCACTCCTAGACTCACTCTCTTTCTCTTAAGATTGAGAAACAGAGTGCTCAGCTGCAGCTCTGGCAGTACGGGATCTAGTTTTTTGCGGAGGGTGATTATGTTGTTCAACATTTGCCCGAACCTCATAATCGCTTGACTCTGTTGAATTGGTACTTTGAGATAGGGAGTTTTTAGTGGGGGCAGGGGGGAGGGGAGGGGGCGTGGAGTTAGTTTAAACTGTGGCATCTTTCTCCTTGGTCCCATAGAATCTGAAAACATTATGTTACTCCTCACAAATATAGAATGGCGCACTAACGGGTACTCATACTTCCCCTATGTAAGTATGATGCCTTGACTTGTGAATGATATCACGCAATGTATAATTTTCAAGATCCATATAAAAAATAGGAATGAAATATATTTTTGGATTTTTTATCTATGGGGCACTAGATGGTCCTTGGTGGGTACCACGACTTGTCTAGGCCACTGTGAACATGATCTAGTAGTGAACCCTATACTGGTAAGATATCACAGAGGATTTTGCGGTCTGTGGTAAGCACAACGACCCTTTATGTCTCTCGTGAAAAATTTCTAGTGCTTGAGAATCACCCAACTGTGGTTCACGAAGGTTTTCATTTGTCGTGCTCCCTTGCACGGTCCATGAAGCCTCTTGGTGCACTTACACTTGGGAAAATTTTTGTCCCTTTTAAACCCAATTCAATTAGACCACTCATGGAACTCATAAACTACTTCCAAAATGAGGTTTCCTAGCATTTCTATAACACGAGCACAACAAATCGATTTAACCCATACAAAATATTCATCAATAATAACAATTTTGCCTCAGGTTCAACAATTTGTACCATACCCACAACCAAACAACTCATATTTTTACATTCCAATTCATTTTGATCTATATAAAAGTGTGCAACATTCAACTACGCGAATTGGACTCAAATTCACACCCACATCCATCATTCATCCCAAATCCATCACAAATCACAAATACCCACACACAAAAAAAGGAATTCAACAATTTATTCCATACACAAAACATATAAATCCCCGAAACCAATAAATCATGTAATAATACAAAAAACCTAAAAAAATTTAGTAGTTCTAACTTGATTAAAGATAAAGATCAAACTTATATCAACTAGGGAGATGAACTTACTCTAAATTTCCTCAAATTTCCGCACAAGATTGAGAAGATTAACTTGATTCTAGGGTTTTCTTGAAATGTAGACTTCTGGCTTTAATTTTTCTTTGATTTGAAGTTATAGATGATGAAAAATTGATAGAATAGCTAGGAGAGACGTTAAAAATGGAGAGCAAGTGAAGAACTCGACTCTTGGCGCTTTGCATTTATTTAAAACCAACAATTGACTTTCAGGTTGCGCAGTTCGAGTCAGGGCATCGCTGCCAACTTTCTCGTAATGGGCCACAACGCTGCTTGTGAAGAACAAAATAACTTATTCGAATGATCGTGGACCTTACCTGGGAAGAAAAACTTACCTGTAGGTTCAGGAGAGGATAGATGGTGCGTTTAACGTCAAACGAATTGCAAACCCTTCTTTGAAAAATTTTATGCATTTTCAGTTATGCTTTTGTGAGGGGATTGTTGACTTTATAGACCGTGAAGTGGCTCGTGAAGAGCACCACGGTTCGTTAGGTTGCTTATTAAGGCCGTCTAAGCTCCAACTCTTTATTAATATGTCCAAACTATATCCTGCACATGCACACACTCTGACACTATAGGAAGTAATGACTTGATACAAAAATTTAAACTACCTATTATAATTACATCTTGGGTTGCCTCTAAAGTAGCACCGAATTTAATGTCGCAGTGCGACGCAGGTCACTGGATTACCCAGGCTTCATCAATATTGCATTCCACTACTATCTTCACCTCTTCTGGGACCCCTAAGTATGCTTTTAATCACTAGCCATTTGCCTTGAACATCTCTCCTATAGCATCTCAGTTTCCTAGGAATAGGCAAAGCCTCGAGTTGAAAAGTAGCACTAAGTCATCAGGACTGAAAGTCCTCTTCTCAATATGCTTATCGTAATACAAATTCATCCAGTTCGTTTATCTAATCTAATCTTATGTGGGTTGCTTCACTCCAACTAAAGTTTTACTTTTTGAGTGCCCAAAGTGCCTTATGCTCCAGCTCTGCAGGCAAATGACATGCCTTTCAAAACACTAATTGATATAGTGTCATACCAATGGGTGTTTCGAAAGCTGTCCAATATGCCCATAGAGAATCATCTAAATTTCTTGCCCAGTCATTCCTATTGACATTCACTATCTTCCCCAATATTTATTTGATTTCTCTGTTTGAAACTTTTACTTAGCCACTTGTTTGTGGATGATAAGGTGTCACTACATTGTGTTGGTTCACACCATATTTTGTTATAAATGTGTTGAACACTTTATTGCAGAAGTGTGTGCCTCTATTATTAATAATTCATTTTCATCTTCAGAAACCTGCAATACTTTTACCATCATTTTTTGCAAGGCTACAACTTCGACCCACTTAGATACATAATTTATTACCAACAGTATATTACTCTTCCCATAAGAGCTCATAAGTGGTCCCATGAAATCAATCTAAAACATTAAACAATTCAACCTCCAGAATAGGTGTCATTGGTAGCTCATGACGATAAGAGATAGTTTCTTATTGTTGACACACATCACAACCTTTGACCAAATAAAATGAATTTTGATGGGATGTAGGCCAGTAATATCCACTTTAAAACATTATAGGCAGTATGTGCACCCCAGTGGTGACAACCTAACAGAGAGAAGTGACACACCTCGAATATACTAGGCATTTAAGCTTCAGGTACACATCTCCTGATCATGTTATCAGCACACACCCCATATAAATAAGAATCATCCTAGAAATATTTATCCACATCATATAGGAATCTCTTCCATTGTTTAAATTGTAACCCTTCAGGCATCAACTCACTGACAATACAATTAGCAAAGTCAGTAATGCAAGGAATGAGATCAAGAGTGGCAGCTAACACCTGTTTATCTGGGAATGAGTCATTAATGTCTAACTCAAATTCTTTACTCAAACCTATTAGGTGATCAACCGCCTGATTTTCACAACCTCTTCTATATTTGACTTCAAAGTCAAACTCTTGAAGTAACATCACTCATCTTAACAATCTTTGTTTTGCGTCTTTATTTGCCATTAAGTACCGTAGTGATGCATGGTCAGTGTGAATAACCACTTTAGTACCTATCAAATATGCCATGAACTTCTCAAAGGCATACACTACTGCAAGTAATTCCTGCTCAGTACCAGTGTAATTTTGTTGCGCTCTATTCAATGCCTTGCTAGCGTAGTAGATCGGGTGAAATATCTTTTTTTACTTTTGCCCTATCACAACTCCTAAGGTTGTACCACTGACTTTACACATTACTTTAAATGACTCTGAGCTATCTTGATTAATGATCACTGGGGTTGAGACTAGTTTTGCTTTCATGCACTCAAATGCTTTTGTGCATGCTTCAACAAAAATGAACTTCACAGCTGTTTCCAACAACTTACACAAAGGTAGACAATTTTTGAGAAATCTTCAATGAAGCACCGCAGAACTCTATATGACCCAGAAAACTTTGAATCCCTTTAAGATATATAGGTGGGGGAAACTTTTCGATCACCTCAATCTTTATTTTTTCTACCTCCCTTTTTGTTGCACCTTATGGCATAAAACTATGCTTTCTTTGACCATGAAGTGGCATAACTCCCAATTCAGCACCATATTAGCCTCATTGCATCTCTGTAGTGCCCTGCTAAGATTTAACAAAAAATCATCAAAATATCCATGAACACTTCCGAAGTTTCCTACTATGTACGAGAAGATGGACTTCATACATCTCTATAAAGTTCTTGGTTCATTACACAATCCAAGTGACATGCGTTTGAACACAAATGTAACATAAGGACATATCAAGGTGGTTTTCTCTTTTATCTTCTGTAGCAATTGATATCTGCTATAACCAGAGTATTCATATAAAAAGTAGTACAATCCTTTACCAGCCAACCTATTAAGCATCTGGTCCATGAATGGCATTGGGAAGTGGTCTATTAATGTACACTTGTTCAGCTTCCTATAGTCCATGAACACCCGCCAACCTATAACTACTCTCTGTGAAATCAGCTCTTTCTTTGCATTTGCAACCACTGTCATACCATCCTTCTTGGGCACACACTGCACTAGGCTAACCCATTGACTATCAGAAATTAGGTACACCACCCCCACATATAAACACTTAATAATATCCTTTTCACCACCTCTTGCATCAATAGGTTTAACCTTCTTTGGTGCTCTATACTTGGGTTGTAATCTTTCTCCAACTGGATTTTGTTGGTGCAAATACCCGAGGTTATTCCAATGATGTCATCAATGGTCCAACCAATTACCTTTTTGAACCTTGTCAAGACTTTTAACTATTGTTAGCATCTGTTCAGAATTAAGATCTGCAGCTAAAATAATTGGCAGCGTATTATTAGCACCCAATAAAACATACCTCAAGTGACCAAGCAATTGTTTCTACTCGAGCACATGTGGTTCCTTACTAGATGGCTTTGTCACTACAACAAATATGATATATAACTACGAAATTATTAGCTACGACATCAAATTCGTCGCTAATTATTCGCTTTTAGTGACAGAATTTGCTTTTCGTGTTTAAATATATGAGACACATACTTTTAGTGACGAAACATAAGAATTCGTAGCAAAGTTTTGTCCACTAATGTTTCCCACCAAAAAAGCATTTGTAGCCATTTTGTTAAGTGGTGTTAGTCACAAATTTAAATTTATTGGTGACGTATTGTTTCGTCACTATTAGTGTATGTAATTCATGATAAACTACGACATCAAATTCGTCACTAATTATTTGCTTTTAGTGACAAAATTTACTTTTCGTGCTTAAATATATGAGACACATACTTTTAGTGACGAAACATAAAAATCCGGAACAATGTTTTGTCCACTAAAATTTTTCATAAAAAAATCAATTGGCGTCATTTGTTAACTAGTGTTAGTCACGAATTTAAAGTTATCAGTGACACATTATTTCTTCACTAATAATGTATCTAATTCATTACAAAATATTTTTTGTCAAATAATTTATTAAATTTTGGACACAAAAAATTTCATCTAAAAAATATGTTGTTACAATATCCACGAATTAGAGTTCGTAGTTAAATATTATAAATTTTAGCTATGAAAATTTATATTAATTATGACTTATTTCATCACTAATAATATAAATAATTGGTGACAAATATTTTATTGTCTCTAATAAATCTATGATTTAGTGATAACAAAAAAATTGTCACAAAATATGTAAGGTGTTAAATAGCGACGACTTAAAATTTATAGTGAATAATTAAACTATTTGCTACGAAAAGAATGCATAGCTAAATGCAATTTTTTTTGCTACAATTGTTCATAATTACAAGTGACAACTTACAAAAAGAATAATACAAGTGTTTCATAAGAAGTAGACATAGTTCATTCGTTAATTTACAAGTGAAAATATTAAAACCAATGAATTTGGTCGATTTTACAAAAACTAAAACGTTCAAATACATCAATTCTCTTAAATTACACAATTATAAAATGCATCATTTAAAAATACAATCCGGGTTATAAGTATCGTGAGTACAAAATGTTCTACCACTAGATTACTAATATTTGTTAGTTTAGCACTTTTGTTTTTTATTTGACACACTTTCATTGATAAGCACGATAACAAAATAATTTGTCAAGTCTTTGTGCGAATTTTTGTGCATGTCTATTGATTTGCTATTGGTAAACTACATAGATTAAGTCGATCTATATGTTTCTGTCTATAAATATGTACATATTCAATATAAATTTCACACACGTATGTAGAGTAACTATACAGAGATAACATCGACTTACAAACCTAGAATTTGCAAAGGTGCAATATATTTCATGAATTTTTATTAATTTTTTCCATCAGTGTGGAAATTGAAATAAACTAAAAAAATGAAAGCACAAATAAAAGAAATGAAACAACGAGGATTTCAAATATATTATGATGAAGTACTATAGTTATTGGTATCGATGTTCAACTTGAACTGATATTTCATTTTTTAAAATCAAAATTTTGATTCTAAATAAATTTATTATTGTACTGAATACTTTTTAAAATTTACAAAAATAAATAAATAAAATGACAAAATCGCATTGAATATATTTAAAGATATTTAAAAAAAATACTTAAAATATAATCTACATTTGAATGAATTGTGGGTGGTAAATTTCATATATTTGTGTGTGAGTATAAATAATCATATAATATATTGTTTCTGCAAAAGTTAAATTTGAAAAAAAGTGAATGAAGTATAAAATAAAACAAAAATAAACAACACGAGAGAGTTGGTTTGATGGAAACACTCTTCACTTCCAACTTTAAGGTTGTGAGTTTAGTTCCCCAAGGCGTCAGGTACACATTTTAACTACATATCTGAACTTGTTTAAAGTTGTATTAATGCCCAAAGTGTCTTCACCTTCCTTTAGGTGCCTGAGAAGAAGAAAAAGAATGTTCAAATAAAAAATTTAAACATGTGGCACTATCTTATTGGTCATTATATAATAAAGTATTATAATTTCTAATATATTAATTATGTCAATTATATTATTTTTTTTGTTTTTTTTATTGTGCCCCCAATTTTTTATTTTAATGTTTTCACATTTTTCTTTGTTTTGACATCTTCTTCAACAGTTCTTTACAACTTTGTCACCATTAATTATTGACATACCTATGGACATATATTCAAACTTTTACAGAAGAACTCTTAAAAACTAGAAAGGAGAGGAAAAGAAGATGATTCTCATCTAAGTTAATAATGTTTCAATTTAATTAACTTTATAATCTTCATGCTCAAACTCATCAGGGATCCACCAAAGAAGATTATTGGAAAAATATCATTAGAAAGATAATGACTTCTTTTGAAAATACCATATGATTATTTATTCATAAAATTTATGATTATATTACCTAAAATTTTCAAAAACCATTGAAGAAAATAATTGCTTTATGTTTGTCTTCACTATTCTTATCAGAACATCAATCACAATGTCGTTTTGTCTCTAGCCGTCATCAATTGATTATTCACTACGCAAAAAAAATACAAATGAAATGCTTAATTTGCATCCATAAGTAACAATAATTTTAAAGAAAAATACAGATTTGAAAGTAATTTTACAGATCTGTGAATTTTTTTGTTTCACCGGCAACAATGGTGTTGCCCCCGCCTATCAGCGATGCCAACATCTCTTACTTGATAATCATATTACTATTTCCGTCTTGTTTTCTCTTTTTTTGCTTCAGTTTATGAAGAAGGAAGAAGAAATGAATTTTAAAAAATTAAAGATATGGAGAGGGGAGGAAGAACACAAAGAGTAGAAAGAACTATTTTGGGGAAGAGTGAGAAAATATTAAAGGAAAAAGGTTAAAAAATATAAAATAATATTATTTACGTCATCAAAACGCGTGTATAACATTTTCTCACACAAAAACTGAGATTGTCTTCGGAAGGGGTCATTAATACCACTTTAAACAAGTTCATGTGTGTAATAGGTTATCACGATATTTTAAGCGTGTAACTGACTTTTCGAGACAAGTTCAAGGGGGAATTTATGCCTTTTCCCTATATATATATACATATATATAGATAAAAATCATTTTTATAATGTTAAATTTTATCACATATACATTTAAGGGAAAAGGGCCAAAATACCCCTGTGCTATTCCAAAAGGTTTAAAAATACCCTCCATTTACATATTCGGTTAAACATACCCCTCAGTCAATCTTTCTGGTCTATTATTACCCTTTAAACTAACAACCTTATATTTTTAAATTATTTTTGTGATGAATTATTACGTGGCGTCTTTATATTGGTTAAAATAAATTCTCACCCACCATACTCTCCTACCCTCCTGACCCGACCCAACATCCCTGACCCATACCCAATTAAAAATATCCATAGAAATAAAATAATTAAATCATTGCCTCTTCCTGCAGCTGTAGAGGAGACGAAAGTCCACTGCCGGCGACCTAAAAAATGGTGAAGGAGTAGTCATCCCAGGGCTCGCTCCATCTTCCTGCGGTTGCATAAGGGACGAAGTCCACCGCCGATGACCTGAGGCGGTAAATCAGTAGTCATCCCAATGCTCGTGGAGCTATCCGTAGCATGCTTCTCCGGCCTTCCGTGTTTCCGCGTTTTAGTTGGACTTCCAGGAGGGACACCTGTAGTGCCGAGGAGAGCTGGAAATGACGGCACTGGAGGAGTTGAGGAGGAGATTGGTTGCATCGGCGTATCATCATCGGCGGCGGCGGAGGGCGAGGGTGATCCCAACTTTTCCATTGATGCTTTGAACTGATTCTTCAACTGATTTTTTCGCTCTATCGTTACTACTCCACTAGTAGTATTCTGCTCTATTTATAGTTTTAAAAAAAAACCATTTTATCAGAATCAAACAGATTGGAAATAAATTACATTTAAATCCCATTTTTTCAAAAACAAAAAATTAGTTAAAATTTTGTTAAAAACATATAGAATAAAAAATCACTTTTATTTTACTCCTACCATTTTTTTAATTTAATGACTTTCGCTATACTTAACTAATTTAAATGTAACTCGTTAATTAATTAGTTAAAGTTAGTCACAGAATTAGTTAGAAGTCGGTTAAGGGAGAGAGACGATGATTCAGTTTTTTTTTATTTCTATGGATCTTTTTAATTGGTTTGGGTCAGGGATGTTGGGTCGGGTCGGGTCGGGAGGGTAGGATAGTTTGGTGGGTGAGAATTTACTTTAACCAATAGAAAGACGCTACGTAATAATTAATTATAAAAATAATTGAAAAAATAGAAGGAAGTTAGTTTAAAGGGTAATAATAGACCAAAAAGGTTGACTGATGGGTATTTTTTACCCAATAGGTGAATGGAGGGTATTTTTAAACCTTTTGGAATAGTACAGGGGTATTTTTGGCCCTTTTCCCTACATTTAAAAATAAAATAATTTTTTGTATATAAAATATATAACATTAATGAAAAAATTAAACTTTTTTCAACTACAAAATAGATATAACTTTAGAGACAATTGATTTCGTCACTGATTGAAGTAAGATTATTGGCGACGATATAATTTTGTCGGTAGTAATAATCTTTTAGTGACAAAGCGTACTATTAACTAAAAAAAATATGCTTTTAACAACAAATAAATTTGTCAAAAATGATTAGGGACGATTTTCTTTTTATAGTTAATATAATACTTTTAGCGACAAAGCACTAAATCGTCTTTGTATACTTTTAGAGACACACATTTAGTGACGGCTGAGTGATGAATTATTTTTTGTCACACAAGATTTTTAATGATGAATTATGATTTATTAAAGAAGAAATTATTTGTCCCTGATAATCGAATTTGTTGTAGTTGAGGACTTAGCCTGTTTTTCAAGTCTAAATCTAGCCTTTTTGGAGAATATGAGTGTGACCCCCAAACCTTGCAGGGCCTTTAGAGTCTCCACATAATCATCCCTAAGGTCTTGATCAAAATTCATTATCACTGCGGCAAGTGTCTCTACAATAAATCTTTATTGAATTGATGCTTCCAGATTACCCTCATCAATTATATCAATTGCGGACAGCACACTCATATCATGTGGTTGCTTTATAGACTTGCATACTTTGAATTTTACCTTTTCATTTTTGACTTGAAAGTTTAGCTCCCCACTCTCAACATCAGCTAAAGTCGTGCCTATGAAAAAAATGGCTTTCCCAAAATTATGGAAACCTCAAAATATACTTCACAATGTAGGATTATTAAGTCAGCAAGAAAAAATGAAGTTATCCACCTTCACAAGTACATCAAATAAAATACCGGCAAGTCGTTTCACTGATACATATGTCATTATCAGCTCATTATGGTGGGTTTTTGAAAACCTCACCGACTTGCTTGTATATAGCTAATGACATCAGATTGATGCTCGCCCTTAGATAACATAGGGATTTTACGAACTCGAACGCGCTGATAGTGCATGGTATAATGAATGGACCTGGTTCCTCCTTATTTTGCACTAAGGATCTTGTGGCAATAACAGTATAATGATGAAAGTTGTCGATTGGTTCATAACTTAAAAGTCTCTTCTTTGTAACTAAGTTCTTCATGAACTTGACATATCTTAACAGCTTATCCAAAGCTTTACTAACGGAATGTTCACCGAGACTTGCCTAAGCATAGATATGAACTTTTCAAACTTCCCATCACAACATTTCTTGAGACTTTGAAGGAATGGACGAGGAGGTCTAGGTATATGTGGGGAAGGCAGTGTTACCTCTACTGCAAGTTCTTTTACTTTCTCCAGCTTCTCTACTTTTATGGTCACCTCCGCATCATTCACAAATTCCGTCTCAACCTTTGTTTCCTTATCTCTCTATGCTTTGTTCCTTCTCAATACCTGCAGGTTTTGCCATGCAATGCTCTTCCTTCTTAGGATTTTGAATAATATCACTAGGTAGTGATCCATTCTTTCGTGGCGTTATCAAAGTTGAAAACGGCCCTAACTGCTGCTCTAATTCTTTTGATGGAAGTACTCTGTGAATCTACCAGATGACTCGTAAGAAATAAGTCACTTAACATTTATTTGATGCCTGCATCAGTAGATTCAACCTTTTGCAGAACCTTCTTTGACATCTCTTCCATCCTGGACCCGATGGAACTACCTCTTGCTCTATATCTATTACATGGAGGTACATACACACCACTAGCGATAATTTTTTGTACCCATCCTTATTTTGCCAGTTTCCTTGCTCTCGATTACCTGGTCGATCATACTGTCTCTCTCATTGATAATTTCGACCCTGATTACCAGAATTATATCCTTGGTTTCTCGAGTTATGATTCTGGAAACCCCCTTGATTACCTAAGTACTTGGCTTCCTCATCTAAGTCAATATCCTTGTCTTCATACCTGTTTGAGGCACCGACAACATTACCTTTTCTGGACTTGCCATGATGTGCTTAGTGAGCATGTATATTTGCATCCTCATATGGGTCATATCTTGATTCTTTTCTGCTTCCCTCTTTCTTTGTTCGACTGAGAGTTCAAAAGTAAACCCAAGATCCCCTGCCTCAGTATCTTTGGTATGCCATGCTTTGTTATTCTTGGAGACCTCAGCCATTACTGTTATGATGCAACTGGGCCTGTGCAAAAATCGGGTCAAACCGTTCACCCGGACCATTTTTTGGGTTATTGGGCTAACGGTTCGTGGCTCGGTTTAGAAAAATAGTGTATTGGGTAATCGGTTCGGGGGTCGGGTTCGGAAGCCAAAATATCGGGCTACCCGATACCCCGATAAGACCCATATTTATATTAATATTTGTTTCCTAATTTTCTAATTTTACACCCCGATAGGCGATAAGACCCATAAGTTTTCACTTTGAAGTTCTCAGGATTAGAACTAGGGTTCCGCGGCGGAAAATTTTAAATCTTCCAAACTGAAGTAACGACTGATCCACGCCTCCATATGGACCACCTCCGTCCTCCACTACTCGGCTACTCCAGTCAGTCAGTCACTCAGACTCGGGCGTAGTCGTAAGGAAGTCACTCTCAGTATCTCACTCAGGCGTCAGGCGAGGTCTGCGGACACAAGTCACCAGGTAACTATTGAGTGTTGTATTTACCATTAGTTTAGTTGTATAGTTCATCAAACGTGCCAGCAAGAACTCGTCTTTACATAAGTGATTTACACATCTTTAATCTTTACCATTAATGCTTGTTTCTCAGCAGTTCAACACTATAATTAGTTACATTGAAAGTAGCTTGCATTAATAGAAAATAAGTAAATTAACAAGTAAAGCACAAATCTGTATATGATAAAATCTGGCCAAAATTAATTAGTCAGATTTTGCAATTATGGTGATCAAATTGACAAGTAAAGCACAAATCTTTAGCTGTTTGTTTGAATGTTGATGAACCTAGAAGTAGAAATCTTGAAGGAAAGATTGAAGTGGTTCAAGAAAAAAACTTTTGGGGTCGATTACAGGTACTGTTGTAGCCTTGTAGGGCCAGTAATGTTGGGATTACCTGCAGCAACTGTATAATCCTACATTTTATTTCAAATATATAATGAGAAGTAACAGTAGATAAATTGAAATTTTAGATATAGACAAGATGATGAGTACTAAATGAAACAGATTCATTCTTTGTTGTCTTATATTCCAAAAGTGAGCTTTGTAAACCTCTTTCGGAGGACATATATGGATGAATCATTATTATTTAGCATTTGTATTACTTAGCTCAAATTTCAGAATTTGAATTTGCTGCTTTGTGTGAACTGTGATGTGTCTAATTGTCTATTGTCAAGTGTGTAAAAATTTGATAGTTGATACTACTTAGCCTATTGTTTGTACTTTGTAATTCTTTATTTAGCAAAACTAATATCTTTCCGCAGTTTTTGCTGAATGTACCATGGCTGAAAATATCATAATTGATAAGGTTATTGGTGAAAGTGGGGCTTCTAATTCAAATGCAATAGATCAAAGTCAAACTATTGAGTCTAAAGTAAAGAAAGAAAGGAAAAAAAGATCTCGTGTGTGGGATCATTTTACTCGTAAAACTTATATTGATGGAAGTGAAAAGGCTGTTTGTAACTATTGTAAGAAAGAGTATTTTGCTGACACAAAAGAACATGGTACAACGTCAATGCTTACTCATATAAGCAAATGCACAAAGATGCCTTATAATATTGATATTAAACAATCAAGATTAGCATTTCAACCAATGATAGGGGGTAACAATGGTGATGTAGTTGTTGTTCCATGGAAATTTGATCAGGAAGAGTGTAGAAAGGTCTTGTGTCGTATGGTAATTACTGATGAGCTTCCTTTCAGATTTGTTGAAAAAGAAGGTTTTAAACAATTTATGAAAGTAGCACAACTTTGTTTCCACATTCCTTCCCGTACCACTGTGAATCGTGACTGTTTTGATCTTTTTGATGAAGAAAAACGTAAGTTGATGGCTGTTTTTAAGGAAACACAACAAAGGGTGTCTTTAACCACTGATACTTGGACTTCCATACAAAGAATCAATTATATGGTCATTACTGCTCATTGGATTGATAAAAATTGGACTTTGCATAAAAGAATTATCAGCTTTTGTCCAATCACTAGTCATAGAGGTGAAGATCTTGGAAAGTCTATTAGTAAGTGCTTACATGAGTGGGGATTGCATCGAATTTTCACTGTAACAGTTGATAATGCTGGTTCAAATAGTGTGGCAATAACTGAGTTGTCTAAGCAATTAACTAAATGGGGAACCAACTTAGTGGGTGGTAGTCATGTTCATATAAGGTGTATGGCTCATATTGTAAATCTTATGGTTCAAGATGGTGCAAAAGAAGTAAATGTGTCTATTGAACGAGTTAGGCAAGCACTGAGATACATCAGGCAATCTCCTGCTAGGTGGAAAAAATTTCAAGAATGTTGAAGATGAAAATCTTGATAAAAAGTCTTTATGCTTGGATGTTCCTACAAGGTGGAATTCCACCTACATGATGTTGAGCAGGGTTATTGAATATGAAGGGGAAATTGTAGAGTACGCCGATCGTGATATTGGCTTGGCACTATATCTTAAGTTTGTTGATAAAAATTCTACAGGTAGACTTTTGAGTAGTGATTGGGAGGGAGTAAAGAAAATTACAAAATTTCTTGAAACGTTTTTTGATATTACTTTGAAGAAATCTGGTTCACGATATGTTACATCAAATCTTCATTTTCTTGAAATTTGTCAAGTTGGTGTCTACTTGAATCAATTGAAATCAAATGAAGATCAAGTTTTGGCTAAAATGGAAGAAATATGAAGGAGAAATTTGACAAATATTAAGGTGATGCTGAAAAAATGAATAAGATGGTTTTCATACCATGTGTTTTGGATCCTCGTCACAAATTTAGTACTCTTGGCTTAGCACTTAAGAAGATGTTTGGAGAAAAAGGGGCTGCTATAGAAAATGGTGTGCGAGCGCACATGGAAGCTTTGTTTAATGAGTATACAAACCCCAATTCAAATGATAAAAGTGGCCAATTTTCTTCAACTGGTGTGGGTACTTCTATTTCAAGTTCTGTAGGAGAATTTGGAAATTTTTTTGAGGAATTACATAAACATAAATCTTAAAAGGGAGGTGCAAGTTCAAAGTCAGAATTAGTTAAATATCTTGATGAAGAAACTGAAATTGAAAAATCAGATTTTGATGTATTGCTTTGGTGGAAAGTTAACTCACCTAGATTTCCATTTCTTTCTGAGATGGCTCGAGATGTGTTGGCTATTCCCGTTTCAAGTGTGGCGTCTGAATGTTCTTTTAGTACTGGAGGGCGCATACTTGATTCATTTAGGAGTTCATTAACTCCTAGATTGGTACAAGCTATAGTGTGACTTCAAGATTAGCTTCGGAGTAAGCCACAACCCATAAGTATTGAGGAAGATTTAGATTTTCTTGAGCAACTTGAAGAAGGTAAGAAAAGAATCTCATTGATGTTAAATTGTGAATTGTTTATTTAATACTTTTATTGTTTAAGTCTTGAGCCTTGACTTGTTATCGTATTTCTCTTTAGATTTTGCTAAACTTGGAAAAGAACTTTGCATTGATGACATGTAAAATTGGAGGAAAGAAGGTGTATACATATGTTATCTTGTCTTTGTGTCTGATTTATTATTGATCTAATACTTTCTCTGTTTCTTTGCTAATCAGATTTCATTATGCATCGATCACTTATTTGGAATCACTATGAAAAACTTGAAGAAAATGGAGATGGATCGTGGAAGGTAAAATATATTCATAGTGGCTGTGTTTATTACCATTCACGCAATACTGGGACTGCCTCCTTAAGAAGGCATGTTAAGGGTTTTTGGAAAACAGGAACCAGAATCGTCAACTTTTGAAGATTGATGACTAGTTATTATGTTGTTTACTTGAACATGAACTATTAGATCTATGTTTAGACTCAATTTTCGGGTTGTCTTACTGCTGTCTGGCGTCTGCTATTTTAAATTTGTGTGTCTTTATGGACTATGGCAGGCTGGAATTGTGTTGAATTTTTTACTTTTGTAATGTTGCAACTTGCATGCTTGTAGCTTGTACTGTTGGCTATTATTATGTTACAGTTTGTTGCTACTTTATTATCTTATTTTATTATGAGATTTCATATTTGTGTTGCAAAGTTTATATATGTATTGTATAGTTGTAGTATTGTTAACTGTTAAGGTGAAACTTGATGAGTTGATGTTGTTGTTGGCTTGTTGCAATGAGTGGAATATGGATGTTGTTGTTGCGATTTTGCATTTCCTTTTTGTGAAACTTGAAATTGCAGTGAGTGCACTAAATTGTTTTCACTTTCTGCCTGCAAAAATTGCAGTGCAAAGTGCAAATTGTAAATTGCAATTTGCAATTCTGTAGACTTAATTTGCAAAGTGCGTGGGATCATCTTCAAATTTTCATGTGATTTTTATTTTATTGTATGATATGTTAATGGTTAACCTGATAACCGAACCAATAAGAGTCGATAACCGATAAACCGATAACTTAATGGTTCTTTAATGGTTTAGCTAGTGTACAAACCGATACCTGATAAGCAAAACTGATGATCTTCAAAACCAAACCGAACCGACCGATATGCAGCCCTAGATGCCACCATAAACTGCATCCACAACTGGGGTAAGATTAACTCGAAGAATAACAGAGCATGACATACCAAAGATGCTGAGGCAGGGGATCTTGGGTTTACTTTCGAACCCAATATTGTTAATATTGCAAGTCACCAACGAGCTAAATACATCTAACATTTCTCAGTCTTATTTCATAACTTTCACTCTGATCCTCTTGGTCTTGGAGTGTTGTCTAATTTTATTAGCTCATGTTTGGTTTCAACAATCTCTTCTCTTGACGCAAATTTTCACTCCAAACCAATAGATTAACTACCACTTTTCTTTCGAACAAGTGGTAAATACAAGTAACTTTCGTTAGAAAGAATAGATAATGAAAGTATAAATTAACTTTTGCAAATAACAAACCCACTTTACTCGTTCATCAAATTCGTAACTAGATTATCATCATGGTTCCCACAACCCTAGATGTGGTGTTTAGCCACTCATGATTTCCACAAAACAAGCAATTATTGTTGTTGAATGCATAAATTAATCACTTACAATGATTGCGAAGTCAAAGAAAACTTGAGATTCAAACACTTAATCACAATCTTCAAATCTTGATCTGAAAATAATCGATTAAAAACCAAAGCTAAAAATATAAAAAGTCACACTTCGTTCATACAATGACGACATCTGTTAAAAAATAAAGCTAATTAATTCAAATAGTTTGTACAAAACGAGTGCTACCGAAGTAGAACTGATTTGCCGGGAGGCTTCAAGGATTGCATAACGGCATGTCATGAGTCAGACCTGTTGTGGTCCTATACACAGACCGCATAAGACTTCCTTTATTGAGATATTTCACAAACACTAAATGGCCCGTCTTAAGCACTACTGTCCGTGTCGAGCATCATGATGTTGAACCTCCACTTGGGTCTTCACAGGAATTTTCTCCTCTTTTTCACGAGAAGCATAACAACTCGTCGACTCCACCACGGACCTTCTAGGGTATTTTGATCTTTAATCTAGTATTAGCTCATCAAGGATTCATTATTGGTCCTTCATCACGAGCTTCTAAACGACCCGCCAATTGGACCATGATCCATCAAGGGTTTTTTGGTATTTGTTTAGAAATTGATTCTGTTCTCATTGCCTCATCTCCACGAGCCCTCAAACGGCTCATCATCATGACTACGACTAGTCTTGTCATGCCTCAAGCCTACAGCCTAGGCAGGACTGGAACTCGAAGACCATTGCTAGCCCCAAATGAATCCTTAGCCTGACTACTTACTCAGCGAAAGATAATATTTATATCCATAATGATCAATGAAATTAAATGAACTGAATAATAAAATAACTGAGCATGTTTTAAAGATAAAACATTCAACTTGGCCAAAAGTTGTATACCAAATCTTAAACAAAAGATTGATAATGCAAAGACTACTGAACTACTAACTGTCTATGAAGCCGCTAAAAAAAAATGAGATGGATATCGAGACAAACCCCACAACATCCTAATGAACTAAACTTGAAAGCAAATAAAATAGTCCTCCGGAATGCAAAGAGGCTCACCAACAAACTCTGGAGTGCTCAGCAGGATCAACGATACGCTAGATGCCGCTCCTCGTTAGCAATGTTTTCATCATAATACGATGCAGGCCAACTGACATCAGTACATTTAATGTGTGAGTATGCGAGTTAGAACGCTAGTGCAACATAGTCTTGAAAAGGAATTTGAAGAACTTACCTGACTCAACTTAACCTAACATAACTATAACGACTCGAGAGTATACCCTAGAAGTTAGAGCTCTCTTAAGTCACCAAACGGCGTACTCGAGTTATACAAGCCTTTAGACATTACTCATCGCATATATATATATATATATATATATATATGTGTATGTGTGTGTGTGTGTGTGTGTATATACATATATACATACATACACACACACACATATATATATATATATATATATATATATGAAAAGTAGTGCAGAATTAAAACTTTTCATCATAATAGTCAAACTCTTTTATAGAAATATAAGAAAGACTAAGTCTCTTCCATAAGCCATCCTAGGGTCATAGCCCTTAGATCAATTAAAAGGAAAACCCAAGTCTATTACAATGTCTTTTGAAAAAGAAAACTAAACATTAACTATGTCCTCGAACCTATGAGAATATACCGTCTTCTTGAGAGAATGCTAATCCCAAACTTCACTTCTACAAGAATCCTCACTTGCCACCTACACTTGTATAAATAGAACAACATATGGATTAGCACATTGAATGTACAGAGTAGGTGAACATAGAACAAAACCATGCTAAAACGGACATTTTCTTTACAGTATGCTTTTCATGTTTTTTGAGATAAATTTAAAATACAAGTATAAGAATTATTTTCAAGACAACATACACATGTAAGTGTTGACACCCAATTTTGACCCTCCCGGATAATAATTGATTAACGAACTTCTTGATTCTGAACTATTTAAAATAATTAGTTTTAATAAAGCTTAAAATATTTTGCAAGTTTACTTTAACGTTATTTTACTATTATTTATAATTGCTAGTTAATATACATGTTTTACATAATTATGTATATAACTGAATCATTTTATGAATATTCGAAAATCACCTCAAAAAGAATTTTTTATTTTCGGTTAAATTTTCTACTAAGTTAATTCGGCTTAAGCGATAGTTATAATTTTGAATTAGTTAGCTTGCAACTGAATTAATCAAGTCAGCTATTTTATTTCGTTGAAGTTAAGAACTTGTTAATTAATTTTAGTTAATTGGCCACTTTAGTCCTAATCTCTAATTTTTTGAAGACCCAAAATTGGGCCACCTTTCAGCTCGATTATTTGCCAACCCACGACCAAATTCCCTTTTTATTTTCAAATCCGTTTGAGTCCCAAAATTCCAAATTTGAGCCCACCCCTTCAAATTTCCAATGACCCAGCCCAACTCCTCCCTCAAGTCCAACTCAAATCCTCCCAGCCCAAATACCAAGCGAAAACCCGGCCCAAATCTTTTTCCATCACAAAGAAGCGCGGAAAGAAAACGTTGATAGCTCCTTCCCAAAGACATCAACAATAATAACAATTCCAATGTCCGTCGTCTCCTTCACGCGCCAAACCAAATCAACCCAGAAAATTTGGACTCGGTGCCTCACTCGAGAGCGAGACAATTGAGAAAGCAGCGAGGACGTAAGCTGCAAAATATTGTTTTCTTATCCAATGTCCCTTTTCCTTATGTATGATGTCCAGCAGGTCTAAGCACGCGTTCCGTCCTTTTTGGCTCAAGATTGAGCCACATCGCCTACCAAGGATCTTCAATCAATCCGGAGCGTCCGTTGCCCCTTCCTCTTATAGAATGGAGTTGTTTTCCTCTGAAAAAGGTGTTTTTTCCCTTGCTGGTGAAAATTCTTTTGAAAATTTTTGAATTTGGGGATGGGCTTTGATCTGTACCCTTTCCCTCTTTTAAAAACCCTAGCCTCCCTTCTATTTAAAGATTCTTATGGTTCACTGTTGAAGGAAAAAAAATTTAGTTGAATGTTTGGTGGTGGAGAATCTTTCTGAAACAAAATATATAGAGAGTATCAAAAGAAATTGGAGAGTACATATTAAGGTTTCGATATAGTTAATACTAATCGAAGTTTTCTCCGCTCCACTTCGTATCGGAATTTTCGCAAGAGTTTTGTTGTCCGTGTTGTTAAAGTCGTGTTCTTCTCTTCTAGTCTCCGGTCTTGCTGCTCAAAAGGAGGTAACATTCCCCTCTCAACAACATCCTCCTCGTTTTTCTTTCTTTTGCTAGTTTAATATTTTTTATATTGGAACTGTGGGTGCAGTGTCTATTTGTTGCTAGAAATTAGTAGGTTGCTCATGCTAATTGTTGCATTTGACTATTTATTCTTACTGGTAATATTTGACCTTTCTTTTATCTCAAAACATAAGCGTGGTTTTGAAACTACTATCAACTTAAAGTAAGGAAGAGGTCACCTTCACTTACAGTGGGACGGCTGGGAGCACTAAAATATTATAGAATGCTTAATTTAATTTTATGTAGTTACTCTAAAGAAAGATATATAAACACATAAATCTTATAACATCAATTGTTCTCTACAATCTTTCTGTCCAAGTTAAAGCTACTTGTGCACTTGATACTTTGTGCAACTACAAAGTCCAAGCTTCTGCGATCTTAACTCTTCAAGTTACTGCTATACCCTGATGTATTATCTTGGAACCTCAACATTTTATTTCTGAAAGGCATTGATTTTCGTTTAAAGATATGCCAACTAGTAATAGGTTTAATGCTTTTAGATTTTGTTGCATCTAACAACTTCATCTGTAAGTCATTTTCTGTTAAGTAAAACATTTTTATTTTAAGGTATAGAGGATTCAAAGAGTTTGAAAAACTTGAATTATCTGTTGCTTGGTCTGCTATACTCTTTGGTTCTCCATGTTGCAATTCTGGATCTGTCATTTTGTCTGAGGTGTCGGGTTTGAATAAAATGTTAGTCTCCCTTATGCTTAGATTCTAATTGAAGGATGCCCGTCAGCTTACTCCTCTTTATTGCTTTGATTTGCTACTCGTTCCAATAACTCGGTTTCATTTAATCCCTAAATGTCTTTGTAAATTCGTTTCCTAACTTTGCATTCATTGTGATTATACAATTTGTCGTGAAATCTGAAATCTGTCAAGAGCTTGACAAACCTGTTTGATGTAGTTAATCATTAGACGTTACAGATAATTGTTAGCCTCCTTAAACGTGCGTTCAATTTTATCTGTATGTATTTATAAAAAATTTGAATTGAGTAAAGTTGTTGGCCAGTATGTTCAAAAGAATGGCTCAGGTTTTCTACTGTCTCGGGTTTCTCTGGGTCCCATTAGCATGGCAATTGGGCATATATCTTATTTTTATGATTTCTTTCTTTTCCTATAATTGGGTTTTAGTCGATCAAGACATGTAGAAAGTTATCTAAGAGTTATCATGTGATTTCCCTAAGTTCAATCAATCCTAATTAAATGTTTTGCCCTCACTGTAATGCTTAGGCAGTAGCATATTTTGGTTTCTATTTTTGTTTGCTTATATCAAACTGTTACAAATGACTACTGATGAGTTTACTTTTTTGTCACATGTAAAACTCGCATCGAGTTCACCATGAACTCTCACTTCCTCTTCTCTTGCTTTTTGGGAGATCCAAAGGCTCAAAATTTATTCATCGAGCCAAGCTCTTAAAAATCGACGTACAGATCAGAGTTGAAGACTTTTGGACCAACAAGCCCATTTTATTTTATTTCTATATGAATTGTATTTATTTTGTTTTGTCTCAATGCCTTTATTTATGTTGTACTATTATTATTCTGCTAGCTTAGTACATGTACAAAAGTAAAATGGGTAAAAACCCAAAAAAAATGGGTCCTAATACCGGTCCAGGCGGACATAAACCGGTTTGGACCAACCTCTCTCTCTCTCTCCCTCTTTTACTTTGTTATGTGTTTCGTTATCTTATCGGTAGTCTTAGGGTTAAAAAACTCGAATCCCCGCAAGACGTATATATTTTATTTTAACGACTTAATTAAATCAAATCAAGTAAATAAACTAAAAAATAAATATTCCAAATCTCAAAATTAGATAATAAAATTAATACATCATTTTCAAAATAATTCTCTAAATATTTTTTATCTCCAAGTTTAAGTTAGATCATTTTAGCCAAAATAAGTTAGTTGTCGGATAACCGCAAGTAAGCGGACATCTTAGACTCTTTTAAACCTTCCAAAGACTTTAATAAGAATCCCCGAACCGCTTAAAAATCCTTCAAATTGATATTCTGTTTTAGTCAAATTGAAAGAACAATTTTTTTTTATTTTTCTCAAAAATTGAGTGTCGACTCTAAAACAAGTCGAAAACATACAAAAACATATATTTTCCGAAAATTTTGTTAAAATAGAAATGACGACTCTGTCGGGGACTTTGGAGGATTCTTACCTTAAAACTAATTATATTTGGCTACGTGATATAATTGTTTACTTGTTTCATTACCTTATTATTAAAACTGTTGCATTTCCATGGCATATTTCCGCCAAATAGCAAATAGTTGCATTAGGACAACGGAAGTTACGTGGCTTACCACGGTTTCTTTCATAAATACACAAGATTTCATTTGAAAGTAACAAATAAATAGTTGGAATGCAATCATCCAACGTCATTTATAGCTTCACCCCGTTGTCTGTTCGACTTGAGTAACCGTCACTTTGAAACAAATTCTAGACAGCATAAGATAGAGCAAAACCAAAACCAAACTTAAGCATTAGCCTAAGATGGCTTAATACCCAAAGAGTATTAAGTCCATTAGTTTAAACCGCCAATATCATGTCCAAGGTCTCCGACCTCACGACATATCATTTTGCTTGACATTTGAATGATGTACACGTGGAAACCAATGTGGGGGTTGGTTAACCTAACTAGGTTTTTATTTTGTAGGTATGAATCAGTTTCCAAGATTCGACATGGTCATAGAAATACCACTTCTACTCAAAATGTGGTTTAACGACCTTGATGAGGATCATAGAAGAGCCCTTAACAAATATGTGGGCGCCCTAACAAAGTTTCTCAACATGAAAGTTTGGCCAGAACTGATCGATGTCCTCACAGGCTACTATGGAAAGAATGTTGTTTCGATTCGGAAATGTGGAGATCACCCCGACAATCAAAGAGATTCGAGACTGCATCGACACAGTGGGTACATGGTTGGAAAGAAGAGTAAGAAAGCAAGAAGAGATATTCGTCCCTAACAAACCTTCTGTAGAGAATATCGCAGACTGACTCGGGTTAGGAAAAAATTATGTCTACTGGTGCCAAGAGTCTAACATATCATTCAAAGACATCTATGTCAGATTCGGGAAAATAAGCTTTTACGCCAATTATAACAAGAGTTCAAGATTACCTACAGAATGGAACGAAACTCATCCTTTAGCCTTTGCTGTAGCATTGTTGAAAAATAATGGTCTTCCCGCATGGCCCGAGTCTGAGTATCAACACCCGAGTTATAACACTCGTGCACACTTTATTCAAAGGATACGAGAACCAAGGAAAGTTGAACTACTATCCTATAGCTCCGGTCATTCTGTCAGATATGTATTGAGCCTTGGGAAAATGAAAGAAAGGGCATCGCTATTTCATAGATGTAATCTGCTCCATCAGTGGTGGATTTTTAAGTCATTTGGCAAAGGAGTTTGGGACTCGGGAGTTGCATACTCTGGATAATAAGAACACCCTCAAATATTTGAACGATATGTTGTTTTGGGAAAAATCTGGAGAATCGAAGGACTAGGGGAAGATGGGCTCAGATTTTTTCCGAACAAAGAGAAGAAGATCTCCAATGGATGTTGGATCGCTTCATCTCGAGAGAAGTTGTCGTAGAGGGCCGCAGACAGCCTGTGCTCCCTTTACGAGGAAATTGGGGAATCCGTCCTTATTCACCCTTTCGAGTCCTTCGACAGTTTGGGAGGATGCAAACCACACCTCGATAGGCATATTATAGAGCCTATGTGTACGGTATTGGGGAGGATAGAGTGCACGATGCTTCAGAAATGCTGAGAGAATGGAAAAGGGCCAAGTGGATGGATAAAAACACCATTGCCCCAGACCAATTCAATGCCGGATATGATGAGACTTACAAGTCTTGGTTGAAAGATAACATACAAAGTATCTCCTCTCCAATCCCGCACAGTTTTCGCAGTATAGAAGACAAGGAGGCCAAGGTTGTAATCGAGCTAACGGAGGTAAAATGCAAAGCCCAAGAAATGTACGTCAAATTTATTGAGAACCAATATGCTCTTTAGAAAGCAACTCAAGAAGTGGAAAAGCTAAGATATGGTTATGATGAATTTGACTCATGGGCCAAAGAGACGATAGAGAGGATGCAATATGAGAGCTGGGAAGAAAAAGGACGTCTGGGCGAAGGTTTCCTGCTATACTACGATGCATGTTTCAGCAATACAAGACTCAGGAAAACAGCGAAGGAGCAGGGCCGTCAGGGATAGCATAGTGGATTTTGCCCCTTCGTGGGTTTTTCTACATGTATCTTGTTGTTTTAGCTCCTGGGTGGGCCTGCCTTTATTGCATTTCCATACTTTTAAATGGCCCCTGCGTGGGTCTGTCATTTTGTATTTTTCTCTTCTATTTCCCCTTATGAACATTGAGTATTCATTTGTGAAATTTATTTGGGGAGGTTGATTATCTGGTTCATTTCTACGTGTATATCATTCAAATGCGCTATGCCTACCCTTCGCATAAAAGGGTTCCCCTGTATGTTTAGGACGCGATATATGTGTTTTTAATTGCTTAGGTGATGTGTTGCTGCGAATGAGGATATCAAAAACCCACTCCGTGTCAGAAATTTCCAAATATATACAAGTCACTATTACAAAACGTCCAACCAAATTTTCCGAGTCTTAAGTTTTTCAATCAAAAGAAAAACTCGATCACCAAAATCCTATAACACTACTCTAATCATCTCAGGAAAGGTGAGATCACAGCTATGGACAAAGGAATAGTGTCTAGACTGAACCAACTGAAGAAAAGATGATCAACATACAAAAGCAGCACAGAAAATGCCTATATGACTTACTGTTTCCTCCGAAGAGCCCCGAGTTGGAGAACATCGAAGAATTTTAAGCGGAGACACTTGCCTGCAAACCGTCTCTTGAGAGAAGTCTGGCAGAAGGGGACCAGAAAATCAATCTCGAAGAATATCCACAAGAGTACCAAACAAGGATGGAAGTCATCTTGTGCGCCCTCATTTTCGAGCATTTTTTATCTGTCTTTGTTGAGGCCCGTCGAGAGAGCATCTTCCCAAGTGGGATCGGGAGACCTCCGCAAGACTTGTGAGAGTCATCCCAACCAGAAGGGGCATACGATAGAAGAATGCATAGAGTTCAAGAATGCAGTCTGCCATCTGCTCGACATGGACATTACTACGAATATTCGGGTTGATAGCATCATCATTGCATGTGATGAACCACGGATCGACATACCAGTCACCGAGAGGACTATATTCTATCGTTGCTTATTCACATCTTTCAAGAAAACAATGCTGGAAATCTATTCGGAATTGGTTCAAAATGTAGTATTCACCCATTTCTACAAAGGCATGGACATGCCATATTCCCTTTGGTACGAAGTCAGAAGTGTTACCCCTATCACATTAACGAAGACCATAGCATCAAAAAATGCACAGCATTCCGCTATGACGTGGACCCTCTCATCAGCATAGGAAAGATTCAAGTCGAGTCTACTCCTCGTGGCTGATATTACAACAAGAAGAGGAATGACTGAGATGTAGTCACTATTTATCTGTAAAGCTTTGTTGTTATCTTTCAATTTCGAATGTAACCATCCAGAATGAATGAATGTATGAAAATTAATATTTATTTTCTACTCGAACTACGTTGGGCCTGAATTCTCCTTGTGAGGTACGTAGGCGGCCTTCCAAGGCCCGACTCCTATGTTTAGAGTTTTCATTCCCCCCTCTCATGCTACAAAGAAATATGACGACCAGATCAATGGACATCAAAAATCAGCTGCAAGAAGACCGTAGCTCAACGTGATTTAGCCTTTTTGAGATGGTGTCAAACTAAAAAAGCAAGCAAACTCCTGCTTGTAAAAAATTTGTCTTCGTCCTTACTAGTGGGTTGAAGATATCCTCAAACAAAGCAACTTGTGTGTTTATCTGCTTTCTATGTGATATTTTGCATTGTCATATTCTGAACTCAAATTGACAAATTTTCCTTTGAGTTGTTTTCCTCCCAAGGTACTTTGAAACTGATATGTGTCGATTAAGCTTGCAGACCATCCCTACTTTACCAGATCCAAAGGGCCTACGGATTCCTTTCCCAGACAAGATTCAGACAAGAGAAATGAAGTAATGGGGGACAACAACGAAGAAGTCAGTCTCACCGGTGTTGTGGTGGATCAACCCACCATAGCAGACCAGAATGAATTGATTATGCAATTAATGCAACAGATTGCAGAAATGAGAGTAGAAATGCAGAGGACACAAGATATTCCTCCACCAGGTTTTACTGCTAACGCTACTGATGGGAGACCTCCTCTCTACTTCCCTTTTTCAAACATGGATCTAGCTCAGAATCTGCCATTTACACCTGCTCAGAATCCTTCCATTGTAGACATGACTACCCAAAATACTCAGTATGCCTCCGCCTCCTACCAGACACCACCACCCCCTCAAAACAACCATTCCAAAGTACCACCTCATCCTCAAAATACCAACCGTCAAACCGCTCCACCTACACAAAATCAAAGCCAAAATCCAAACCACAATACTTTTTATCAAACATCCCACCACCACTTAAATAAAAGTACCAATCCTCAGACTTATCAGCAAAACTACCAAACTACCCAAAATGCCTAAAGTCCTTCCGTAGCTCCACCCCTACCTAAAAGAACAACTTTCCAGATTCATGTCCCGACTGAGGACGATGTGCATGGTTTTGAGATGGACCATTACGAGGAACAGGAAAGAGAATGGAAAGCGAAGGAAGAGGCGAAGATGGATATAAAAGAAGAGATCACGAAAGCTATGAAGGAGTTCCAATGCATCCCCGACGTCGCTGGCCTTAACTATGAGTATTTGTGCATTCAGCGAAATCAGGACCTCTCAGAAGGGTAGTTTGATACTTTCGGAGGAGTAGGGAATCCTATGGACCATCTGAGAGCCTACTGCGACCAGCTTGTTGGAGTTGGTATAGATGAAGCTTTCTTGATGCGACTCTTTAGCCGAAGTCTATGCAGGGAGGCTCTAGAGTGGTTCACCTCCCATGAAACCAGGAAATGGCCCAGTTGGAATGCCCTGGCCAAGGATTTTATTTATTGGTTTGCTTACAACATGGAAATCTTTCCCGATCGATACTCCTTGGAAAAGATGAAGCAAAAATCCACTGAAATCTATAGAGAGTTCACCTACAGGTGGAGAAAGGAGGCATCTAGGGTAAGACTGCCTATGTCCGAGAAAGAAATAGTGGAAGTGTTTGTACGGGTGCAAGAGCCCGAATATTATGATAGAATCATGTTGCTCGTTGGAGCAAAATTTGCTGAGATAGTCAAGATTGGTGAGACTATCGTCGATGGTTTGAAAACAGGGAAACTAGCCCACGTTGCTGCATCGCCCGCATCATCGGGTTTGTTAAAAAAGAAAAGAAAAGACGTTTCGGCTATCTTTTTTTAGGGGAGGAAGACCCCTAGAAGATCATCATCCCACCAAGGTCGTCCTCGACCTTTCCAGAACTCCTACCAGGCTTGCTATACGCAAGCTGGTTATCCAAATGCTACCTCCTCAAACCCAAATGCCCCTCCTGCAAATTACCAAAATCCATCTCCCATTTACCAATATTCTCCTCCACCTTACCGAATCCCATCCATTGTCTACCAAAATGTTGCTCCTAATTGTGCCAATGCGCAGTCAAACTACAGAGCACCCCCACCAGTATATGAAGTCCAAGCTCTAGTATACCAAAATGCCCCCATGAACTACCAAACTCCATCACAAAATTATCAAACAAACCCATATCCCAAAAGCCAAGCTCCCGGTACAAATACCATAAGTTATCGACAGGTGTCTCCCCCCCTCCAACAAGGCAACTATGATCCTCCTCGACCCAGATCCGAGAAGAAGCCTCCTAGTAACTTTACCATGCTCGCTGAAAGCCGAACAAAGCTGTACGAGCGACTGGCTGCAGCTGGATACATCAACCTGGTAGGGCCCAAGCCGGTGGATACTAGTTCCAAATTCTATAGGACCGATCAAAGGTGTGTGTACCACTCAAATAGTGTTGGACATGATACCGAGGACTGCATCAACCTCAAGAACAAGATTCAAGATCTGATCGACCAAGAGGTGGTTTCTCTTCAAGCAGCCGCGCCTAATGTCAACACCAATCCGTTGCCAAATCATGGAGGCATCAATATCATAGAGACGAATAATGACTGGTGCCTGACCAAAGTGATAACTCCAATTGCCCAAGATGAGTTAGAAAAGGTTGTGGCCTCGCTGAGCATTAAAGAGAAAAAGAAGTTCGTGATCCTGACACCCGCAAAATATGTTGCCTTGGTGCCATCAGAAACTCTTATTAAAGAATTACTATTTTTAATAAAGGCATAAACAACTTTTAGAGTCATTTCAGTCAAATAAAGTAAGATTTAGTTAACACTTAAAGAGGGTCTTCTGAATGTTAACTCAACCCAGTAAGTATTATTATTCTATGAGTATTATTATTTATATCTTGGGAGTAGTATTGAGTATCGATTTGGACTAGAGTCAAGATAACTGAAACCCCATGTCCTATGTCGTTAGTGTAGATAGGATCGTTTCGAAATTTGGATAACTCCTAACCTTCCTCAAGAAGGGCTTTAAATATATTTATAATAAGTTATGTCATATATGTCGGCAAAGTATTGGATGATTATGACAATGTGGGGGAAACATTGTATCAGTACGAGGCTCATAGTGATGGTTTTCTATTAGAGTAACTCCTCAAGACAGCTTTACTATCATTTCATTTTATATTGTAAAGCGTAAATTATTTTACTTCATAATCGTGTTTCACTTCAATTAAATTACTTTTTGTCCTTCAATTCAGTAATTTGCTCCATTCAACTTTATTACATACCATGAATTCCATGTACTAATGTCATTTGATGCTACATCATTTTATGATGTAGATATAGGTGTTCAACATCATTACACTTCCTTGAGATCACATCATCCACTCTTCAGCTTTTGGTGAGTCCTTCTTACATTTTTGGAGAACTACATCAATTGGTTTAGTGGTAGTGTTTAAGATTGTCATGGGTCTTATCCCAACACTTTTCTGTAGATAGTAGAGGCTTTATAGATAGACAGAGTTAGTACGTCTTTCAATTTTCATTAAGATGTTTTGATAATTAAATCCTGATCATTTATATTTAGTAATTGTAGACACTTTTAAGATTTAGTTCATTACTTAAAATATTCTTCAGTTTTAAGCTTATGTATACTTGATTTAGTCTTCCGCTAATAATTCTCTTGGTGTTACGCTCCGAGCCTACACCTTGGGCGTGGCCGACACTCGAAGACAATTGTTGGCCTCGAGTGGGCCCTTGGTCTGGCTTACTTATTCATCGGAAGACTTAAACACAAGAGATAAAGCTCATGAAAAAGATATCTTAAAGTAATAACTTAGCCAAAATGGCAATTCATGTCTTAAACTAATACAATTGAAATGAATAAGACTAAAGAACTAGTGTTATCTATCTACAAAGCCTCTAAAACAAAGAGGGATGTTGGGACAAAAACCCCAATCATCCTAAAAACTGAAAACTAGAAAATAAGGGATAAAATGTGTCCTCCGGAATGTAAGGAGGCTCACCAACTGACTCTGAGCTGCTCACTGGATCAACGGAACACCGAATGTCGATCCTAGTTACTTGTGCCTGCATCATAATATGATGCAAGTCAACTAAAATCAGTACATTGAATGTACGAGCATGCGAGTTGGAATACTAAACACCACTTAAGCTTGAAAAGGATATGAAGGAATACTTCCTTCTCAACTCAGAAATAACATAACTCAATCTAAGGCAATAAGACATGCATAGATATATAAAGTCTGTAAAAGAGTTGAAACAACTTAGTTCATTAAAGAAAATGCAACAACAAACTTAACTTTTACTTGTATAATGAAGGATAAAATGACCAAAATGGTCCTTAATATATAGGGGTTAATCAATATTTTTCCTTCATATATACTATCTTATTGAAATAGTCCTTCATGTATATAAAAAGCTAATAATTTTGGTCCTAACACTAAAACTAATCATAAAAGTTAAAAATTCTATTAACTTTAACAGATCCTATGAAATTAAAACATGAAAGTATCATTTCTCCATCAATCTTCTTTCTTTTTTTTTTTTTGGTCAGACTCAATCTTCTTTCCTTATCAATTTTTCTTCCAATTGACAAAACCCACTTTTACTCACAATTTCTTTCGGTTTTTTATTTCAAATTTCAAACAAATATCTTTAAGATTCTATTTTCAATCCTTGTTCATTCAAATTATTTGAACAGCAAAACAAAACAAGTAAATACATTGAAAGATTATTAACTTAGAAAAGGGGGAAAACAATATTCTTCCCGTATAGAGCTTTTGTGATAGAAAATAGTTGGTTAAAGCTTGAAAATAGTTGACTTATGACTATCTCGAAATAAGAATCAATTATTTTATCTACTTTACTTGGTTCACATTTGTACGAATGATCTTGTTTTATTTATGTTTATAAATGAAAATGTGAGTTGCTGAAAATTTTGTTTAGTGGGAGACAAGAAATGGGATGTAATGTTATTTTTTTATAAGAATATAGGAGGTGGTGGTTGAGGATGAAGAATGAGATTTAATAGTGAAAGAAAGAAGATTGAGGAAGGAGGGCTAGTGTCTCTGGGACCCACAATTTAACAGAAATTTTAACTTTGATGGTTATTTTTGGGGTTAAGAACCAAAATGATCTATTTTAACATACATTATGGACTATTTCAATATGGTAATTTTCACGCCCCAAGACGCGGACACGGGACCTAGGATCATAAGTGATCACAAGCTAATCCTGCAGGCATGATCATGAGCATACTAAAGATAATAAGCTCAATGCGGAAGCTAAATCATAATCTAAACTGAAAATAGATGAGTTTAATACAAGAAAGTTATTAACTCAATACTAAGTTGAAACTAACTATGTGTGAAAATAGCCACTAAACTGACTAGAAATACTGGGACAGGCCCCTGCTAAGTCTAGCAAAAACTTAAACTACAAGACTAAATATTAAAAAAAACTCATGATATTGTCCTCGGAGAATGAGGACTCACCACTGAATCTGCTGAACTAGAGATCGGTAGTCGATCTAAGCGCAATCTAGATGTTGAGAACCAGAACCTACATCACGAGAAGATGTAGCGCACGTATGCATCACTACTTGAAAGGTACTGAGCATGTAGGACAGAGTAAATCTTAAATAAAACATAACTGAACAAGCACAAAAGCAAGTATAATAATTTGAACATGATATAGTGAATACTGAGGTAACTTAATGCAGTGACCAATTTATAACATGCTGAAACTGAATACTGAATATACTGATAAATAGTCAATGCAATAGAGTCTGACTAAACTATGTGAGCTACTAATAACCGATAACAAAACCACATGAGCTAAATGTGGATTCCGATGTATATTCCCAATCGAGAGGACCCAATATACCCAGCCAGAGGTATAAAGGCATGCTAATGTGATCACTAAATTTGATGCCACAGAGGGGACTTACATCCGACTTGGCTAGTAGTTTTGGGACTAATTGAGTACGCTGAACCCTAGTCCAACTCGGTATTATGCTACTCCCATTAATTTATGTAGTTAACTGATTATGTCTCAATTTATGTAAATACTGGATAGCTCAAAATTGTACATGCAAACTGAGAATGCAACATTTAATCTGATAATGATGCATTAATAATTGAGGCATGTATAACTGAATAACTGAAATATATGACCTAGCATGTGTAATTTAAGAACTAAAGAAATACATAGCTAGGGTTCTGAAATTGATGCAATAAATTGAATAATAACATTGAAATCTGATTTGGAACATACAACTAATTAATTCATGAAGTTCTATTGAAGTTCTATAAAAACCCTAGGTCTAATCATGATATGGGAATCAAGAACTGACTGAAAACTAGGGACCCAATGGGTGAAAGGAACCCACTAGTAAAATCCCACATACCTGGTGATGAAATCCACAGAGAAACACTTATTTCGGGGCTGGAACTGCTGGAACCTTGTTGCGTTCTTGAACTAGGGTTCTTGACCTTTTTCTCCTTTCTTGCTTCTAATTTTCTAATTTTTTATTAATGATTTGACTTAGGTAAGTTTTAGTTATGTTTCTAGGCTTTAACTGACAAAAATCTGATGATTTAGAGTCAAAACGATGTAACTTAGGGTTTAAACAAAGTGGGAAGACCCCTAAGTTAATTGCTGTCGGACCAAACGATGACTTGGACTGACGGTCCGCCATTCAATCGACGGTCCGTAGGTTGGGTCTATTCGACAGGCCCCTTTACTAAAACGGATGTAACGTTTTACTCGGTGGTGTGATTTTAGCAAGGTCGGTGGCTATAGAAATCTAATTCAATTATCTATCTTTTAGTATGTCATGGGGCACCTAATTTATTTTGTGCAAAGAGTTATGATCAATTGAAGTTGATCCAACTACATTTCCCCCCTAACTGTCTGCTAAATTTCCACCTACGAACCGTATATCGATCAACATCTGTGCTAGTCAATCGTAGTTCATGTCAGAGAGTGGGTAAATGGGTTGTTGATCGATGGACACAGACTACAGATCGTAGGTACATCCGTCGATCAAGACTTAGCTAAATTTTCTGAACTGAGTTTTTTTGGGGCTTCAGACTCAAACGACGGATGTGCAGGATGGGCCATGGGTCAGGCTCCGGTCCGTCGATGGTAACCGTGGATTGCACCTGCAGATTTCTGAAAAGCTGATTTTTGGTCTATTTTGGATACGGGGTGTTACAGTAATATGTATGAAGGACCATTATTATTAAATCCTTACACATCAAGGACCATTTTGATCATTTTCTCTATAATGAAGAAACATAGTTTATGTGGGAGATTCTCTAACTGACAACCATCACTATGAGCCTATGTGGTGATAAAGCGTCTTGCCACACTGCGAGAAATGTTCTATACTTTGTCGTCGCATATAACTACTTAACTTAGTGGATCTACTAGCTTAACTTAAGTGATCATCTAAAAAGTATGATCATTTAACACCCATGATGACTACATGGTTTAGAGAGACTTGAGTAAATATGAACTCGCATCCCCATATTGGTGCTCAATACTACTCCCAAAAATATACTTAGCTCATGTGTTTTTTAAAAAAACTTCTTTCTTTAGTTTGAGATAATTACTCAAATCTTAGCTCAAAGGCTCTCTTCGAGTCCATGTTCCCTTTGTAGCTTAAATGTGAAAACATTTATAACTCTTAGGGACTAAATTCCCTTATAACTTTTTGAGAATGAACTAAACTTTTTACTCTATATTTAACTTGAAACTTGAGCCTTAAAAACAAAGTCAAAACAATGCTAAACACTCTTGAAAGCTTTAAGAACTTTGCTTTGAATTACTTCTTAAGTTCTAGACTTGAATATTAACTTCTTTAACTTTGATCTTAACTTTCCTTGAATTGGATTATAGATTCCAGGTTCATGATCTCATGTTTATGAATGATTTCATGATATTTAGATGTACCTTAGGGTGTTGGAATCAACTAAGAAACATAGGTACATCACTGAGGAACTAGTACGAAAAGATGGGGAAGAATGGCGAGAACAGGCGTCCCCGACGCTCTTATAGGCGTGCGGCGCTAGCCCTCAAACTTCAGAGGTATGGGTGGGGTGCTCTGGTTTGGCAGCGCGACGCTAATGGAAAGAGACTTACCTTTGGGGCTCTGAGAGGCGCGACGCACCAGGTCCCTTCCCAGGCGTCCTCCGACTTTTCTCATTTGTTTTTCATCTCTAAGCCATCTAAACTTCCATGGTTATTTACCCAAACACTTAGGATCATTAGTACACTCTATATTCAATAGATTTAACTCAAAAATTCACCCAGAAAATGAATGAAATCAATAGAAGACTTAAACAACACAACCATCAAGAACTCAACAAATTTTTAACAATGTTCTTTAAGAACTCACTTTCTTAGCATTCAAACAACTTAAATTCGCTGAATTGAAACAATATTGGAATGTGTATGAACTAACTCAACAATGTGCGATCTTACATACCTTTTTAGGGATCATCCCCGAAGAATTCAACACATAAAGCTTTGCAATTCTTGATTTCTCTCCTCTTTTCTCTTCTTTTCTCTCATCCCCAAGCCCTAGCGTGATTCTATTTTTTCTAAAAATGAATTAATTTAATTATGTAAGGAAAATACAACTTTACCCTTCCCAAATCCGGATTGGGCTTTCTTAATCTAACGGACCAACTATCGAAAGGCATAACTCACTCATTCAAACTAAGAATCACGCAAACTTGGCGGTGTTGGAAAGATTACTCTAAAGTCTTTCCAACCATATCTGGAACTATACCTAAATCATCTTGAGTTAGGAGTTCTATTGTTTGAATTTGACCAAAATCTCACTTTTTAACTTAAAATTTCCAGATTTTCTTATTCTTTCCAAAAATGAGCATTTTCATATTTTAAACTTTTTTTCTAGTTCGTTCTAGTTGTGAGATGTTACACTTGGGGACCAATGATGGTTTTCGATTTTGGGACGCATTTAGGGATTTGGCTCAAGGTGTGAAAACTTTGTATCAGAGTACAAAGTTTAAATATAATAGAATATCTATGAATCCATGTCTAGTACAGTCCTTCTTATCGGCGTGGAGCGTACCACATCAATAATAGGGAGGCTACATATCATTGGGAAATTCTACCCTTCTTTCATACCCTAATTTGTGCTAAACTGTTTAACTCTATGAAAGTTCATTTTAATTTGTACGTTCACATATTGCAGATCACACCTCCCAAGTGTCCGCCTAGTTAGTACAATGCTGCGAGAACCAAGGTTTCCGTTGGAACCACTACTAGATATTTGCCTCCACCAACTAGGAAGCATACTAGCAATGGTGATCGTCCGATTGATTAGGGTTCAAGTGTTGGGATATAGAGAGTGCTTATTATCACTACAAGGTTTCTCTGGCACCAATCCGCAACTTGCTCCTACTTCAGAGGCTGAGATAACTGGAGTTAATCGAATGCTCACTAAGTTGGTGGCTGCTCAGTCAAGTCGTCCAAGCACCACATTCACTAACTCCAGTTCCCAAGAGTTGTCAGTTACGAAAAGGATCAAATATTTCTTGAGGATGGATCCTTTAGTGTTCACAGGTACCAGGGCAGTAGAGGATCCTGAGAATATCGTTGATGAGTGGAAAATTCACACGGCAGTGCATACAACAATGTAGTACATATCTTGTATGAGTAATAGGAAGACATTTGTGGTGAAGATGCGGTTGCAATCGATTGGGATATCTTTGAGGATGCCTTCCTAGATCATTATTTTACCCAAGAGCTAAAAGAGGTTAAGGCAGAATAGTTTGTGTACGTAAATCAAGGTAATATGAAGGTGAATGTGTATGGTCTCAAGTTTGTGAAAAACTCTCGCTATGCTCCAGAGATAGTCAAAGACACGAGGTCCAAAATGAAGAAGTTTATCTATAGTATAGGAAAGTATGTAAGAAGTAGTGCAAAGCAGCACTGGTGAATACTAATATGGACATCTCCAGGCTCTGGTATATAGTAGCACGTTAAGAAAGAATAGTTGAAGGATAAGGATGAGTACCACCGCAAGAGGGTGAAATCAAAGGGGTAGGAGTCTAGTAAGTAAAGGAGTGGAAATGGCAACAAGCCCTTCTGCCAAAAATGTCATATTTCTCCATCATCGGCAAGTGTTCCTGCATCAAGTATAAAATGATCAGAGGTTTCATAGTTTCAAAGATTAGGGTTCTTAGTCATATGGCAGTGTGGTACTAGGGTCTACTTAAATTCCACCTTATGTTAAGTGTGGTAGGAACCATCCTGGAGAGTGTCATAGTGGAACAAGTGGATGCTTTAGATGTGGTCAGGTGGGTCACTTTCTAAGAGACTGCGAAATGGGAAATCAAAGTAATGGGGAAACTGGGTCCAATCTTCTTCCGCAGATTCGTTTGGCAGAATTTTCCTAAAGAGAGCTACTTTAGGAATGAGAGGAGGAACAAACCATTTGTATTCTATGTCTAGTCTCCAGTATCACGAGAACTTGCTAGATGTTTTTCACTTGTATGCTTAAAGTCTTTTCTCTTGATGTGTATGGCTTACTTCATCTAGGCGTTTTGTCTTTTGTAACCCCTTATGTAGACATAAAGTTTTAGACTTGTCCTGAATTACCTCTGGAGACTTTTAATGTCTTGGTAGTGAGTCTATTCTAGCAAAAGAGTCTATTGTAGTTGTACCATCTCTATTTATCAAAAAGACATCATGGTTGATTTAGTTGAATTTGACATGGCATATTTTGATGTCATTCTAGGCATGGACTAGTTATATGTTTTTATGCCTCAGTCGATTGTAGTACTCAAATAGTCAAGTTTCATTTTCCTAATGAAATAGTTTTAGAGTGGAAACGTATCCAACAGTGCTTAAAGGTCATTTCATCTCATACCGCAAGGATAGAAAGTTAGTTTCCAAGGGGTGCATCTATCAGATTTAATGACTTTAACGTTAAGACACTACTTCTTTAGTTAGTTATAATTGTAAGTAAGCTCCTAAAACTCTTTTCATGCGATCATCTTGTAGTCCCTCCTAAAAGAGAAATGGACTTTGGAAGTGACATCCTTCCAGATACCCAACCCATATCTATTATCCAATATAGAAAAGATCAAACTGAGTTAAAAGAGTTCAAAGACCAGTGAAAGATCTCCTTCATAAGGGTTTCATCTGATCGAGTATCTCACCTTCGGGGTGCCAGTCTTATTCGTGAAAAATATAGATGATTTCCTTAGGATGTGTATTGATTACTGTTAATTGATCAAGGCCACCATAAAGAATAAGTACTCTTTTTATAGAATCGATGACCTGTTCAACCAACTTTAGGGTGCCACTTGTTTCTCCAATATAGACCTCATTTTTGGCTATCATCAGTTGATTGTGAGAGAAAGTGACAACTCAAACACAACTTTCAGAACATGTTATGGTCAGTATGAGTTCATTTCATGTCATTTATTTTGAATATCACTCCTCCAACATTCACGGATCTCATGAACAGAGTATTTAAACAGTATTTAAATATGTTGTTATCGTGCTCATCGATGAAATTTTGATCTACTCTAGAAATAGAAAGATCATGCCAATCTTCTCAGAATAGCCCTCCAAACTCTCAAGGACCAAGAGTTATTTGTCAAGCTTTCAAAGTGTGAATTTTGTCTTGAATCTATGGTATTCTTAAGCCACATTGTCTCTAGTGAATGTATTTAAGTTGATTATCAGAAAATAGAGGCAGTGAAGAATTGGCCTAGACCCACATCTTCAAGTGACATAAGGAGTTTCTTAGGTTTGGATGGTTATTCTAGAAAGTTTCTAGAAGGATTTTCATCCATTTCATTACCATTGACTAAGTAGACCCTAAAGAAGGCTAAGTTTCAACGACTTGAGACTTGTGAGAAAAGATTTTGGGAATTGAAACTTTGATTGACTACTGCTGTAGTATTGACCCTACTAGAGAGAATATAAGGTTTTGTTGTATATTGTGATGTGCCCAAAGTTGGACTTTGTTGTGTCTTGATGCAGAATGGTAAGGTTATAACTATGCCTCTGAAGCTGAAAATCCACAAGAGGAATCATCCAACTCATGATCTCAAGTTCGCAAAAATGATGTTTGCTCTTAAGATATGGTGCAATCATCTCTGTGTATTGCATGTGGATGTGTTGACAAATCACAAGAGCCTTCAGTATGTTTTCAGTCAGAATGAGCTCAACCTTAGAGTGAGGAGGTGGCTAGAGTTACTTACATATTATGACATAAGTATTCTCTACCACCCATGTAAGTCCAATATTGTTATTGATGCCCTTACTAGATTGTCCATGGGAAATACTGCTCATGTTGAGGAAATAATGAAATAGTTGGAAAAGTAAGTGCATAGACTTACATGTTTGGGAGTCCGTTTGGTAGGAAGGTGGAGTTGTTTTAACGAACGAGGCTGAATCATCCTTTGTGGTAGAGGTGAAAGAGAGTAAGACAGATACTCCATCCTACTTGAGCTGAAGGCAAATGTTCATAAGAAGAAGGTGATGGATTTTGAACAAGGGGGGAGATGGTGTGTTGAGGAATCAAGGTAGGTTTTGTACGATCCAAAGGTGGATGATCTCCAAGGTAGCAGACAATCGCAGTTCCAAGCATTCAATTTATCCAAGTTCCACAAAGATTAACCACAACTTGAGACAATTCTATTAGTGGAGTTGTATGAAGAGGTGTATTGCATATTTTGTTGTTAAATGTCTGAATTGCCAGCAATTCAAGGTTGAGCGCCAAAGACCATGTGGTGTGGCTCAAAACATAGATCTCTCTGAAAGGAATTGAAGATGATTAATATGGATTCCATTACTAGGTTACCGCAATGTCAGAGACACATGACTCAATTTGAGTGATTGTAGTTCAGATGACTACATCAACTCATATTTTGCCAGTGTAGACTATACATGCTACACATTACTACGATATCTTGTACATCTGTGAGGTAGTCAGACTTCATGGGGTTCCATTATCCATCATTTCAAATAGGGGTGCTCATTTAATAGCCCAATTTTTTGGAAATCATTTAGAAAGGGTTGGGTTCAAAGGTAAACGTAAATATTAGCACTGTCTTTCACCCTCATACAGATTAGGCAGAGCATACGATCTAGATGCTAGAGGACATGTTGAGGGGTTGTGTAATTGACTTCAAGTGAAATTAGGATGATCACTTGCCTCTCACAGTTATCACTTCAGCATTCAGATAACTCCTTATGAGGCTCTTTATCGGCGAAGGTGTAGATCTCCGATCAGTTGGATTGGAGTTGGTAAAGCTAAGTTGATATGGATAGACTTGATTCATCAGGCAACAGAGAAGGTGAAGACTATTTATTCAAAAGAGGCTAAAAACGGACAGAGTCGTCAAAAGTCCTATACTAGTTTTTTATTTCTTTTGTAGTATTCGTTAATCTTGTCGTGAGTCTTGTCCCGACACCTATCTTTAGGCTGTAGTGACTTCATAGATTGACAGAGTTAGTAAGTCTTTTAGTTTTGATTTAAGATGTTATGAAAAAACTTGATCATTTATACTTATTATTTTTAGACAGTTTTAAGATTCAATTAATTTTTGTAAATGTTCTTCACTTTTAAGCTTATGTATGCTTGGGTTAATATTCTGCTACTTAGTCAGCTGTGCCAACGGTTCGCTCAGGGTGTCGGCTGAGACATAACATCTCCCCTTAAGATCATTTGTCCTCAAATGAAGTCTAAATAAGCTTAAAAGAGTAGAGAAAGAGCTTCAATCCCAAATATTGAATTCTAATAGCTGGATATTAACATAGTAACCTATATGTGACTGAAAGCATAAGAATAACCGAGAGACATGAAATTAATAGGATGATATGGACTTGTGGAGGAAATTGTTACCTCAAGCTTGAACTAAAAATGAGGGAACTTACTAGTACTATTGGACTGATTTTTGAAACTGGGTAACTATCATAGTTTGGGACTGATTAGGTTGGGAGTAGAGACAACTGAATTTACCCAGAGCATGCATGAAGGAATATAAGGAATCGTGTAGGATATGCACAATCATGAAACTAATTAGGAGGGTAAAACTGTACAAAGAAAAAAGGCAGAAACTACTAAAATTGATTGTTTCTAATTATAGCAAGGTGATATTTTTTCTGGAACAGACTAAAAAGGAAAAAGTTGTCGCATAAATTAGGACAGAAGGAGTATAAAGTAGTCAACTCAGCATATATAACTACATATACCATAATAGCTCATAATTATATGTGTAGACATTTACAATATGGTTAATGATGATCATCATCATCTCTTGAGGGGTCAGGAAGAGATGTGCTATAAAGACGTATAGTAAGGAAAAGAAGCAGACAATAAAGTAAGACCTTGATAGCAAATATTAGAAAAGACTAGGCAAGCATGCTAGCCAAGCAACTAGCTAATTTATTAAATACTAGTTACTAGCATGACCATAATGACTCTCCTATATTAGCTTGATCTACCACCATGTCCATGGTAAAAAGGGACATGGTTGGCTGAGTTTGAGTGTGTCGAGACGATGGCGACACGTTTTCTGGTGAGTTCCCGGCTGTACCACCACCAGATATGGACGAGAATTGTCGCATCCTCATGTGTACTACTTCAGCTTGTGCAATTGCCAATTGTGATTGTAGATGGTCAATTTGTTGCTGCAAAGATGATATAGCTCCAACACAACCATAAACTGGATCCCTTACTCTAGCATTAGCCTCATACACCATTGAACTCACTGCATCCCCCCTTTGATGCTCGGGTAACTCCTGCAAAAAAAGAAGTCATAGAGAGTTCAACATCTACTATTTCAACATAAAAAAAATAAATTTAATTATATATCATTAACATTATAATTTTCCATCGAAGAGGTTTCAGATGTATCAGTCAGGCCCACATATTAGTTAACATGAATGAAACTTTGTTTTCTATATGCAAGTTGCATATTTTTCTAATACTAGTCCCTTCACGTACTATCATGACACTAAGTAGGGCCCCAAACCTTGACAAAACAATAAACACAATAGTGATGTCATGATTACACCAAAAGAAGCATGTTTAATTAACCATCAAGAAAAGAGTAAAGCAAAAACCTGAACTTTTAACATGGAATTTCTGTCTTTCAAGTGTGAACTTAAACTTCTCATAGCAAAGGAAAAAACGCAAGTGATCCAAAGCACTTTTCTAAAATTTTACTTTGGAATAACAAATCTTTGACTATATGCTTATCATTATGTACACGAGAAATATATTAAAAGAAGACAAATATTAAGACTTTATTTACAAAAAGAGGTACTTTTCTTTATTCCTCGTCCAATTTTTATCTCCTCGATAAAAATGATTGATCAAATTTTTTTTTTAGTTTGTTTTAAAAAATTATTTATTTTCTTTTTAGACATTACTTTAATTTTAACTTTCAATATCACATATTAAAATCATGAGATTAGGGTATTTTAATATATTTAATATAAATTTTATTTAATATCACAAAATTGAAAAGGTTTTTTTAAAAAAAAAAAATCCGAATCAAGTCATACTAGTGAAAGCGAGTGCAACCATGATAAAATTAAAGGTATGATGTTACCTTAAGGTAATATCAGTGGGGTCTCTGGACCGTTTTAAGCCGTTATAGAGCCAATAATAGAGACTAAATCTTTTTTCCAAAAAAATAATACAGTAATTTAATCGGCGTATTTAAGTTTTTTTTGTTGATTTTAGTTCTTAGGTGAAATTAGTCAAAATTTTCATACTAGTATATGTGACCTTTCTCTTCAATACTTAATTTTTAGGGATAGTCATTTAAAAAATTTTAAAGTATTATATACACATATAAAAAGACATTTATGCAGTCGTCTGTGGTAAGTTTCGTTCAGGTTCCACCATTATATATTAATTGATATTTTTTTATTTTGTACGATGTTTAAGAATTCATAAATAAGATAATAATTTACTAAATCACCTTTTAATAAAAATTTATTGAAAATTTTACAGAAAAATGTGAACATTTTTAAAAGAATTGATTATAAAGAACATATAAAAAAAATTAGTTAACACTTTCTTAACATTAGAAATTATTTTTAGTACACTGATAAAAAGAACTAGTAATAGTTTAGCATTATAGAATCTAACACTAGTAATAGTACTATGGCAAATATCACATCTAACGTATTGTCTTCCTTTTATAATTCTGACCCTTCGGGTACAATTAGGCCTCTGTCTCCTACTTAAAATGCCTACTAATATAATCTAATATAAGTTTGATATTTGGTAACACAAAAAAATTATACTATATATATATATATATATATATGAAACTTCTTACTTCAAACTTTATTTAGTATGAAGATGATATGAAATGAGCTTAAATGGAGAAGTGAGGATCCATATAGCCGACCCCAACATGTTTGGGACTGAAGCGTCGTGCTATTTGGTTACTTGTACTAAAAAGGGGATATATAGGGAAAGATTTAAAATTAATATATGGTCTCCACTTAAGGGCAGGATGCAACTTATTAGCATCATATTCATGTGAATTCAATAATTTTGTATGAGCATATTAATTTATTAATTTATGTCATTTTTTTATTTTAATTTGTTTGATTTATTTTAATTTGACATGAAGTCTGAATATATAAAGAACATTTTTTACTCTTCTGGTCTAAAATTGAAGATATGTCAAATGTATTGTAATATAATTTCTTAATCTTATAACCTTAAATATGTTAAGTGAAAAATTAAAATTAAGTAACTGTTAAACAGAAAGTCATTTTTTAAACTGAATAAAATGAAATATGTTAAACAAATTGAAATAAGGGATAGTAATTAAAGATATTAATTTTGTAAAAGATTCTTAAAAGATATCCTAAATCTACATATGATCCATTAAATAGTTGCTAGTTTGTCCAAATGTCCAAAAGTTTAAATTACACAAATAGAGGTCTCGATTTCAAGTCCTTCTGGGTGCGAAGTCTTCTTTCTTAGAGAGTGTTTTATCCCAACATTGTACTTCCTGACACGACTCCTAATTTAGTCAGGTAAGCTCCAATGTTGTACCGGACAGCGGGTGGGAAATCAAAAATAAATAAAAGGAATGAAGCAATTCAAACTTAAAATTGTAGGAAAGTCTCTGACCTGAAGCATCTTGTTGACATTGCTAGCACCAAAGACCTTATGCACACTTGCAAACTTGTGTGGTTCATCAGCTGGAAAAAAAGGAGCAAAAACACAATCTTGTGCACATCTTCTCCTTAGCAACTTACAAGCTGCACATGGAGAAGCTGCACCTTGTTTCCTACCACTCTCCTTCATTTTACCTATTTACACACAACTCTTTTAACTACAACTAGATAATCGATTAGTTATATATAAGTTAATGTAATAATTGAATACCTCCTTTCTAGCTTCATGTACACAAAAGTTTAAACTACCTTAAAAAGTTTTATACTAACTGCCTAGTGACAGTTTTTGCAGGCTATGTATCTGAAAAGTGTAGTGAGAAATGGAAGCAATTACAATAAAGAAGAGTAAAGGAGAATATTGGTTGAACGGAATGAGGGAAGTGAGGGGTTGGATGTTTAATATAGAAAAACATATGGTGGCAAAAAATCTTTTGTGGGACCTACTAAGATGAAGCTTTAGATTTTGTAGTATTAAAAACATCACTTTTATTTTCTCTATATACATACCTTATTTTCACTTGAGAGGAAGGTGAGGTTCTTTTTGATGATCACTATGTGTGGATTGTGATTTTCCTTTTTTATTCTTCCTTTCTTTCAAATATAGCAATTCAGATAATTAATTAAGTTTTGACCTAAACAACTGTTTGAAAAATTGATCAATGAGCTAGACACCTATTTAATATTCAATGTTTTAAAAATTATATTTGCCCCTTATCTATGTAAGGATTTCCCAAAGAAATTATGATTATTCTGGGCTATTTCACCGTGTCTTTTGTGAGAGTGAGTGAGTACCTAGTGTTCTTGAAATCATGATATGGTGTGAATAAGGGACTTATTTTTGGTGAGGGCTCGAGTAGCACTAGGTGATTGTTGATTGTGTATCTAACCCTTATCGGTTGGTATAGTGATGTCATTCATTGATCCGCATGATGATTATGCACTAGTTGTTGATAAAAAGAGGAGGGTGTTGCACTGGACTATACAACGTAACGTATATTTAAGGCTATCGACCCTCATTTAATAACATAAACTTAACCATGGATAGCTAATTTGGGATCAAAAGTAAGGGTTAGTAAAGCATATGCTCGTAAACTAAACCAAGTAGCCTGGTGAAATTCATCTACTTAGGCAACCATCCACTTATTAGATGATAAATAATTTACTGGTCTTGCAAGTGACTTAATAGACAGGATTACTAATATTAGGGTCTACTGAGTTAAGGATTCATAGGAAACACGAAAACTTAGTTTCATTTTCAATCGGTTTAAAACAAGTGAAATTGTTGCTTTGTCACTTGCTACTTGCGATAGTTACCAACATTATTTTCTACACAAAACACTCCTTTATCACAAAAAGAATATGACTACGTGCGCGAATAATATCTATTGAAGTAAGTCTGAATCGTATTACTCATGCGATCAAATTAAACCTAACCAGTGTTAGGTTTTTTATTTGAATAATGACCGCTTCATAATTTTTTTGGAATATACATTTCTCATGATACGTTATGAGCCTTATGAGTTCGTAGTTATGTCTTTAGGGTTGAGTAATGCACCTGCAAAGGAGTAATGGTAGATCCCAAACAGATTGAGGCAGTTGAAAATTGGGTTCTTCCTAACTTTATAATAGAAGTTAGTAATTTTTTGAGGGACTTGCTAGCTACTACCGCATGTTTGTGGAAAACTTGGAATCTAATGCTACACATTTGACCAAGTTGACTCAAAAGGAGGTACGTTTCAAGTGTCCTGATAAGTGTGAAGAGAGTTTCCAAAATCTTAAGGATCTTTTGAATACAACGTCTATCTTGACTTTTTTGGTGGAAGTAAGGATTTCATTGTTTATTGTGATGCTTCAAATTTGGGATTTGGTGTTGTGTTGATGTAGGAAAGAAATGTTATTGACTATGCTTCCAAATAGTAGAAGGTTCATGATAAGAACTATCCTTCCCATGATTTGGAGTTGGCAGTAGTATTGTTTACTCTCGAATCTGGTAGCATTTGTTTTATAGGGTTAAGTTTGAGGTCTATAACATATGTGTTCACCGAAAATGACATAAATTTGAGGCTGAATAGATGGATAGAGTTGTTCAAGGATTATGATGTGGTCATTTAGTACCATCCGGATAAGGCTACTGTGGTGGCAGATGCATTGAGTTAAAAAACAATTAGCATGAGAAGTTTGGCTTGCTTGGGGGCTTCTATTTGACCCTTGGCCAGGGGAATTCATACTTTGGAGTCTAAGTTCATGTGATTGGATATTTCTGAGAAGGGTGAAGTTTTAGCCAGTATTAAGGTCAAGCCCACATTCATAGAAGAAATCAAGGTTAAGCAATTTGAGTATAAAGAATTGGTTAAACTCATAGGTATGTGGTTTATGGGATGATCTGAGATGTCATGGTGTGCTCAATTTTAGTTGGAGGATTTGTGTTCCTCAGGTTGGTGACTTGATCTAGAATGTGTTGGTAGAGTCTTATGATTTATGGTATTCTATTCATCTAAGTGTGACCAAGATGTATAGGAATTTGAGGCTACTTTTTATAAGTGGCACGGGATGAATAAAGACATTACTGAGCATGATCATTCATAATTGGAAGTGAGAAAGAAAAATCATTGATTTCATTATGGGACTACCTAAGACGTCGGGAAAATATGATTAAATTTTGGTTATTGTTGGCAAGTTGACTAAATTAGCAAACTTCATCTCATAAGAGTGTATTACAACTCCTAATAGTTTGCCAAGATTAATGTCAAGGAGATAGTAATCATGCAGGGGTGCCCCTTTCTATCATTTCAGACCTTGGCACTCAGTTTACTTCAAAGTTTTAGGGAAAGTTACATGAAATGTTGGTCATTCAACTCAATTTCAATACAACCATCCATCCACGGACCAACGGTTAGTTAGAGAGGATTATTCAGGTGCCGAAATATATGTTAAGAGCTTGTGTAATTGATTTTGGGGGGCATTGGGATCAACTCTTACCCTTATGTGAGTTTTCCTACAATGATTATTATCACTCCGATATTGATATGGCACCTTATGAGGCACTCTAGGGGAGAGAATTTTGATCGCCCATAGGTTGGTTTGGCTGAGGATGAGAAACCATTAGATGTTTATTAGGTTAGGGAAGCTCAGGGAAGGGTGAGGAGAATTTAGGATAAGTTGTTGGCAGCCTAGATTAGGTATAAAAAATGTGAATATTGCAAGGTAAGGAACATGAATTCAGGTTGGTGATCAAGTTCTATTAAAGGTTTCACCTATGAAGGGATTTGTGAGGTCTGGTAAAAACCATCTCTACATTGGTCCGTTTGAGATTCTTGACGGTTTTGGACTAGTGGCTTATAGGTTAGCACTTTCACCCAACTTTTTTGGAGTTCACACAGTTTTTCATATGTCTATGCTAAAGAAGTACCATAGGGATGAACAATATATCATTACATGAGACACAATAGTATTAGACAAGGACTTGCAGTATGTAATCGGTTGTGATTCTTTATTGGGAGTGTGGAATTTAGGACCAAAGAGATCAAATAATCAAAAGGTTTAGTGAAAACATTGTCCGATTGAGTAAGCTACTTGGGAGAATAAAAGGGACATATAAGAGAAGTGCCTTCTCATGTTCAAGAATTCAGGTACTACCCTCTTTTCTACTTTAGCACAGTTTTTCTCCGTTAATCACTCGGGAGCGAGCAATGAGTAAATTAATATCTATTGTACTTTCTAGGCACCGACTTAAAATTTTTAGTCTAGGTCAACCTTTGATAGAATTTAGGCTAGGAGCGGTCTAGGGTCATATAGAATGGGTCGGGTTTAATTTCAAGACTTGGATGATATATTCTTGTAGACAAGGCATTAAGGAACCTGTGAGACTTCACAAAACTGAATTTGAGCTCGTAGAACTCCAAAAAATAAATTTGGCCCGAAAGAGAGTTTGGGACGTCAAGGAAAAAAGGAATTTTGTGAAAAATGATACTTTTAAGGATTTTCAAGTCTCTAAAGTTTGCATACTCTGCTATAGCGGGACTCAGACCTCTATAGTGTAGTGTGGAGACTGCTATAGCAGGGTATGTTCCGCAGTAGTGGGGTCTTAGAGGAGGTTGGTTCGCTATAGTGCGATGAAATTATTTTTTATGTAGAAGCATCCTCAAACCCTCCTATATTATGTACTTTTGTTCTTGGACTTGGCATGGGCAATTTAGGGTTCTTTACACTCAATTTTCCACAAAACTAATTGGTAATGGTAAGAGTATTACTCCCCAATCTTGTACATTGATTTGCATGGCTTTAATCTAAGATGTTCCTCTTGGGGGAGGGGTTTTGACATGATTTAATGGTGGAAGGAGCCCTAAGTTAGGGAAGATGATCATTAATTTTCCTAAGGTTAGGATTTGAGTATAATTCGGGTATGATTAGGCCTTTATGATTAATTGTTACTTGTATTTATTGATTTAGACCAAAAACAAGCCAAGACAATTCAAAAAGGGAAAGTTTGAGCTCTTTTGAGTTTCCAAGAGGCTTGATATATTCAAGGTAGATGTTGGTTCTATATTTCTGATTTATGTATGTATGTATGTCTGCTGCTTTGTAGTATCATTTGTACAATACATGTTTAGAAAAACATAAGGAGACATATGGAATTACGTTGTGTTGATAATTTCATGCAATGAACCGGTTATGTGACTTGCGGTTTGAAGTGTAATTATTTATGTGCTTTTATTGTGCTTGATTATCTGTGTTTGTTGGTTGTCTCGGGTACCATATCTAGTACAAAATATCCCCACAGTTGGCTCGACTACTAAGCTTGGTATATACAAACTGTTGGCTCGGGTAATACGCCTGGTAGGAAATATCTATATATGGTAGGCTTGGGTACCATACCGATATACTAGTTATAGATGGCTCGGGTACCACATTGTTGCTTTGAGCCATTGAAATGACTTTCATAGAAGAGGAGATAAAGAGTTTGCTTTTGGCTACAATGATTGAGATATTTGTGAAAGGTAAATAACAAAATGTGAGGAAATTAAAGATTAAAATATTATTTCATATTGAATTGGTTGATTTTTTTTTTACTATTTGATTTTTTTTTCTTTTTGTTGTACTTTGTATTAATATTACTATGTTGGTGAAAAGTCAAATTACTATTATATAGGAGTTATTTGGATACTTAAATTATATGTTTAGGTTTTTGTCCCTATTTTATTATATAGGAATTTCTCATTTTTATTTAGTTTCTTTTACTTACTCACGCTCATTTGTATTTAGTTTCTTTATTACTCTCCCTTCTTCCGTTGTCATAAAATTACATAATAAAAACTCTTTGAACTCTAATCATAGTTTATTTTTACCTTTTAATAAGTATATTTCAATAAATTTATTTAAAAGATACCTTATAAGAGATATAAGTGTAGGAGACATTCACATAAATATAAAAATCATATTTGTATATTATAGATATAGCTTGCATAATTATGCTTAATAACAAATATAAATGTGAATAATTCGCTATACATATAAAAAAGAGCAGTTGAATAATTTCGCTATACATATACAAAAGAAAACAGTTTTATAATCTGCTTTGGTATACATATACAGAGATCAATTGTATAATTTGTGTTTGTATATAGAGAGAAAGAGAGAAAGATAAAAGAAAACTGGGCAGGGTAAGATCGTATTTGTATAATCATAAGTCTAAAAGAAAATATATACATTTGTATTTGTATATATACAATTTTCTCTCGCTTTATACAAACAGAAACACAATGTATACATTTGTGTTTGTATATAGTGAGTGAGGCGAGTGAGATCTGGGAGAGTGGCGAGCAGATCTGGGAGAAAGGAACGAAAATATATGTACATATATAATTTTCTCTCACTCTATGCAAACAAATCACAAATACATTTAATACATTTGCATTTTTGTATAAAGTGAGAGAGGCGAGTGAGCGAACGAGATCTGGGAGAGTGGCAAGCGAGATCTAGGAGAGGGGAGAGAGGGAAACGAAAATATATGTATATATACAACTTTCTCGTTTTATACAAACACAAACACATTTTATACATTTGCGTTTGTATAAAAGCGAGAGAGACGAGGGAGATAACGAGAGTGACGAGCGAGATTCACCAGGAGAGAGGCGAAATAGCAACTGTTTGCTATGGGATACAATTAAATCAAACTATGATTATAGCATTTAATTTGAATTAATAGTTTGCTATTATATACAATTTTTGCATTTAAATAGTACTCCATGGGCCCACAAATGTTATTCATTTTGTTTTAATTTATGTGATACAGATAATTTGAAGAGTCAATCAAATTTTGATATGATTTTTTTAAATATTATAAATTAGGTAATTTATTATACTTTTTATGTATTTTTCAGATAATGTGTTACTTTTCTTGTCCCAACTTATGTGTCATTGATAGAATTTCGAGAGTCAACTAAAATTGTTAAATATATTAAGTTGATAATTATTATGATCTATAGTACTATTTGTGTAATCTTTAAAAACATATAATCGAATTTAATTTATAATTATTGTGATTTATAATGCTTTTAAGATAATTTTAAAATGTACAACAAATTAAAATAAAACAAAAAAAGAATAGCTATAGGAGTTTGAACTCATGACCTCTTACATGAAAGTTTAGCTTTAACCACAAGCTAGAAGCAGCTAAATCAATTGCCACATAAATAAATACCATGACACAGCTCAAGCTGATCAACTATGCCTTCTTCTATGGAGGGTTTATCTAAAACTAATTCACATTATAAGGATGTTTAATATAGTTAATCTTTGTTTAATGTATTAATTTGAATATTTCTACAAGGATGTTTAATGTAGTTAATCTTTGTTTAATGTATTAATTTGAATATTTCTATTATTTTCATAAAGATATAGTACCTCTTTAGGAGAAGTGGGGAATAGAAATCTAAGTAACACACTTATGTTGTTTTGATACCTACTACTTACTAGTACTAGCTTAATACACAAGCTATAGGACATTTACTTCATAGGTTCTCAAAATAATTGTTTAAGGGGTGATTATCTTCATTGTGGCTCATCATGTTGGATCTTGCCTTCAACTTTACATACAACCAGACAAGAATGATAGGGATAAAATTGAAAGCTCAAAAACATAAACAATGGAAGGTATAATATGACAAAATAACGATGACAACAAATGAAAATATTCATAAAAAAGTTATTTAATCCTTTACTATAGTGGAAAATCACCCTAAAAGATTTCTTGTTTGCATAAGAAATCTTCTAAGGACATGTATAAAATTAAATTATACTATTGGTATATTACAACAAATAGGAAAAGGTAACTTGTCTTGTTTTTCTAAAATTATTAAGGGAACTTCTGCAAATAGTCACTATAATAAATTTAATTGTGATCCATAGCTATAGTTTGCATATTTACGGGTTGTAGCTATATTTAAATTGTCTTGTTTGTATATTCGCAGATTTGTATAATTCACAGGTTTGTAGAATTTACGGATACATTTATATAATTTCGTTATTTTTGTATAAACTTGAAATAATGAATTGATATAATTACAAACATCGATCAGAAGTGTAAACAGTTATATAGATTTCATTATATGAATTTTGAATTATACAAAAGTTATAAAAATTATATCATACAAATTCTGAATTATACAAAACTAAGAAGTTGAGCTGCTTAATTATAGCTAAAAGTAGGCCGTGAATTGTAATTAAGTTAAACTATAGTTGTATTAACTAATTAACTAGTATATATTTACTTATATGCGTAATTTTCCCAATTATTAATTTGGAGGATTATTTATAATTATAATTTTTTTGGTGACACATATAAATATTCTCTAATCCAGAAAATTCAGAAAATCAATATTTTATATATATATATATATATATATATATATATATAAAGTAA
>NC_028647.1:48565181-48575238 GCF_001406875.1 Solanum pennellii | reverse complement strand
TATATATATAAAGAATGACATAATTGAGAATAATGAATGTTTTCCATTACATGGTGCATTGCTAATTTTATTTTGTCCTATATTATAGTGGTCTTAACATGCATAAGAAGCTAATTTATCTATTTAATCGTGTGATTGGCTGATGTCCCTTTCAATGTCTAGTGCTAAACACTATTTAAGTACATGTTTAGAAATAATTAGTAACTAAATCAAAGATAATCCACCAAAGGATGTTTACATATGGCTACAAACATTGATTTGACTTCATATCTCCCTAATAAAACAACAACAACGAATCTATAATTGCTTGTCACTAGGATATCAAAAGGAAAAAAAAGGTTACTACATACATCCCCCTCTAGTTGTCTTGCATTTTCAACTATATATTAAGCCTTTTAAAATAAATAAATAAATGAACTTTAAAAAAAATAAAAGACCTGTTGACATCCAATTTTATTTGATCAAAGAAGTCCAAACAATGCAATGGCCTAGCCCAAAAGGTTGTGGCCCAAAATTAAAATATATATATATATTCTCTCAGTCTCATTTGATGTGACTTACTTTTTTTTAGTCAGTCTCAAAAAAGACACATTTCTATATTAGGTAACAATTTAACTTTAAATTGTTCGTCCTAGCATTGATGAAATGATTTATAACCACACAAATATCTACCATTTATTTTAAACCATTGCTAGGAAAGTATAGTGGTTAGACAACAATCTCGTCCTGTTATAGATTTCTTAGAAGATGGATGGTTTGATTGCTTAGGTTCATTCCTCCCTTAGTTGAGCATAACCATGAGCACTAGTTTGATAACGAAAAGTTGTATCTCGTTTAAGAAAAGGTGGTGAGAGGGAACCCAAGTAAGTTGTTCTTGATTTTGATGGTATCCTGAGATTTGGGATAAGGATTTGTGTGTTCATGGTAGGCGAGTTGATTTGACTGATTCTTAAGGAGGCCCATTGTGCTTGATATTCCATCCATTCAGGAGGCGGCGAAGATTTATCACGATCTTAGCCAGCACTACTGGTGATGTGGGATGAAGAAGGATATTGTAGATTTTATTTTAGGGAGTTTGACTTGCCAACAGGATAAGTGTGAGCACCAGCGGCCCAGATATTTCAGAGGATGCTTATTCCTACTTGAAAGTGGGAGTTGATAACTATGGACTTCATTATGGGACTACCTACCACCATGGGTGGTTATGACTCCATTTGATTGTTGTTGACAGTCTGACCAAGTCTGCCTATTTCATCCCAGTTCCGGTGAAGTATAAGATAGAGAAGTTAGTCGAGCTTTATATCAGTCCAGTTGTGCGAGTACATGGAGTCTTGGTGAATATCGTCTATGATCGAGCTTCTTTGTTCACTTCTTATTTCTGGAAGGCATGACAACATAGCTTGGGTACACGGTTAGATATGAGTACATTTTTCTGTCCTTAGACAAATGGTCATTCTGAGTGCACTATTCAGGTGTTAGAGGACATGCTTCGAGCTTGTGTGATCGATTTTGGTGCTAGATTGATTAGCGTTTTCCATTAGCAAAGTTTGACTACAACAGTAATTATCACTCTAGTATTCAAATAGCTTTATAAGAGTTGTTGTATGACAGACAGTGTAGATCTCTGATTGATGGTTTGACTTAGATGATATGGACTCATTCGACATACTTAGAGATGATATAGAGTAGGTCCATATGATCTAGAGCGAAAAAAGACTTACGAAGCTTAGAGAGTTCGAGCTCTAGTATTCATGAAGGGTGATCATATTTGTCTTCGATTCATGGGTGTGATGAGGGTTCAGAAAGAAGGGGCAAGCTTAGCCCTAGATTCAATTGACCCTTTGAGATTGTGAGTCGTGTGAGAGAGGTGGCATTGCCACCTAACTTGTCAGTTGTGCATCCTATATTACATATCTCAATGCTTCAAAAGTACATGCTAGACTAGTCCCATGTACTTTCTTTTGATTTAGTTTAGTTGGGTCCAAAATTATCTTTTGAGGAGGAGCGTATAGTTAATTTGTGTAGGTAGGTCAAAATCTTAGAACCAAAGAGTTTGCTTCAGTGAAGGTGTAGAGGAAGTACCATTCAGCTAGGAGGTGACTTGAGAGACAAAGTGAGATATGCGTGCCACATATTCTCAGTTTTTTTAAGCTTTAGGTACTTTCTTTTACTTTATGTTTGAGGATGAACATGGTTTTTAGTGGTGGATAATGTAATGACTCAGTCAGTCATCTTTGGAAAGTTTCATAAATTTACCATTTTGCTCATTTTGATATTGACTCCGAGTTGTTTTTTATGTTGAGTTTTGAACTTTGAGTTAAAAGTTGAGAATTTTGTAAGTTTTGAGTTTGAAAGTGTTAAGTTGTTAAAAATGATTTTTTGAGTCTTTTGGAGTCTCGAGTGTCAGAAAGGAATTATGATGACTCCATTAGTTTCGAAATATTGAATCAAATCTGTGAGAGTTGTTGATTTCAAATTTGGAGCTTTTTGAAGATTTGAGATCCTAAGTTTAGAAATTATAGAAACTTAGACTTTGGGTTGACTTTGGACAATATTCAGGGTTCGAATGCTTGAACTAATATTTTAAGAGTTTCATTGGATTTGGAAAATGATTTTAGCCCTAGGTGAGGACTTCGTTGATATTTTAAAGGTCCCAAGCTTGTTTTATCTTTTTCAGACTCTATGTTAGTTTCTTGTGGTTTTTACAAAATTTGGGTCAAGGAAAATTTCAATTCGCGTTTCGACGGTTTCATTGAATCCAGAATGTCGAGTATAATTAATTTGCATTTATGGTTTGTGTGTACGAGGTTTCAAACGAATCTTGAGGATATTTTGGATGATATTGTGTTAGCGAATGTTCTGGTGCTGCAGTCCTCGCTCTTGCAGAGGGACTTTCCCTTTTGTGATCTTCGCTTTAGTGATGGTCGGCTCGGAAAATCGAGACTGGTCTTATGTATGGGGTTCATTTAAGAGTATTAGGACTCACTTTAGAGATGGTCATTTAAACGGAGATTGATTCGCAAAAATGAGACCCCATATTTTTGTGAGATTCGCTTAAGCGACATTAGATAGGAGTTTTGACCTGTAAATTTCAGGGTTTTAGCCTTACTTTTCATTTTTTGAGTTTGGTAAACCCTTGGAGGCGATTTTTGAAGAGATTTCTTGTGTTAAATCATTCGAGTAAACTTTTGTGATCCTAAAACTTCATTTATCTTTTATTTATTTATGATTTTAACATGAAAATGTAGGATTTTGATTGGAAAATCACTAGAGATTTGAGCAGATTTTAAGTTCATTTTCAAAATAATTTTTACCAATAAGTTTCAAATGTCTGGGTAATGATTTCAAGTAACGAACTCTATATTCAAATTTCATTTCTCTTTGATTATTTATGATTTTAACATGAAAATGTAGGATTTTGATTGAAAAATGACTAGAGATTAATGTGAGCTGATTTTAAGTTCATTTTCAAAATATTTTTTACCAATAAGTTTCAAATGTCTGGGTAATGATTTCAAGTAACGAACTCTAGATTCAAACTTCATTTTTGAATATTGGGTTTTATTTAATTGACAAATTTTTCAAAGTATATGAGTAGGATAATGTTATTTTTGGAAATTTGTTGTGAATGCTTGATTGATATATATTGTGGGGCTCTGGACATTGGTTGGAAGGAGCTCAAGTGTTGGAGTGACTAGTTGGTTGAATTAAGACAAGTGATCTCCAAAATCTTGTAATCTAGTAGAATTTGTGTATTGCCTTCATTTGAGTGTGTGTTAGGAGTGATGGAATTGAGACGAGAGATTCATTGTTCCACTTTATAAATCTTAATGAATAAAAAAAGGAATGAAAGAAAAGGTTATGTATTGATCATAATGTTTTGTGAATTGCCTTGTTGTGACCCCTATTTAATTGATTGATGAAGTGATTGATAGCATGAATGTGGACTTGAATTGCTCGAATTGTCGTCTCTTCCTTCTGGTGTGAGCTTACTTATGTACATTGATTGTTGTACATCGTGATGAGACTTGTGATACAAAGCCGACGGGAAATGAATTCAGCTAGTGATATAAAGTCGATGAGAAATGGTCTCGGCTACTAACATTCAGTTGATATGATATAAAACCATGAAAAATAGTTTCGACCAGTGACATGATATAAAATCGATGTGAAATAGTTTTGGCTAGTGATACAAAAATGGTGAAAAATGGTTCCGACAAGAGTTTGACTATTGGGACTATGCATTTTGATGCTTATGTTTACGTATTTGATAATTGTGATTGATACTCTTGTTATGTGTGATTGATCTACTTGACATTGAGATTGATTTACTTCATACGTCGTGGTTGTTGAACTATGACTATTGGACTGTGAATATTATTGAGCCTTGTGAGTTGTATACTGTAGAACTGTTAGGTTACACTGATTTCTTTACATGTTGTCGTTTGAGGAGGTTCGGTTGGGATGAAAGGAGTATTCATTTTCTACCTAGGTTGCTTCGTTTATGTTTAAAAAATCACATGAAAAGACCTATAAGCTACAATAATTAATAATTTTAAATATTTCAAAATCATAAAAAAAATTGTTTGACACTCAAAATTTCCCATATTCCACATAAATATATATTATTTGAAACGACATAGAAAAATTATTATAAATCATTTAATTAACAAATTCAAATATTTTTAAAAACATAAATTAAAATAATTGACTCTCCAATTTCAAGGGATGGACATAAAATACCAAAAATTGAATTATCGAACCAAATCAATTTATTTTTGATAATTTGGTACTCGGTAATTTGATATTTGATATGATATGGTAATTTTGGTATTAGATATGGTATTCGGAAGTAAAAATTTTTTGTTTGAATTTGGTAAGAAACATGAGTTACTATTTGGTATTTGGTATTCAGTCTTTCCCTAATACCAAATTATTAACTTAATGAAGGTCTTACATCAACGTGCATTACTCATTAGTACAAGCCCAAAGAGAAATTTAAAGAATAAACATAACCAACTCAAATGCATATGTATTTTAGTTATATCAATTTGTTTTTTTGATGTTTTCTTATTTGTTGATCGTCTATTTTATCGTGCCTCTACATTAAAAAAAATGTAAATAATTGAAGAAATAATATTAACTTTGTAATACAATCGGCTACAACTTCTAAACAGTATTACCGAATATCATATCAAATCGAAGTTTAATTTACCGATTATACAAACTACCAAACAAAAATTTAAAAATTTAATATTTGATATCTACTTTTAACTATCAATTATCAAATCAGTGAACCCAAAATTTAAAAATCCTCAACCAAATATCAAACGCCTACTTTTATCAATTTTATATATATCACATATTTAATATAAAATTAATAATATATGTTGAGCCCATATCAGCCTAAACTCCTAGATCTAGTACGTATATACAGTTGCACCTCTCTTTTTTTTCCCTCATATGGTAGTTGTAGTAGTTAACTATTGTTGAAAATAAATGGTTTTGACTTATTTATTTTTCATGGGTCGGTCGACTTGTTACATCAAAGTTTGTCGGGCTTTCTTTAAATAAACTATAATGATTTACGATAAGTCGTAATTTTTAATATCGATTTTGTATCAATTGATTATTTTTTATTTTATATAATATTTACAAAATGTGATGATCAATTTTATTAAGTTATTTTTATTTATATTGATAGATATCTAAATAATTTATATAAAAAAATATGTTTAATGGCGTGGGGCATATAAATAAATATCATTGAAATAGGGAGTAAATTGCTTAGTCAACCATACTTAAGAATTTACTTATAATATCATTTTTATAATCTTTTAAGATCACAATATCACTCAATTATGCATATCTTTTTCAAAATATACTTCTTTTTCCTAATTAAATGTCATGACACATAATTATTTTTTTAATAAAAAGTTTTTTAAGAACACAATAAAAGCTCATTTAGTGTCTCTATAAGCAACTTCTTTTAGGTATTCAATTGAAGCATTTACCCTATTCTTCAATTTCATAAAAGATAATCAAATTAAAATTAACTTCTTTAATTACTTATCCACTTTTAAATTAACATAAATAATAATCAAAAAATGATTGACATAGTGAGTTTATCATTTTACTCTATTAATTATAAAGTGGATGAATTCAAAGTCATTGATTGAGGGTATAATAGTAAAAAGATGTATCATTTCTTGATTTGTCAAAACGGACAAGTAAAAAAAACTAAAAAAAACGGCTAAATAATTAGAAATAGAGGGAATACTTATTATTTATTTGTCAATATTTATATAAACAAATTACAATAAAAATAAAAATATAACTAAAGAATATAAGTTAATAAAACTCATACACTAAATGCTCCAATAGAATATATCTAAAAGAAGTTGCTTATAAAGACAATAAATTTTTGTTGTATTGTTAAATGGATAAAAGAATAACGTAACATGGCATCCCTTTAGAACAGAGGAATATATTTTAAGAAAAATAATTATAGTGGGGTGATATTATTGTCTTACAAAAAAAAGATAATAGCATAATAAATTTCTAAACATGAGTGACTATTTAAAAATTTTATTTAAAAATTTTACTCTTGAAATATAGATGCAAAGTTATTAATGAACTCTTTTAAAAGCAATTTTGGAGAACTTCTCAAATTATTTAGGCTTTCAAAGAGTATTACTTATAAATGTAAAATGAGAAAATTTCATTTAATCTTAAATTGATTTGATAAGTAAGTAATTTTAAAAATATATTTTTAATAAAGTGGTGAATTAATATGGGACAAAGGTAATATTAAAATTTCTTCAAGTATTCTCCCGTCTTATATCATTTGTCCACGCTATCAAAAATATTTATTTTAAATTATGTCAATTAACGAAACGAAGAAAAAGTTAATTTCTCCCTTAAATTATTTTTGTTAAAATATATATTATAAAGTTTTGAAAAAGTTTTTCAGTTGCTAATCCTAATATTAATGGATTCGACACTTGAATGTAAAATTATAAAAGTATTAAAAAGAGTAGAAACGTAAATTAGTAAAAGTATTTTTGTTATCTATTATTTCTTAAAAAATTGTATAAATATGAAAATGAATAACTAATATGAAACGGATATTACTCTTATATTAGAAAAGGCTTGTTTCAACATGCCTGTTTCATTGCTCTCAGGGTATTTTTGTCTTTCTCATTCTCTATTGTGACTACGTGTCTTCTTCCCATGCTATCAATTTGTCTTTTCAGTTCCCTACGTGTCTTTCTTCTATGTTATCAATGTATACAATTATGTTGTTTGTAATCACAAATTCAGTTCTTTCTCTTCAGCATTCTCCATGTAAGGTTCTTTCATATTTCAATTGAGTTTTTTTTTGTGCCATTTTCCTTTTCGTTAAAGTTGAACTTCCAAATTGATCTGGGTGTGTGTGAATGTTTGTTTATTTTTTTCATTTGGGTTTGTTATTGATGTTGAATTATCCTTGTATTTGGAAGTACCAATAATTTCAATAGTTATGTTTTCAATTTTGGTTGAGTGATTATGCTTTTCATGTTCTACTTTGGATTGTCAAAAAATTGTTCAGATTCATTTTTTTGTTGTATTTTATCACATGCAGTAATTAATTTGATCTTTTTCCCGTCGAAATTAACTTTGTGGGTTTCTTTATTGGAATTCTTTTGAATTTCCTCTGTTCATGTATGAGTTTCTCATCGGAATCAATTTTCAGGGCTCTTGTGGATTTAGCTTGGAATTTAAGGATTTTCATTTACTTATACTCGGATTAACCTACTGGTCTATCAGTAGATCTAAGATAAGTCTTCTAACCTTTAGAATTTAAATTATCGCTAATGTTTGAATAAATAGTGATGTTGTATTTATGCTAATACTGAGCAGAAAGATGGCATCAAACTAAATTCCATTGAAGAATGAATATAGAAAATGTAGTTACTTTCCTAATAAGCTCAATATTGAAATCCATCAACATTCAGATGAACCTCAAACCTTATTCATGATGGCAACACACGGAACAACATACACGAAAGGGAATTTGACAGGGAAGTATAAGCCCTTTGTACTTCCATTCAAGCATCCGAAGGAAATTTCTTATTTCCATTTTTCATACTTCACGTCGTTCGCTAATCTGATAGCTTTTGTTAAGGATACTAATGTTTTCGTCAAATGGGTGTGCTCGTGATACACATAATTTTGCCTTTTATTGACTATAGATGAGTATCTAAGAATAGGAGTTCAATTTGTTTCTGGAATGTCAAAGACATGGGACATTTCCAACGCATTGTGCTTTTTACGAGCAATATAATTAGTGACTACAAGATGTTAGTACTGAAATAATCTGCTCTCTAAATCAGCTGTGATAAAATTTGGCCATGTTTTGGACCTTCATATAGCAAATTCACTTTTACATATGTATGCAAAGTTTGGGTTTTTCGTCGAGATCATGTGCTGTTTGATGAAATGCCTGAACCAGATGTAGTTTCATGGAATGTGGTTATTGATGATTTTGTTAAAAATGGTTGTTTTGATGAGGTTTTGGCTGCTGTTAACCAGATGTGTTTGAACGGGGTTGAGCCTAACGCGGTTACACTTCTTGTACTTGTTTCGTTTTCTTTGAAAATGGGAGATTTTGGTTTAGGTAAGTTGTACATTTGTATATTATGAAGAGAGGGATACATATGAGTGAAAATCTTGGAAATGGGTTGATTGATATGTATTATAAGTTTGGAGATATGGAGTCAGCTGAGAAGTTGTTTGATACGATGAAGATGAAGACGGTTTTCTCATGGACTTCACTTCTTGATGGTTTTATACAAAAGGGTGAACTACAAAGAGCCGTGGTTGTTTTCAATCTAATGCCTAAGGATACTACTGCTTGGAATGTCATGCTCACCGGGTATTCTGAGGCAGGTGATATGAGTTCAGCAGAGGCTATCTTTCGAGCAATGCCAGATCGAGATTTAGTCTCATGGAACTCTATGATTCTTGGTTATACTCAGAACAAGATGTATATGAAGTCCTTAGAGTTGTTAAGAGAAATGCTGGGGTTTGGATTGAGACCTGATCGTATAACGTTTGTTGGGTTGTTTTCAGTTTGTGGATATGCAGGTGTACTGCATATCGGTGAAGCTATCCACTCGTTCATGGAGAAACAGAACGTAAAGGAGGAAGAAGTCGAGGTAGCTTTATTGGATATGTACAGCAAGTGTGGTGATCCTGAGAAAGCTCTTACAGTATTTTACACGATACGAAGAAGAAAATCAGTGTTGGCTTGGAGTAACATGATCGTTGGAATAGCGATGAATGGTCTTGCAAATGAAGCTCTTGTGTTGTTTTATTCTCATTAAAATTAATTTTTACTTGATATAGCCTTTAAGAAGCTTTTTAGTAGTAAGTTTCAAAGGTTTGCAAAAGGATCTTCATTAGGTAATGTTTGTTCTAATTAGTCAATTTTGGTACAGTTGTTTAGCTGATAACTTAATGATTTGGGGAAAAAAACAAATTTTGGTGGTTTGTGTGAAGGGGTTGATTTGAAGTTGGTATCTTGGAGGGGTGGGGGTGAAGTTTGATGATTTTTGAGTTTGATTCTTAGTATTGATAAACTATGGAATTAGGTGGTGATGGGGTAAAGGGGTTATCTTGGGATGTAAGAAATCAAAGGTAAAGGGGTTGATTTGAAGTTGGTATCTTGGAGGGGTGGGGGTGAAGGTTGATAATTTTTGAGTTTGATTCTTAATATTGATAAACTATGGAATTAGGTGGTGATGGGGTAAAAGGGTTATCTTGGGATGTAAGAAATCAAAGGGAAGGAAGAAAAAAGAAGGGGATGAGGAGGAGACTAGGTGCTGGATGAAGTTAAGGTTTATTATTAGATGTTTTTTCTCAATATCTAAAGTTAATACCTCTATAAGTGACGCTAGCATTCGCTGTGATAATTTTGAACTCACATTGAAGAAAATCCATTGTTTTGTTATGATTGCAAATTTTAATTGCATTTTTCAATTGGTTTTCCTTGAAGATTAATATATATATTATC
>NC_028647.1:48545601-48560556 GCF_001406875.1 Solanum pennellii | reverse complement strand
TATATATATATATATATATGTGACTTTTTTTAAAAAAAGAACCATATGGGGAACAAGTGATTAATCATAAAGCATATATATTTGGTGGACTTTCTACCTCTTTATGTTATACTACTATTTCTTTCTTTAATTAATTTAGAAGTAAATTCCACCAACTTGTCTAAATTTTGGTAATAACATTCTTAATACTTTCTCCATCAAATCACACTTTAACTAAACACCATGATTACCATAACTAACTTAGTAAACAACCTGAATAAAGTAACTAATTACTTTATGCTTAGTGCCAATTAGCTTTCTTTAGGAGTTAAATATATGGATTTAGCTTAGGATTTTCTAAAACCTTTAACACTTTCCGACACTAATCCTGAATAAATACACATAAAAAAATTAGCAAACATTATGATTTTATAATGTTTGATAGCATTTTGGAGTAATAAATTAAACAACTTTGTAGTAGTAAATCTTCTAAAGTAATATTTTACTTTTGTGAATACCTTTGTGATCCACCATCTTTGAAAATATTGTTAATGCAATTGACACATGCAGGTGATATATTTGAAATGAATTGGGGATGTGCCCATTGCCATTATTAATAAATGCTTTTGACTATGACTACACTATACTATTCCGTATCATTTTATGCGGCATTCTTTAATTTAACACGAAATTAAAAAAAAAGAAATTTATTTTTAAATTTGTGATAGAAAACATTAATTTTTAGATATTTGTGAGGTTGAAATGATTTCATTAAGAATAAAAGAAGTTTTTTAAAATTAAATTATTTCTTATCATAGTAATGTGATCACTTTTTTTGGACGGATTAAAAATAATAAGATGCCACATAAAATTGAACAGAGAGAGTATAGTTTATGCTTTTAAATTTAATTTTCCTCAAGTAAAATGACATGCAATACATGAAACTCTAGAATTATTAAAAAGTTTATAGAGAGATAAATTTAGAATTTAAACTCGATAAGATACAACAATAAGATCCTTGGAACTTATTAGCACTAAATATATATTTTTCCTTTGAAATAATAAGTTAGAATTTAACATGTTAGAAATTTTAGTGAATTCTCACATAAAGAGATTTGTATTCCGTAGGTTAAAACTACTTAGATCCATTGAAACTTTTAAATATAAATGACGTTATTTAATTGCGTAGAAAATATGTGTTGATAATATATATATATATATAAAAGATTTTATATATTCCCTACTTGTGATGATTGTGAAGTATTCTGTTGGAATACTGATCTCCAGATTTGTTTAAGGAACTTGTATATTCAATTCGTTCCTTTACTAATGACATCAACTACGTTATGTAAAGAAAATAAAGGAATCATATAATATATTATCACGAAAAATCCCAGCTCATTAAGGATAGAAAAGTCACAACCTATACCTCTGTAGCTAGGATTTAACTTGACTTCATTAAAATTTGTGTAACGTAATGTTGGGAAAACGCGGACAAGCACAAAAATATATATGGTAAAAGTAATGGAAATAAAATGGGAAAATAACGACACCAAGAATTTTACGTGGAAATCCTTCTGAATAAGGGAAAAAACCGCGGGCCAAGAGGAGCAATTGATATTACTATAGTAAGGAATTTTACACTGTGTAGTCACGAATACAATACTCAAAGTGACTACTACACACTCAAAAGGAACAACACTCTTTTGATTTCCGTCTTACTAAATATCGCTCACACTCTATTTTTCTTCACAGACTATTTTCTTGTATAGTCTATGGAATACCTCATTTTGCTCTCAATATGGTTTTTCTCTCTAACTTGGTGTGTTCTACAAATGAGCAAGAATGCTCTATTTATAGAAGGATAAAACCATGCTTATGTCACTAATGACATAGGTAAATATAGCAAAGTCAAAAATGGTTGCAAATCTTACCAATTTGCCAACTACCAAATCTTTTCTTTTCAACTCCAATTACTATTCCTTTTTAACAATTGCTTGTACCAATTGAATAGCTAAAGTTGACTAAAACAATGGGATGGATTCAACAAATCTCCCCCTACTGTCCCATTTACTGGAAGAAGGTATCTTCAACTTCTTTAGAAAGAGCTCATACCCACAAGTTCTTTGCATAACTCGAACTTGTCTTTCGGTATCATCTTGGTCAGCATATCTGCCGGATTTTCACTTGTGTGAATCTTTTTGACGTGAAATGATTCATTCTCCACTTTCTCACGAATCCAATGATATCTGACGTCAATGTGTTTTGTTCTTGCATGGTACATGGAGTTCTTGGTCAAGTCTATAGCACTCTGGCTGTCACAATAGACAATATATTCCATCTGATTAAAACCAAGCTCTTGAAGAAATCGCTTTAGCCATATCATCTCCTTGCCGGCTTCAGTAGCCGCAATATACTCAGCTTCAGTTGTAGATAGTGCAACACATTTCTGCAACTTTGACTGCCATGATATAGCTCCCCCTGAAAAAGTAAACAAATATCCAGTAGTGGATTTTCTGTTATCAAGGTCACCTGCCATATCAGAATCTGTATAGCCTTTCAAGATTGGATTTGATGCTCCAAAACACAAGCATTCATCTGAGCTTTTTCTAAGATACCGGAGTATCCATTTCACAGCTTCCCAATGCTCTTTTCCCGGATTTTCGAGAAATCTACTGACAACACCAACTGCGTGAGCAATATCAGGTCTAGTGCACACCATTGCATACATTAGACTTCCGACAACGGAGGAATATGGAACTTTGGCCATGTTCTCTTTTTCCTCCCTAGCTGTAGGACACATCTTCTTGCTCAACTTCATATGACCAGCAAGAGGTATACTCACAGGCTTCGCATTCTTCATATTGAAGCGCTCCGATACGCGTTCAATTTACTTCTTCTGGGACAAATAAATCTTCCTTTTATCTCTAAGACGAGTAATTCTCATGCCCAAAATTTGCTTGGCATGACCCAAGTCTTTCATAGAAAAAGACTTACACAACTCTTTCTTCAGCTCGTCAATCTTGGAAGTATTCTTGCCCACAATCAACATATCATCCACATACAACAAAAGGATGATAAAATCTTTGTCAGAAAAGTTTTGTACAAATACGCAATGATCTGAACAAGTCTTCTTATAGCCTTGCTCCCCCATAACAGATTCAAACTTTTTGTACCACTGTATGGGAGCTTGTTTTAGGCCATAGAGACTCTTTTTGAGTTTGCATACAAAATTTTCTTTACCATCTACTTTGAAGCCCTCAGGTTGTTCCATATAAATCTCTTCTTCTAGGTCACCGTGAAGGAAAGCCGTCTTCACATCCATCTGCTCAATCTCTAAATTAAGAGTAGCAGCCAAACCTAGAACTGTGCGAATCGAGGACATTTTCACAACAGGAGAAAATATTTCGTCAAAGTCAATACCTTTCCTTTGACCGAATCCCTTAACAACCAATCTAGCTTTGTACCTGGGCTTCAAGTTGTGTTCTTCAACTTTAACTTTGAACACCCACTTGTTCTTCAAAGCTCTCATGCCCTTGGGCAATTTTACCAACTCATAAGTGTGGTTCTCATGCAAAGACTTCATCTCGTCTTGCATGGCTTCAATCCATTGATTCTTGTGCTCATCTTCCATGGCCTCCTCATAACATTCAGGTTCTCCCCCGTCAGTGAGTAACACATACTCATTGGGTGAATAACGGGAGGAAGGAAACCGCTGTCTTGTGGACCTCCGAAGCGGAATATTTGATTCGTCCACAACTTCATGAGCAACAGGATCATCAATAACAATATCATTGTTATTATCAACATCAACATGTTGATTCGATACATGATTCTGGGCGTCACCATGATTATCAAACCCAACAACATCATGCACACTTGTGTGAGGAACTTCATCATGATGAACTATACCATCAAAATTTGAAGATTCTACCTTCTCCGCTTTGTCAATATCTTCAATTGTTTGATTCTCCATGAAAATAATGTCACGGCTTCTCACAAGTTTCTTTTCAATTGGATCATATAGCCTGTAACCAAATTTATCTAGGCCATATCCAATGAAGATGCATTGCCTTGTCTTGGCATCTAACTTTGACCTCTCATCTTTCGGCACATGTACAAAAGCTTTGCAACCAAATACTCTCAAATGGTCATAGGAAACATCCTTTCCATACCAAACACTATTTGGTACATCACTTTGCAAAGCAACAACAGGAGATAGATTAATAACATGTGCAGCGGTCAATAAAGCCTCACCCCAAAATGAGTTTGGCAACTTTGCTTCAGAAAGCAAACATCTAACTCTTTCCATCAAGGTCCTGTTCATCCTCTCAGCCAAACCATTAAGCTGAGGAGTCTTGGGAGGAGTCTTCTGGTGTCTAATACCTTGATGCTTGCAGTATTCGTCAAATGGTCCACAATATTCACCACCATTATCAGTACGAATACATTTCACTTTCTTTCCAGTTTCTCTTTCAACTGAAGCCTGAAACTGCTTAAAGACACCTAACACTTGGTCTTTAGTCTTCAAGACATAGACCCAAAGTTTTCTCGAGCAATCATCAATGAAAGTGACAAAGTAAAGTGCACCACCCAATGTCTTTGTCTTCATTGGACCACATAAATCAGAGTGCACTAACTCAAGCAACTCTGTCTTTCTCGAAGGAGGGTAGGACTTAAAGGAAACTCTATTTTGTTTACCAGCCAAGCAATGCTCACATTTTTCTAATTTAGCACTTTGGAAATTTGACAATAATTTCTTCTTGGCTAGAACATTAAGTCCTTTCTCGCTAATGTGGCTAAGCCTCTTGTGCCATAATGTTGAAGAGCTATCGCTCTCAACCGCATTCACCATATCAACACAAGCAGAGGCCGTAGTCCAGTATAGACCACGACGTTTGTTACCACGAGCCACAACCAAGGAACCCTTAATGAGCTTCCATTTTCCATCACCGTTGGTACTAACATATCCTTCATCATCTAAAACACCAACAGAAATTAGGTGCAGACGAACATCAGGAGCATGTTTCACATTGTTCAAAACTAGTTTAGTTCCAACACTAGTTTCCAAACAAATTGTACCAATACCAACCACCCTAGAAACAGTCTCATTACCCATACTCAAGGTTCCAAAATCACCAAGAGTGTAGGAAGAGAAAAAATCCTTCCTTGATGTCACATGAGATGCGGCACCAGTGTCCACAACCCAGCTTGACTCATCACAAGCAATATTTATCATGTTTGCATCAAGAACGGTAACAAGATCTTCGGTGGTGACGGTGGCTAGGCAATTTTCATTGCCATCTTCTTTAGTTTCCTCTTTGTTTTTGTTCTCCCTCTTCAACTTCCTGCAGAACTTCTTTGTGTGCCCTTTCATGCCACAATGATAGCACTCAATATCCTTAAGTCTGCCTTTGGATTTGCTCCTATTTTGTTCTCTATGCTGAGAACCACGAGTTTTATTTCTCCCCCTGGGGCCAGTTATCAGGACATCCGACGAAGAGGAACCTTGAGTTTTTCTTCTCATCTCTTCGTTCAAGACACTACTCTTGGCGGAATCAATAGAGATCACACCATCCGGAGCAGAATTTGACAATGAGGTTCTAAATGTTTCCCATGAATCTGGTAGGGAACCAAGTAGAAGCAAGCCTTGAATTTCTTCATCAAATTTGATGCCCATAGCAGATAATTGGTTCATTATCCCCTGAAAATTATTCAGATGGTCTGTCATCGGATAACCATCATGATGCTTCAAACTTAACATCTGCTTTATTAAGAACATTTTGTTGTTGCCAGTCTTTCGAGCATACAAACTTTCAAGATGCTCCCATAGGGTTCGAGCATGTGTTTCCCCAGAAATATGGTTCAACACATTATCGTCGACCCATTGCCTAATGAATCCACAGACCTGTCTATGCAACAGATTCCACTCTTCATCTGTTTTATTATCAGGCTTTACAGTGGTAAATACTGGTTTGTAAAAATTCTTAACATAAAGCAGATCTTCCATTTTTCCCTTCCAAATGGCATAATTAACACCATTCAAAGTAACCATTCTACTTGTGTTGGCTTCCATTGTTTTCCCCAAAAAATATAGTTATCGCAAATCAAAGTAAATCTTTTCTGATGTGGAAGTTCAGATTGTGCTGCAACCACAAAGAATACTCAGATAAAACCTTGGCTCTGATACCAGTTTGTTGGGAAAATGCGGACAAGCACAAAAATATATATGGTAAAAGTAATGGAAATAAAATGGGAAAATAACGACACCAAGAATTTTACGTGGAAACCCTTCTGAATAAGGGAAAAAACCACGGGCCAAGAGGAGCAATTGATATTACTATAGTAAGGAATTTTACATTGTGTAGTCACGAATACAATACTCAAAGTGACTACTACACACTCAAAAGGAACAACACTCTTTTGATTTCCGTCTTACTAAAATATCGCTCACACTCTATTTTTTCTTCACAGACTATTTTCTTGTATAGTCTATAGAATACCTCACTTTGCTCTCAAAATGGTTTTTCTCTCTAACTTGGTGTGTTCTACAAATGAGCAAGAATGCTCTATTTATAGAAGGATAAAATCATGCTTATGTCACTAATGACATAGGTAAATATAGCAAAGTCAAAAATGGTTGCAAATCTTACCAATTTGCCAACTACCAAATCTTTTCTTTTCAACTCCAATTACTATTCCTTTTTAACAATTGCTTGTACCAATTGAATAGCTAAAGTTGACTAAAACAATGGGATGGATTCAACACGTAACACCCTAAAAAAGTGTTAAGTGAAGACTCGAACCATTCTTCATTTGTTAATAAGCTCATACTGGGTGATTCTTTAAATTGTCCATATGTGTAAAGGTCAATTCTTTAGTGTGGGATTGAATTTGAATATGAATTAAAGGTCACTAGAATCCCCTAGCACAGAATTGAGTTGAAATCCGTACTGAGTAAGTTGTGATACAAGATTTTACTTGGGTCAACTTCAAACGATCATATCTCTTAGAATTTAAAGACTTACGGGGCCCATAATTATCAAATTAAAGATATTTTAGACTTCTTTCCAACACCACCAGTATTGCGTTAATCGAAGTTCCAAGTAGAAAGTTATTTGCCATTGTAGTAAATTGAAAAGTGTAATGACGAATTAGTCTACGGAAAAATGTTTAAAAAAAGGTCATTCTTGTCTTTTTACCTCCAAGAAAACCATAAACAAATTTCTTAACTAATTATGGGACTAAACCAATCAGATTTTCATCTCTTAAACCCTAAGGCAAAATTCTAAGGAAAAATCAAAGTAGAAGAATTTCATTCAACATCCTTTCAATCTTTTTCAAGAATCTTCTTCAAGATAAGTCCTTTCCAAGAATTTCACTCTTGCCAACTCAAATTTCTTTATTCAATTATGAATCACTAATTAGAATCCTAAGTTTTGGTCATAGAGTTTCAAGAAGCTAATTCAAGAATCTCAAGAAAACCTGGTGCTCATTCAAGAGAGTTTCAAGGCTTCTAATTAAGTTCTTCTTCAAGATTTTCAAGAACTTTACTTCTAGGCATATAAGGCTATCATAGTGTTGGACTAGTTTGTCCTCATGACCTACATTTATTTTCAAATCAGTAAAAGAGTAATCTAGGATTCTATCCTTAGAATTGAGTATTCTTGAGATGAGTTGATGTTGAGTTCTCAGTTCTTAACTTTGTGATTCTTTTTGAAACTCTATTCTAATTATTGAACTAATATATGTTATGCATTAAGAGTTTTTAGTTGATTCATTCATGACTATATTTCAGCATGGACGCTATAAATTGGGTATTCTTGAGATGAGTAGTATCATTGAGTTATGTGCTCTTAAGTTCTGAGTATTGAGTTTTTATATTGTTATTGAGATTCTTGAGTTGATTTGGTCATGAACCCTATTTTGAGTTATACATTTTAAGAATATTTTAAAGATAACATTTGTGTTTTAAACTGAAATTTTGAGGAAGTAAAGAGGAGTTTGAGAAAGAGTATAAGGGAACTAAGTATTTCTCAGATGTTATGTTTTCACATGAAGAAAGAGAGCATTATTTTGAGAAAATAGAAACTTTGATTTCTAAACAAGTTTATGAGTTCAGAGATATTCCAGAGCAGTTGCCCCTTTTAAATGGATAATTTGAGCAATTATCTCAAACTAGACAAAGAGTATGTTTTATACATTCGATTATGAACATATGCATGTATTATTGGGAGTAGTATTAACACCGATATGGGAATGAGTTCAGAAAACTCAAAATCGTCATAAATCATGTCTTGATAACCTGTACAAAGGATCATATTTTTAGATGAATCTTGCTTGCTTAGTAGATCCACTTAGTTAAGGTGTCATATATCTCAGCACAATATAAGACAGTTTTGACAGTATGAGCGAAACTTTGTATCATCACATAGCTCATAGTGATGATTTTCGGTAAGAGAATCTCTCTAATAGAGTTAAAAGTGTATTTTTTTTATATCACTTAATATTTGAGTTCAAAGACGAGTAAATAATTTTCATAAGGTTTTAATGATCTCATTACTTTATTTCTTTACATTAGTTGAGTTTATATCCATGTTTATTGCAATATTTTCATTTAGTTATTTGTTATTCAACTATATTACTTATTCGTCATTCAATGTACTGGTGTCATTCCACATGCATCTTTTAATGATGCAGTTACAAGTATTTAGAATCCTCTACAAGAGTCTGTTGAGTTCACTCCATCCGCTCGTCAACTTTTGAGTATGACCTCCTATCTTCCGGAGGACTCCAGTTTTATGAGTTGTTAGTATTAGTTCTTTTGAGTAGTCATGCGTATGTACCAAAACTCATCTTTGTATAGTAGATGTTTCATAGATAGACAGTTTTGGAGAGTCTTTTAGTTTCAGATATTTTATTTAAAACTTATATATCATACTTAGTATATTTAAAGAGTTTTGAGATGTGTTACACTATTGATTTAGAATTTGTTTAATTTTGGTGTGTGTGTGCGCGCGCGTACGCGTGTGCGCGCGAGTGCGTGTGTGTGTGCGCGTGCGTGTGCGTGTGCGCGTACGTGTGCGTGTGTTTGTGTGTGTTATAGCATTGTTGTCTCCTGTATTCAGATTAGCAAACCAAAAATGATAAAAGATGAAAAAAAAAGGAACTATCCGAGTCCACAGAACCCCCTGTGTCCTTAATAAATTTATTCCCCTCAAGTATCCGAGGTTGCAGATTAATTCCTCCCAAAATAAAATGGATTAAACACTAAAGAAGTAGCGGTACCTTAAACTTCAATAATTCCAACGAACTCAAAATGACAACAACGAATCACACACAAACACGATTAATCAATTTTATATTGTAAGAAATGTATACAAGAGGAGGGAAGAATTCAATGCAGAAAAATGAGAGAAAACATCTCTATTTATAGCCAACAAAGGATAAAGATCGCAACTCTTTGAAAATAAGATAACCTTTCAGAAAGGTCACAATCCTTTGCAAAAGTCACAACCTTTCAAACAGTCATAACCCTTTAGAAAAGACACAAAATTTTCGTAAAGGTCACAACCTTTCGGCAAAGTCACAACCCTTCAGGAGAGTCGCAACCCTTCATTTCCTGTTCACACCTATAGAACCCAACAATCCCCCACATGAATAGGGAATGACAATTGTTAAAATATATGCATGAAAAACTGTGTGATTTAAATAAGGATTGATCGCATATGGATAAGTGAGTTTCCCTTTGAACTTTCCATAGTGACATAAATCGAATATACTTGGTCAATTGGTAGATTTAATATTTTTGAACCGTTGATCTTTGGTGTATACCTAGATAACATAAGTCACACAAGCAACCCTTGAACTGTTTTTGGTTCTCATTGTTTTGTTCGTTCCATCCATGAACATGTCTTGGTTCATAAGTGCGTAGAGAACTGACATTACCGGATTCCCCTTTAAGCGGCTTACACTTCACACTTACATAGGTGATTTCTAAATATGTTATCTCGTAGATACACCATTTGATATTCTCTTTATCAAACTTAAAACCATTAAATAGTCTTATTGTCTTTATCCTTGTTACTTAACATTGTCTTATCATGATAATGAACCATAAAAAATATTTTGACACTGTTGAACCGTCATTAATGAATTTATTTGATCTCCTTAAACGTAGATCTTGGATCTCCAGTCTTCTAGGTAGAGTTACCTCCACAATGACTTGTCCTCGGCCATAGTCTCATTCTTTTTGATAATCTATCAACTTCTTTTCTAGTTAGGCCTTTTATAAGTGGATCCGACACATTATTCTTTGACTTAACATAGTCAATTATGATAATTCCACTAGAAAGTAGTTCTCTAACGACATTATGTCAATGTCATATGTGATGAGACTTTTCATTTTACATCATCCTCCATGTTGTACCTATTGCAAATTCACTCACAATATATGGATACTAAAGCTAAAGGGGCAAAAAATCTTTCAAGAAATTTTGGAGTCATTCAACTTCTTCACTGGCCTTATCAATTTTGCAGTCATTGAACTTCTTCACCGGCCTTATCTAGAGTGATAAACTCGGATTTCATAGTAGAGCGAGCGATACATTTCTGTTTGAAATATTTCCTATAGATTGCTCCTCCAACAAAAGTAAATAGATATCCACTCGTGAATTTTATTTGATTTGACCTGTTCATTCAATTTGCATCACTATATTCTTCCTATACTGCTGAGTATTAGTTATAATGCAAAACAATAATTTTTAAGTATGTTTTAAATAATCCAAAATTCTTTTCATTATCATCCAATGAGTTTGATTAAGATTACTTGTGAACCGACTCAGTATACTAATAGCACGTTCTATATCTGATCGCGCACACTTCATGATATATATCATACTTCTAAATACTTTAGCATAATCCAATTGTGAGTCACTTTTTTCTTCATTCTTTTGAAGTACAAAGCTCACATTTATTGGGGTCTGTCAATATTGATTTTCAACTACTTGAATTTGTCAAGTACCTTTTCAATCACATCAGTAACTTTAATTTCTTTCATATCGAAGTTACTTTATAGCATATACTCAGTAGTATTTATGTCAAATATGTCACTTTAGATGATCAATATGTCATCAACATAAAAAATAATAATGACCTTGTGATTTTGAATGTCTTTAATGTAGAACATTTATCACATTCTTTCTATAATTCATTTGTCAATATAGTTTGGTCAAACTTCGCATGTCATTATTTAGGCACTTGTTTTTAGTCCATAAAGTGACTTAACAAGTTTATACACTTATTTTATCAGGAACCACAAACGCCCTCGGGTTGTTCCATGTAACTTTCTTCCTCCAAAAAATATTTTCACATCTATTTTGACAAATTCGCAACTAGCGCAATTAACATCTGAATTGATGTAATCCTATTTAGAGGCTATTATATATCAAAATAATCAAGGCTTTTGTTTTTTTGTAAAGCCTATGACAACAAGTCTTGTTTTGTATTTTGTCAATAGTTTCATCGACTTTCTTTTCCTTTTGTAGATCCGCTTTGAACCCAAAAGTTTATTTCCTGGAGAAGATCAACCGACTCTCAAAGTATGGTTATGAAAGATTGAATATATCTTACTATTGACAATCTCTTTCCAAAAATGATGAATCTATAAATGACATATCTTCTTCGACTATATCGACTCATTTTCAAGAAGAAATATTAAAAAATAAAATTCGGAGGAAGTAATTTGTCCATTGACATTTACTACGCCTCTGAATCTCTTTGTTAAGTACATTCTCCTTTAGTTCTTTCGGAGATTGTTTAGACCCTTTACTTAACTATCCGACGTTTCGGACTTATGAACCATAAATCAACATGCTTTACTATTTGTAGCATATCTAATGAACATACAATCCACAATCTTAGGTCCTATTTTGACCTGTTTAGAAATAGTTTCTTCATTTTCATTTCTCAAATTGAATAAACTGTATTGTAAATTGTTACATCACTATCTTTCAAGAATAATTGCTTGTATATACTTTAAGGGACGACAAGCAATTTATCAGGATACAACAAAGTCTGAACAAATAAAGCTTTTTGTTGCTCCCTTTCTTAACAAACAAAAGTATTCTATTTGTTGCTCCCTTTCTTAACAAACAAAATATTTTTTAACATACAATTTTTTTTTTATCTCTTTTGCTATAATGATAGCATCCCTCCCACAAATTTTGTTGTAAACCTGAACTTATAAGTAGGACATTCAACATTTTCTTCATAGTTCGATTTTTTCCTTGTCAATAATTTCATTAGATTGAGGTGAGTATGTGCAGTAATTTAATGGATGATTTCATTTTTACTATTATTTCAGCAAAACAATATTTATATTCTCCACATCTACCACTTTTAATCATGACAATCTTTTTATCCAACTATTTCAACTTCAGTTTTATATTGCCTATATGTTTCTATTGCTTCATACTTATCATTCAACAAATAGACATAACAATATATATAGTGCAATTGCCAATAAAATCTATGAAGCATTTTTTTCCACCACGAGATGGTGTTAACTTTATATCACAAATGTCAGTGTAAATCAATTCTAAGGGATTAGAATTCCTTCAACAACACATGCTTAACATTTTGATTTATTGCATTAGAAGTTAGGCAAAACTTCTAAGTTGATCAGCTTTTGCAAGGTTTTGTAATTGACTTGTCTCAAGCATTCAAGTCACAAACAGTTTGATTCAAACAAGTAAGAACAAACAGAAATAATGAGTTTGAAAGACCTTCAATGAGGTAACTTTTTCTTACAAATATTTTTTTCTTTAATTTTTATAACTTTGTCAAATACAGACATTATTTCAAAATTAACATCTTGCTAGATTTCCTTTTCAGAAGGACCTTTCAATAACATTCAATTTGCTAAAGAAATTACTCATGACTATAGTCTTATAGGTCCAATAAGTTTCATGTTTATACAAATAAATTTATTTTAATAGACATATCTTTTCATGAAAAAGCACAATATTTTTAGTGACACTTTTTTATCAAAGAATACAATTCTTTCGAACGAGTAATATAATTTTGTGGCTTAATACTAGTCATATCATATTTACTAGTAAAGAGAGACTTGACGACCACAATATCAAATATACTCCAAGAATTTTGTGGGTCTAACATAATAAAAGAATGTCATTATATTTAATATCTTGTTCTTTCAAATTTTAGTTAGATAGTAAATCTAATTTTGTCTTTATCACAAGTAAAGAACCCCCACATTTTATATATGTTCTCAAAAATATTTTTCAAGTATTTGAAATTATATTTTCAGTATTCTTTTTTCATGCTTTAAAATTGTATTCCAACAAATACACATTAACAACACGAAACCTTCTTTTGTAGATTTAATCCGTAGAAACACTCATTACTAACACAAAAATCACTAATTTTGTGTCACTAGTGTTTTTTTCCTTTTCTGTCACAATAACCATTTAGTATTTAGAATACTAACCACAAAGATTTAATCTTTATACAACTTGTTTCTACTTTAACAATGAAGTTTTTATATTCTTCTAATCGTTAACCAAATGAACCTTGTGTTTATCATCTTGTATTCCAAACATACTTAAAACAAAACTTTGAACATCTTTGTAAGACAACAAGGTTTAAGAACATTTTCACAACATGAAAATTAAAACTGTAGCGAACTAGAATCAGAAACATATTAGAAAAAATATACGAAATATTTTTCTTAAAGAAGAATTGTTGTTATATGTGTCTAAAGAATCTTACTGATTCCAACAAACTTTGCAGAAACACGAAGTTATCAAGTTTAATAAACCAGTGAAGAACAAAAGAATCGAAGAACTTAAATTAATTCACAAATCTAAAATTTGTAAAACACATACCAGAATCTGGAATAAATTTTAATAGGAAAAAGATCAAGTTCACTGAACTCACAGTGTCCCCTTAAGGAAATTATTCCCCTCTAGTATCTGAGGTTTGATTTGGAATATGACCTCCCCGGGTAAAATGATCTCAATCACCAGAATATAAATACCAAAAACTCTGGTGTCAGCGAACCACTCAACGGCAGTAAGTACACTTAGAATACTAGATTTAGTAGTTGAAGAAGAAGTCCATAAATTCTATATTTAAAATGAGAGGAAATCCCTCAGTTTACAGAAAACAAAGGGTAGTGCAAAAGGTTCTTATTGTATCGTACCAGAAAGGTCACAAACCTTTGGAAAAGTCACAATCTCTCGGAAAGGTCATCACCTTTCATAAAAGTCACAACTTTCCATAAAAGTCACAACTTTTCATAAAAGTCGCAACTCTTCATTTTCCATTCATACCTTTTAAAGCCCAACAATCCCCCGCATGAATGGGAAATGACTCCAAGATAAAAAAACGAACAAGTATGTGTACTTTACAAGCAAGAATTAATTGCATCTGTATAAGTAGGTTTCCCCCTTAGACTTTTCGTAGTGAACATATGTCGGATATACTCGGTCAATCGGTAGATACGATATCTTTGAACCGTCGAGCTTTGGTGTATACCTAAACAACCATATGCCACACACCTTTACCGTTTATGGTTCTTACAATTGTGTTCTTTTCAGCAATAAACACCACCTGGTTTCATGAGTGTATAGAAAGATGGACTTTTGACAATCATCTTCTTTGAAGCGGCTTACACTTCACACTCACATAGGTGATTTCTAATCGTGTTATCGCGTAGATACACTATTTGGTCAACTCTGTCAAACTTAGCAAATCATTAAAACCATTAAGCTCTATTGACTGTAACGACCTGTTTAGTCGTTTTGAGCAGCAGATTTTATTTCTGGAAAAACTGGCTGAGACGACGGATCCCACGACGGACCGTCATGGGCACGACGGACCATCGAGGGGGTCTCGTTCCAAAATACTTAGAATTCTGAAATTTGGGTACTGAAATCGACTCTCTGAACTTCG
>NC_028647.1:48505649-48537540 GCF_001406875.1 Solanum pennellii | reverse complement strand
TCTTAGATTAGTAATTTGAGGATAGATGTTCTTGTGGTGATGACTTCCAGGTTTTGGGAATAAATAGTATTGAGTTTTTATAAGTTATTTAATCGATTTTCATTAATGAGTTTTAAGTCTTCCGCATTATATTTTGTTATTTATGGTTGAAATATTGGGGATTAGATTGGTTGGTTCGCTCACATAGTAGGATAAGTGTGGGTGCCAGTCGCGGCCCGTTTGGGTCGTGACAACTCATTAACAAGCCTTAATGTTGTATCCTTGTCCTTGAGCATTGTCTTCATCATGAGAATGGATTGAGTTTGCTGACAATGTCGAACCATCATTCACAACTTTGATTTTCTCCTTGAATCTAGCTCTTGGGATCTCCAGTCTGCTAGGTAGAGTTACCTCCATGATGACTTGTCCTAACCCGTAAATTCATTCCCTTAGATGATTTTTCAACTCTCTCTAGTTAGGACTTTTTGTAAATGGATCTGACACATTATCCTTTGACTTTACATAGTCAATTCTGATAATTCCACTAGAGAGTAGTTTTCTAACGGTATCATGTCTATGTCATATATGACGAGACATTCTGTTATACGTCATGCTCCATGCCCTACCTATTGTATCTCGACTGTGAAAGTGTATGCATACTAATGCCAATAGTTTGGACCAAAATAGAATATCTATCAAGAAATTTCGGAGTCTTTCAACTTATTCACCGACTTTATCTAGAGCACCTAGCTCAAAGATCATTGTAGAGCTAGCTATATATCTCTCTTTTGAAATATTTCTAAGAGACTGCTCCTCTACCAAGAGTAAATACATATCCACTCGTGGATTTTATTCATTTGTCCGGTGATCCAATTTGCATCTTTATATCCTTTCAATACTGTTGATATTGTTATAATGCAAGACATAGTTTTAAGTATTTATCAAATACTCTAAACACTTTTTATTGTCATCTAATGAGTTCTATTGGGATCACTTGTGAACCGACTCAGTTCATTAATAGCAAATGTTATATCTTATCGCGCATACTTCATGATATACATTATACTTTCCCATACTCTAGCACAATCCAATTGTGAGTCACTTTCACTTTCAATCTTTTGAAATGCAAAATTCACATTTATTAGAGACTTGACAATATTGAAATTCAAATATTTGAACTATTCAAGTATCTTTTCAATGCAATGAGACCGTGAAAATGCTAAACATTATGGAGTTCTAAGGATTCTTATACCTAAGATCACATCAGTAACTCCAAGATATTTCATTCTAAACTTGTTTTCTAGCATACATTTAGTAACATTTATGTCATTAGTGTCTCTACTGATGATCAACATATCACCAATACAAAAAAAAACAATGACCTTATGATTTTAATGTGAACACATTTATTATTTCCATCATTATTAAATCCATTTGCCAACATGGTTTGGTCAAATTTCTTATGTCATTGTTTGGGTGCTTGTATTAGTCCATAATGTCACTTAACAAGTTTGCCCACTTTCTTTTATTTACCAGGAACCACAAAACCCTCAGGTTGTTCCATGTCAATTTCTTCCTCCAATTCTACATTAAGAAAGTTCTTTTCACATTCATTTGATGAATTTGGAGGTCATATACCACAACTAATAATTTTAGCATCCGAATGGATGTAATTCTAGTTACTCACGAGTATATATATCGACAAGATCAAAACCTTGTTTTTATCTAAAGCCTTTGGCACAAGGTCTTGCTTTATAAGTTTCAACTGTTATTTTCATTTCAAAGATTCACTTTGAACCCAAAGGTTTATTTTCTAGAAGAATATCAATTAACTTCCAATACGGTTGCTCAAAATTGCATCAATCTCATTATTGACACAATCTTTTCAAAGGATGAGTCTATAGAAGACAAAAAAAATGATAAAAAATCATATTCGAACGAATTAAATATCCTTTGACATTTACTACGCCTCAGAATCTCTTTATTAAGTACATTATCATTTTTCCTTTCCTAGGCCTTTTAGACCCTTCATTAGACTACTCAAGTCTAATTTTACAGTCCACATTCATAGGTCCTATTTTAATTCTTTTAGTAATAGGAAATTGGACTTTGGCTAGACACCCTCACACTTTGAAATATTTAAAGATGGATTTCCTTCCTTTCCATTTCTCATATGAAAAAGATTGTATCATGAACCAACAAAAACACTTCCTTTCTAAAAAGACACCTTTTTGTTGTTCCCTTTTGCAGTAAAAATAGTTCATCCACACAAATTTTGTGGTAAACCCGAACTTATAAATAATGCATCCATCATTTCTTTCAACGTTCAGTTTTTCATTAGATTGAAGTAAATAGGGCAGTAGTTTGATGGATAATTCCACTTTCCAAACATATTTCTGCACAAGGAGATTTATGCTCTCCATTCTTATCACTTTTATCTTTTTTCAAACTGATTTTCAACTTCGATATTACATTGTCTAGACATTTCTATTGTTTCATCCTTACCATTCAGCAAATAGACATAGTCATTTCTAATGTAATTTTCAATAAAAGTAACAAAATACTTTTTCCCACCATGAGATGGTGTTAACTTCATATCACAAATGTCAGTGTAAATCAATTCTAAGGCATGAGAATTCCTTTCAACAGATTTATAAGAATGCTCAACATACTTAGATTCCACAAAAACTTGACATTTTTATTTATTGCACTCAAAGATAGGCAAAACATCTAAGTTGATCAGTTTTGCTTACAAGGTTTTGTAATTGACATGCCCCAAGTGTTCATGTCACAAACATTGACTCAAGCAAGTAAGAACAAATAAAAACATTGAATTCGAAAAGCTCTTCACGAGGTAGTTTTTTCCTCACTAATATTTTATTCCTATTTCTTATAATTTTGTGTGGTACAAACATTGTTTAGATTGTCAAATGTCCTTTTCAGAAGGACATTTCCATAACTTTCAATATGATTGTTATAGAACTACCCATGAACAAAGTTTCATCGGGCTCAATAAAGGCAATATAGTCCAAATGTTATTTTTACAAAAACATAACAAATGACCTATTCACCAATATTCATGTCTATGCAAATACTTTTATTATAATAGACATATCTTTTCATGAAAAATTACAATATTTTAAGTGATATATTTTTTTTTCCAAAGAACGCAATTATTTTGAACAAGTATATATATAATTTGGCTATTTTATACTAGTCACACTATATACTAGTAATAGAGAAACTCAACAACCACAATACCAAATATACTCCAAGAATTTTGTGGGTATAACATAATACAAAAGTATCGTTGTATTTCATATCTTTTGCTCCAAAGTTAAATTAGACACCAAGTTTAATTATAAGCAAAGAATCCCCACATTTCAAATGTGATCTCAAAAATATTTTTCAAGTATTTGAAAATAGTTTTTCCACATATTCTAATGTTGGAAACATTATTTTACGAAAGAATTATAGTGCTGCAATTCTTTTTTTAACAATGTTTACACAATGTCAAAGTTCATTCCATTGACACAAAATCACAAATTCTAAGTCACTTGGTATTTTTCCTCAATCATAAATAGACATACCACTTAGAATTTTAAATACTAACAATAAAGAAAAAAATTGTACAATTTATTTCTATATTACATTGAAATTTATTGAAAATCAAAAGTACAACACTAACTTATTATGTGAAGTTTTCATATTCTTCAAACCAATTGCATAATGCAATTTAAACAGAGTATAAAACCACAAATTTTTAGTCTACAAAAATCAGACACACTAATATTTCTCATGGAGTACAAAACTACAAAAGTCTTTTTTTTTCTCCAAACAGAATAACACATATTCTTTATCACATAGAAATGTTTTTCTTATCAATTAGTCTTCCAACTATAACATTTTGACATACAGTTTATCAAACAAAAATATGCATCTCTCATTTTTGCAAACTAAAGAATTTTAAAAGCAACAATATTTGTCAAGTAAAATTCTCCTACAACATATGGTTTGCAGATCTTTTTTTAAAAAGATACACATGATTAAAAAAAATCAAAGTTGATTACTCTTCGAAACTATTTTCCTTCTTAGACAATTTAATAAGAAGGTTACGTAATAATCTTTAAACAGAATACCACAAAAATTTTCTATTAAATTCTCACTTCGACCTTGCTAAACAAAGCAATGAATTATGGAGAAGTAATGCATTTATCTTCTACTTCCATGATCAGATTCTCTCAATTAGTAGAATACAAAAAATACTAATAGTATAATAATTTCCTTAAGATTGTTTATCATCTTGCATTTCAAACATACTTAAAACAAAACTTTGAACATCTTTGTAAGACAACAAGGTTTAAGAATATTTTCACAACTACAAAATTAAAACTAGTAGCGAAACTAGAATCAGAAACAGATTAGAAAAATATACAAAATAGAAAATTGTTGTTAATATGTGTCTAAAGAATCTTACTGATTCCAACAAACTTTGCAGAAACACGAAGTTACCAAGTTTAATGAACCAGTGAAGAACAAAAGAATAGAAGAACTGAAATTAGTTCTCAAACCTCCTGCCGTAGAATAATTAAGGATATTTTAGTAAATTTATAAATTACAATACAGTACAATATGATCAAATCAAACAATTAAAATGTTATTAAACAAAAATAAACAATACAATCTAGCCAAATATTATAGCTACCATACAATACAGTACAATAGAGTACAGTACAATACATTATGAAACAATGGGTAACAATGATCCAAACAAAGTGTAAGAATATGTTAGGGTTGACTTTTGATTTTTTTTGTTTATTTTTATCATTTTAATTTTAAATTAAGTGTTTATAAATATTTTTTAAAATTTACTCAAATACTGCAAAGGTATTTTAAAATTATTTTAACTTAGAAACACTTAAAATAAGTCAAATCTAATTATTGTGTTGGAATAGTGTGCAGTTGATAATATTCTTTGCAAATTGATAGAATTTTATTCAAGCACAAAATATACTTCTTTGTCTTCACCTACTTAGAGGTCCAATATCATGCTTTTATGAACCTTACGTCTCATTGGAGTCTTGGACATCCAAATTATATAGTTTTTGAGTATCGATTCTATTGCACCAATTAAACTAATTCAAGCAAGGGTTAGAATAAAGAATCAAAGAAAAATGTTGAAATACATATTTTTTAATGTTCAACTAGATCATATTATATTTCCAACAACTTCAAATGCCAAAATCTTGCTTCCTAAACATAAAATAGAATTTAGCCATGTAACCCCAAAAAAAAAACATTTACTATAAATTGGTATAGATAGGAAGCACAACTTTCCTCATTCAAAATCACAAAATCTTGATTTAGCAAAATATATTTCCAAAGAATATAATATGACCCCAAGTATTGATGAAAGTAATGCCTTGTTTGATTTTGTGGTCCAAAAGGGTAATGGAGTAAAGGGACTTGTAGACAATGGCATTAAAATAGTACCAGAAAGATACATACAACCACCAAAAGAGAGAATATTAATTGACAAAAAAATCATCAATTCAAATGATGATATTGATCAAGTATTGCTGGCCATTGATTTATCAAAATTACATGGTCCTGAACATGATCAAGTGGTGGGAACTATTACAAAGGCTGCTGAGACACTTGGATTTTTTCAAGTGATTAATCATGGTGTGACATTGGAATTGTTGGAATCACTTAAAGGTGCAGCACATAACTTCTTTGCTCAACCACCTATGGAAAAGGCTGTTTATCTAAAAGAAGTGAGTCCAAGTCCGTTGGTTAAATATGGGACTAGCTTTGTACCTGAAAAGGAAATGGCTTTGGAATGGAAAGATTATGTTAGTATGATGTATACTAATGATGATGAGGCACATGCACAATGGCCTCCTCAATGCAAGTAGGAACTCTTCTTAACTTTCTCTTTAATTGGATCACTTTCTAATCCCACTTTTTATGGAAGGTTACACACTTAGTATAAACTTTTTCCTCTCCTAGTTTAATCTGACACAAAGTTTATGAAAGAAAGAATTTTTTTTAAAACTCGTAATCTAAAATATGTCATAGATGTTTATATTATTATAAATCATTTCATTAAAGATAAAATAGATATTTTAAAATTAAATTATTTTCTAAATATAAAAATGGTCATTTTTTTTAGACTGACTAAAAAAAAAATGAGTCATTTAAATTGTAACAGAGAAAGTACCTGTATAAATTAGATTATATCAAATATAGAGCATATGGTCATGTCCATATTAATTCCAAAAACCGTTATGTGAATACTTCGCTTTTGTTTTTGATTTTAATTATGTACATGCAAAGTGTAAAAATCTATCCTATCAAAGTATTTTTAACTTATTGTAGCAAGTAACAATATTTCATTAATTTTCTCTTTTATGAGTGACTACTTGCAATTATCGTTTATGTGAGTAAGGGTGTATGTAGTATAAAGGAAAATATATTTTTCTCATATTTGATTGATTATTTTTTTCAGAAGAATAAATTCTTTAAATTTTATAAATATGACTTCTATTGTGGAAGTAGAAAAATATATTATATATAAATGATTTTGGAACAATACTTTTTGCTAGTTATCAAACATAGAAAAAAATAAATTTCATATATTTTTCATATGTTAGGGATGTGGCTCTTGAATATTTGAAGTCATCAACAAAAATGGTGAGGATACTATTGGAGATATTATTTGAAAATCTTGGAGCAACACTAGATGAAGAAAAATTTGAATCACTAACAGGGCTCAAAATGGTAAACATGAATTTTTACCCAAGTTGCCCTAATCCAGAGCTAACAGTAGGCGTCGGACGCCATTCGGACATGGGAACCCTAACTGTTTTATTACAAGATGGCATTGGTGGTCTATATGTTAAACTTGAACAAGGTGTTGAAGATGAGTGGATTGAGATTCCTCCCATTCCTGGTGCTTTAGTTATCAATGTTGGAGATACCATGCAAGTAAGAATGGATTTCACTTTTATACTCTGACAGCGTAAATAATTTTTTATACTATATTATGGTTTGTTGTAGTAGATAATCAATCTTATTTTCTAGGTTATTGATTTCATTTTACGAACAATTACCTGTAGTTATCTTTATAGGCAACCATATAGTATATTAGAATAAATTTACATATATAAGTTAATCTTATGAAATATACACTAGATTTTTACATAATCAAAGGAAATGGAGCCTAATAATTTTGGATTTTGGATTTAGATCTTAAGTAATGGGAGATACAAGAGCGCGGAGCATAGAGTTCGTACAACAAGTTCAGAATCAAGAGTTTCAGTTCCATTGTTTGCTACACCAAAGCCAAGTGAAAAGATAGGTCCATTGCCTCAACTTGTGGAAAGTGATGGAGTTGCTCACTACAAACAAGTCTTGTTTGGCGATTACATGAAAAACTTTTTTGGAAAAGCTCATGAAGGCAAAAAATCTCTTGATTTTGCTCAGAATGATGATTCTGCTTAAGTTTTATGTTTATGGGGTTTCTTCTTCTATTTTCATTCCCAAAAAGTGCTTCAAATAACTTTAAGCATTCACAAACAAACAATTGTACTTGTTGTAACCTTTTTGAGTTCATCTTGTCAAGTTGACTTTTATTGAATTGCTATGTTTACTATAATGTAACCAATTTATTGAGTTTTAAAATAACAAATTATCAATAAATTGATTGTTCATTTCTTTTATCATTGCAAGAAATCATCAACCATAACCCAAAATTTTCATTCATTGTAGCCAAACATTAGATACTATCCAACACCTCATGACTACAAGGTTACCCATCAATATACAGAACGAAAGAAATGTGTTGGTGATAGTAGTCTATGCAACCTATGATCAAAGAATCAAACAAGAACAACGGAACTCGCTCGTAAATCTTACAGATCAATGGCAACAGCCATAGTTAGTAAGGAGACTTTTAACATCATTCTTGGTGCATAGGAGAAGTTTGGAGGATTACCTGTGTTTCATAATGAAACTGTTGAATTTCAATGATCATTTTATGCTTATAGATTTGCCCATATTGGATATATAGGAAATACATATATTTGATTGAATGGTACAATGGATCACAGAGGTTGCATATTTAAGAAATTAGACAAGATTCTGAGCAATACGAAGATGTTAAACATGTTCCCTTCTCTAAATCTCACTCATTTGATCAACAAGGCATTAGACCATGCCTTTTGAAGCTTGATGTTCACACTTAGCACAATATCAATGGTAAAACACCTTACGTTTCTCAACTTTGGATGAATTATACTACCTTCACACTGCATAAAAAGTGATCTTTAGCTGGAATTAATCAACGGCAATAGTCTAACGGCTTTAGGGACACTCTTTGTATATGTCCCTAAAGCCTTTAGTGACGTTGCATCTAATAACACTTAACTAACGTTGGAAAAGACTCTAGGACTCTTTATTAATCTGTCTATTTATTGCCGCTAAAAGTTATTTTTGTTGTAGTGCAAGTTGGTAGAGGATAGCAATTGGTAGTTCTTTCATGATTGTTCAATACAAACTAAAAAAGATTTTTTTAAAATATGGAAATATTTTTCAATAGATGCTATATTAGAGGATGTGACTAGTGCATCAGAAGAGTTCTGCATATATAAGCTCTCACTCTATAAAGTAGAGAAAAGTTGCATAGGGTACAAACTGTCCCTAATACATATACTTGAGGGGAAAGAGAAGGAAAAAATATACAAAATGAGCATGAGGATTTTCTAATACCATGGGAGCACATGGCAACTATTTTATTTACAAAGCAATTCATAGAAGACAACCACCCTAATAATTTCCAAATGTTTAATCATATACCTTAATTAGTGATTGAAGAATATAACAGAATGGTGGTTCAACTATCCATCTTGAATAGGGCTGCGTATCGATCGGTCCGCTTCGATTTTGAAGTTTATCGGGTTGGCTTATTGGTTATCGGTTTGTATAAATGCAAAACCGTTATAGAACCATTAAGATATTAGCTTATCGATTATTGGTTATCGGTTTTTGATCGTTATCGGTTCGGTTCGGTTATCGGTTTAACCGTTACGATTTGACACAAAAGAAAAAACATTGAAAATCACTTATAAAGAAAGTGAAAACCAAATAAACCATGCACTTGAGTTCATAAGTTACATCTTTTTCAAAAGCAAACACTTTTATTTACATTGTAGAATAACTAAGTGTTTGAGACAACCAAAAATAAAAGTAGGAAATCAAACTTTAAGTCAAGGATTTTATATACAAAATAATATAATTACAATTATTTAATTTACTATCGGGTTATCGGTTAACCCGTTGACAAAAAACTTTAAACCGTTAAGAACCGATAACCCGATAACAAAAAAAATCAAAACCGTTATTAAAATCGCTAAACCAATAACCCAATACTATAAACCAATAACTTTTTTATCGATTTCGATTCGATTTTGAACAGCCCTAATCTTGAAGAAGAAGTGCATAAATTAGTGTTTTGAATTCAATATGAATAGTGCAAGTTGGCTATATGAATTTACAGATAAATTCTAACAGACATGCTAGGACAATAATATCAAATGTGACATTACTTCTATCATTAGATCCTTCTTTACCCAGATGGTTTATCCATGCTAGCTAATCAAGTGTTAGTCCCCAAAGATAAACAAGTACCATTTTTATGTAACGCAAACAAGTCTTAAGCAATTTTTAAAACAGGATAATTTCTAGGTTTCTTCATTTGTCTTTACTTGGATTAATCTCAACTTATTAGGTTGGCTCTATAAAAGGGGAGAGTATTGTGAAAAATATCTTACTAAAATAAGAAATAATAAGAGATATCATACTTAGAACCAAAACAAGCAATGTAGTATTGAGTGACTAATGTAAGACTTTGAATATAACCAAAACAATCGATGCTATTAAGTGAGCCTCACCTTCTCAAAAATTAACTTTGAAAATGCATATATTTAGTCATCATTTAAAAATCAATCTTGAAAAGTAAAAATTTTATAAATAAACATAGTTCCCAAATCAAATCCATTGACAAGACGAACCCTGGACAAACTGATGGATGCATAATTTTAACATGATAAGCAGGAGAATATTGTGGATGGTGCACCTCCTGGAAGCTGTACAAGCAATAGCATTGCTAAAGCACAGTAATGAAGGGATATGGATGTTATAGACGCAAAGGAATGATCACCCACTATACCACGAAAACACACAAGTGAAAAATATCAACAAAAATCCAGAATCGTAAGTCAGTCACTGTAGATACAGCTGCATCCACTATTTACGACTTACACCTCCACAAAGCATAAAGTTGACCGCTATATTTATACCACCTCATTCACTTGCTCAAGGATCTAGCTGGGGACGACATCCACCTCAGTGAATCATTACTCAGGTCAGACAATATTCTTCCATGATTCACACATAAAGCAGACGGAGCAATCTTCACCTGCCTCTACATATCCTTTGTACATTCAAATGACATGTGGTCTGAAACCTGGCCGTCTAACAAAGACTTTACACATTCATGTAAAGCTCAGCACTGCCAATATCTTCCTGCTCCACCATGCGCAACTGAATTCTAGCTTAGTGGATGTGTTTAAGCCTGTGAGAGATTTAGCTGGTTCTTCTAAGATTGCCTTCTGAGCAAGGAGAATCATATGCACCTTGAAATGACTTGCCTGTTTGTGAAATCACCAGGAGCGACGAGTGCTGCTTCCGTAGAAGAATATAATGACTTGTTAGAACAGAAAATTAGCATCATATTGATATGTATGCTTCTATTAGTCACATGTTTTCCAGCATACTGTTTTGAGAAAAGCATTATTTTAACAAGATAAGCAATAAACAATGACTGTACCAGGTTCTCAGAGACTACAAGCATTTCAAATTTTATTCACTTCTTTTAAAATTGTGATCCCTTTGAAACAGTCTCAGATAACTTGGGCTTTGACTGTAAAGAGATGGAGGTTCTATTTTCATACGGATAAAGCAGTTACTGCCTCTAAAGGAACTGCATTTAAAAAAAACACAGGAAGATTCACAAGAAACTGAAGAGAGGTAGCAGGACTGAAGTCTACATCTGAATGCCCCTCGTCTGCTGGATTGGTGGCTGCTTGGACTCGTCATTGTCCATAAGATATCATTGTCTTGTGTATTATGTATGTAATAGTAGAAGTAAACATTAAAATAAAGATTGACCAAAGGTTGCCAATACAGAGAACGTAACATCAAAATTTGAATTTGACTAATTATTTGAAATTCCTAAAACTTTTGAAAATAGTATTAAAAAGACATAATAAATGGCATGGTGTAAAACAGTCTGCAACATATGTGACGAATATTCTGAAGATAACTGACATCTTTTTACGAATTGCAAGGTCATATTTCAGCTTTGGTGCATGTATTTTTGCAACTCCACTTTAGACCTACTGCATTTCTGGAAAGAAAGGGAGTGAACAAGAAGTACCTGAAGACTTGGAACACTCAACACGCATCATCTGGAGGACTATTTAGCTTGAAAGAAACAGTTGAATTTGCTCTAAGGCATAAGGACAGACATACTTAGCCTTGAACAAAAATGCTTTACTAGGTTTTTGGTGCAACTTGTCTCTTGTAAATGATGTACATGTAATGTTAGACATGATAAGGGAGTTGAACAACTTGTAATTTCTTTTTATAGAACCGGCTCAGTGCAAGTTTGTCATCTATGAAAAAATTCATTATTAATAGAAAAAACATTCTGCAATATATCAAAATAGAACTAATGTAACACAAATAGGGACAAAAAACTATGATAAAATGACATGAGGTGCAAAGGCTTCATATATATAGAAGAATAGCATAACCAGAAAATAAGGTCCGTCGGGTAAGGTGAATCAGTATACAGACCTTGGTTCCAACCACAATGGTTCCACTTGAGGGATGAGTAATACATGCAGTAACACCTTCAGTTGTTGGAATGAATTGATTTTGCTTCTGCAGGCTCTTTCCTCCGCAAAGCTCTTGCATCTCTTCACTATAAGAAGAATACCCTCACTTAAGCCATATTCTCCGAGCAAAAATGAACAACATTGAGGGTGTGTTGGGTATGGAGTTTGTCGAAATGTTTTGGAAAACATTTTCTCTATGAAAACAAATTCTTTTAAAATGAGGAAAATGACTTTTCTAATGATTTAAGGAAAGCAAGTTCTATAAATGACAATCCAAGTTCATTGTCTCCTCCTCACTCACCCAACACTCCCAACCCCTGCCGCTTGACCATCCCACCCCCTATTAACTATCTTATCTTCTGTCTATTTTCACTAAGTCATAGAATATATTATAATTTTATTCATCTCTTGTTACTATTTTATTATAGTTTGAATAAGTCTCCCTAATGCTATGGAGCTTATCTAGGAGTAATTATTAGTTCCTTTCCGTAAGCGGATAAATTGCCTATACTTTAGCTTAAGTTTAGTAGATAGTTGCCAACAAAGCTCAAGTTTAGTAGATAGTTGCCACTCCTATCATGAATGACGAGTCACCCTATCAAAAACTATTTGGTAGATCTCCTGAGTCCTGACTATACCACCTTACAAAAAATCTGATTATCTCTATTACCCATGGCTTAAACTTTATATATATATCAAAATAAACTTGAACCCTGGTCCACCCCGTGTGTATTTAGGTATCTCATAGGCTCACCGTGCTCATATATGCTTTGACCCAGTCCACTCCAGAAAAAAATAAAAAAATTAAGTCATGATGTCTAGTTTTGAAAAATAATTCACTTCTAAAAGTATGTTCATCCATTTACGAAAATATACTTCCAATTAAGTTGGGGAGTTATTGACTCCAACGAGAACAGTCCAACAACGATTCAAACTCCTCTCTCTATTCCATCACTTATTTCAATCCCTGCAGAGTCCAAGTCTAACAATATAACCTATTCCCTCGTGATGATCATTCCTACAACAACGGCTAAGTACCAAGCAGAGACATCAGGTAATCTGCAACTCCCTACTCCTTCTTCTTCACAACTTTGTGTCCCTTCTTCTTCACACGACACTGCTACACATAAGCCTCTGCTCACATACTGTAATGACCCTCCAGGTCATTTCTGTGTTATTGCCTTCTTTTCATCGTTTAGATAGTTCCTATAGCGACCCCAAGTCATTTATGACTTGCTGCGACTGAAGATTTCGTCACCTGGTCATTCATTTGGATTCTGTGCAAGTTTTCGTGTTTTGGAGCTTTTGAAACTTGAATAATTGACTTGGGTCAAAAATTCAGGAAGACAGCCTCAAAATACAATTCTAACTGTTCTGTTAGCTCCAAAACGTCAAGTTAGTCTAGAAGGACCTTTCGCGCGGATCCCGACGCTTTCGAACTAATCTTGAGCCCCCTTGCAGTTTAATTAGAACTTGAACTAATTGAACTTAGAACTTGAATATAACAAATTATTGGATTTCAACTTAATATATAACTAATAACTTTTATATGGACTTCAATTTAGAACTTGAACTTGAACTTGAATATAACTAATTCATGGTGTCTTTAATTGATTAGAACTTAAATAATTAAATTTAATTAGAACATGAATTCAATTTGAAGTTAATTATTTAGAAACTTTGAACTTAATTTATAATAACTTGAACTTAATTAGAATTAATATAATTAATTATTTGAAATCTTAAACTTAATTAAAATTTATGAACTAACTAGGTAATTTATCTTTCTAACCATTTGAAGAACCTTTCAAATAATCAACTCGTATAAGGAAGCTTGGGTGTAGGACCCACTTTTTGTCAAGATGACCTTGATTGAAAGTTTTGACGAATTTGTTGAGTTCGGAATGTCGAAATTGGAAAGGCAACATATTTTTTTGCGCACATTGCGTTCTGAACGTATCTCAAGCACCCCATTGGAGATTTTGGCATTGGCCAAAACCAGCTAATGTGCATCAGCTGGTGCTGACATACGTGTGCCCTTCGCTTCGTGGGCTTTTATTGGTGTTTTATTGCACGTTGTTGATTATATATGTTCCAAGCCCCAAGTCCTGTTTTGGGATACATATTGGAGAGCTTAGTGGACCTTTTGACGAAGTCTATTCCAGGATTTTCGACGCGGGTCGCACATTCTCATTTTGACTCGGATTTGGTGCATCTTCGATTATTGTGTTTTTGGTGTCTAAACGACCTTCTTAACGTTGTGATCCTATTTTTGATAGCATGGAAGCATTCAAAGGCCGTACAAAAAAAAAATCTTTGGAGCACGTGCGATCTACTTTTAGGTAGGCTATGGCTTCCCAACCTTTAGATTGAGCTCGAGAATGTAAATGCATGTTGATTTGTGTGAATTTTGGTCGGGTGGTTAGTTGATCATGCTTAGTTACTTAGAAATCATGTTTTATGCTTACTTCGAGTTATGTCGGTACTACGTTGGCACGTTGCTCTTCTTTTTTGACCATCCCTACCTTGTGGCTTGATTGTTTTTTTTTCTACTGATGTTGGAAGCATGTTTGGCCTTAGTCTAGTGTAGACTACTGTTTGCCGTAGACTAACTAATTTTGGAGCCGATAGGCCTTAGTTCTGTTTTGATGTCGCTTCAAACGACTTAGCTCCCTATAGAATGATGTAGGAGACTTGGTCTGATAGAATGAGCCTTAGATTAAGCGATAACTCAGATTGATGACCTTCTATCCATAAGTGCCTCTTTCTACGGCCCTTCAATTTACGATTAAGATTTTGGGTCTTCCTTGGCGACGTGGAACTGGATTCATTTCAGGCTTGGAGTACTACATTGATTACCTTGGTATGGACGTCGTCCCATGGTTGGTACTATGATGATGATTTGCCATGGTAATCTTCAGCAGCTTTATGTTCGCAGATTCAAGGTCCGATCACACTTCTTATCATTGGTCACAGATTTGAGGTCAAGTAATTTGATCTACAGTAGCAGTACATGATTCAAACTCTTTATCCTCTACAGAGTTAATACATATCGGCTAGATCCTATTGGTTCTTTTGGAGGCCTATCCACGATTCAAGGTCCGAACGCACATTCTGGCTTTGGATGATCCTATTAGTTACTTTGGGAACTATCCATGTTACAAGGTCTGGGCTACGCACTCTCCAGCTCCGGATTCACCGGGCTTTGTTTTAAGTAGGGATAGCTATTTTGTGTACTCGTTGGAATTTTGGAGGTCCATTCAGGTTTTTATTTAAACTTCACACGAGTATACTTTCTGGGCTTATGGGTCCAGTTAGGTTTTAGTTAGTTACTTACTTCATTTCAGTCTTTTCTACACTCGTGTGCATTTCTGTTAGATTTCTGCTCTTTTATCTCTATTGTACTAAATTCTCGCTTTTCATATTGCCTCTACTTTTCTTGCTCAGCCGGCCTATGATGCCTACCGAGCACCTGTTGTTTTGGTACTCATGCTACACTTCTGCATTTGTTTTGTGATGCAGGTGCGAGCACCAGCTATACAAGTTGACTTCAAGCCAGCAAGCGTAGTATTCGTAGGTGATGGTGAGGACATGGTTGTCCTGGATCATACCTGTCTCCATCTGTATTATTTGACTAGTCTTTTGCATTGTGAGACCAATCTGTTTATTTTGGTCCACTTTTGAGACTTGTACTATTTTATTTAGTAGCTCTCGTGACTTCTAGGTTCTAGGAGGGATCTTTTGGCTTTATATATATANCCGTATCCAAAACAGACCAAAAACCAGCTTTTCAGAAAAATCTGCAAGCGCAACCAACGGGGCCATCGACGGACCGTAGATTGACCCACGGTCCGTCCTGCACATCCGTCAATGGGGTCAGAAACCCCCAAAATCTCAGCCCAGGAAAATTTGGTTAAGTCATGATCGACGCATAAACCTACGGTTCGTAGGTCAGACTACGGTCCGTAGTCCGTGACCGTCGATCGACACCCCATTCATTTACTCTCTAACAAGAGCAACGGATGACCAGCACGGTCCGTAGATGGACCTACAAACCGTAGCTGAGAAATAGCAGACAGTTAGGGGAAAAATGCATTTGGATCAATTTCAAATGATCATAACTCTCAGCACAAAATGAATTAGGTGTCCCATGACCTACCAACAAATGGATAATTGGATTAGCTTTCCATAGCCACCAACCTTGCTAAAATCCGACATCCTAGTAAAAAGTTATGCCCGTTTTAGTAAAGGCCTGTCGAACAGGCCCAACCTACGGACCAAACGACGGACCGTCAGTCCTGATCGTCGTTTGGTTCGACAGCAACTAACCCAGAGGTCTTTTGGTATTTTCCCACTTTGTTTAAACCCTAAGATAGGTCGTTTTGACCCTAAATCATCAGATTTTAGTCAATTTAAGCCTTAAAACAAAACTAAAACTTACCCTTAGTCAAATCATTAATCAAAACATAGAAAATTAGAAGCAAGAAAGGAGAAAAAGGTTAAGAACCCTAGTTCAAGAACGCAGCAAGGTTCCAGCAGTTCCAGCCCCGAAATCTAAGTGTTTCTCCGTGAATTTCATCACCAGGTATGTGAGATTTCACTAGTGGGTTCCTTTCACCCATTGGGTCCCTAGTTTTCAGCCAGTTCTTGATTCTCTTATCATGATTAAACCTAGGGTTTCTAGAACTTTGGTAGAACTTCATGAATTTATTAATATATGTTCCAAATCAGATTGTAAAGTTATTATTCAGTTTATTGCATGAATTTCAGAACCCTAGCTATGTATTACTTTAGTTCTTGAATTACACATGCCAGGTCAGATATTTCAGTTACTTCATATATACATGTCTCAGTTATAAATGCATAATTACCGGATTAATTGTTGCATTCTCAGTTTGCATGTTCAGTTTTGAGCTATCCAGTATTTACAGAAACTCAATCATAATCAGTTAATCACATAAATCAATGGGAGTAGCATAATACCGAGTTGGGCTAGGATTCAGCGTACCCAATTAGCCCCAAACCTACTAGCCAAGTAGGTTGTAAGTCCTCTCTGTGGGCAATCAGTTTAGTGATCACGCCAGCATGTCTTTATACCTTTGGCAAGGTATATTGAGTTCTCTTGATTGGGTGTATACATCAGACTCCACATTTAGCTCATGTGGTTTTATTATCGGTTATTAGTAGCTCCCACAGTTCAATCAGACTCTCTTGCATTGACCATTTATCAGTATACTCAGTATCCAGTTTCAGCATGCTATAAATTGGTCCTTGCATCCAGTTAGCTCAGAAATCAGCATATCATGTTCAGATTATTATACTTGATTTTGTGCTTGTTCAGTTATGTTTTATTTCAAATACTGACGCATACGTGGGCTACATCTTCTCGTGATGTAGGTTCAGGTTCTCAGCATCCAGATCACGCATAGATCGATTTTCGAATCTCTAGTTCAGCAGATTTAGTGGTGAGTCCTCGTTCTCCGAGGACAATAGTCATAAGTTTCTTTTCAGTATTTAGTCTTTTAGTTTCAGTTTTTGCTAGATTTAGCTGGGGCTTGTCCCAGTATATCTAGTCCAGTTTAGAGGCTTATTTCAGACATAGTGAGTTTCAGCTTAATATTGAGTTAATAACTTCTTTTTATTAAACTCATTGATCTCTATATCTCAGTTACAGAATATGGGTATTCCCCATCTTTTCAGTTTAAAATTATGATTTAGTTTCCGCAACAGTTTATATTCTTTAGTATGCTCATGATCATGCCAGCAGGGTTAGCTTGGGATCACTTGTGGTCCTAGGTTCCGTGTCCGCGTCTCGGGGGTAGCTCGGGGCGTGACAGTTACAATTCCCCCAGCACCCCCAAACAGTAGTGTAACTAGGTCACAAATTAATATCTTCAAGAAAAAAGAGAACTCTCTTTTCTGAAACATTTGACTCCTACACTTGTAACTTTCAAACAGGCCGATAGACATGAAGAGTGGAGACAAGCCATGACAGTAGAGTATGATGTTTTAATAACCAAACCATAAGATTGGTGCTATCTATAGTTATGCAACACAATTGGCCAATCTATCAACTTGATGTCAATAATGTTTTCCTACAAGGAAAATTGGATGAAGAAATTTCTATGCCTGAACTCTGGGGATTTATTAATCCCCAACTTCCAACTCATGTTTACAAACTGAAGAACGCTATTCATGACCTCAAACAAGCCCCCCGAGCTTAGTAAAACATTTTGAGTGAACATCTGCTGAGAATGGGCTTTGTCAAAACAATATCTGAAACCTCTTTATTTGTATGGAAGTATTTGGATGTAACTATTTATGTGTTTGTCTATGTTGACGACATCATAATCACTGGGAACCATACACTAGTTATTAAATTTGTCATCAGATTCTTTGTAGAAATATTTTCATTGAAGAATCTTGGCAATCTGAACTACTTCTTGGGTGTTGACTTAAGAAAGTACTGAACGGTCTCATTCTTTCACAATCAAGATACATTTTGGACATTCTTTCCGAACTGGATATGGACAATTGTAAAGGTGTTCGTGTTTCTACTCCCATGTGTTCCAGCATACCACTTTGAGTATGCTGACGGTTCTCTATCTACTGATGCCACGTGCTACCAGTGTACCCTTGAAATATTGCAGTATTTGTCCCTCACTCGTCCAAACATTTCTTATGAAGTCAATAAATTGTCACAATTTATGCCTGCGCCTACTCATGAACATTGGAAAGCGATTAAAAGAGTATACGGTATCTCAAAGAAACTGCGAGTTCAGCACTTTGCAACCTTCGCAACTCTGACTCTAATTGTATGTGTATGCTGATGTGGACTGGGATGCGATCCGAATGACAAAATCTCTATATCAGGTTACAACCTTTTCTTTGGACCAAATCCAGTTAGTTGGTCGTTAAAAAGCAACATTATGTGGCTCGCTCATCCACCAAGGCAAGTATAAATCAGTCGACAATGCACTTGCAGAGCTCACTTTGGTGAGAAACTTACTCATGAGTTACATGTCACCATTTCGAAGTAACCAACAATCTACTATGACAATGTTAGAGTTATTTATCACACAACCTAGTGTTTCATACCCGTATAAAACATATTGTTGTATATTTTGCATATGTCCGTGACCAGGTTCAAGCTCATCGAGTTCATGTTACCCATACTCATGCTTGTGATCAACTTGTTGATACCTTCACCAAGCCACTGCCAATCAGCCTTCACTAGATATTGTTCCAAGTTAGGGATTGTATTTTGTTACACCATGCCTAACTTGAGGGGGTGTATTAACTGTCTTATGTTCTGTCTATTTTCACTAAGTCATAGGATATTATTTTATTTATCTCTTGTTACTATTTTATCATAGTTTGAACAAGTCTCCTAATGCTTTGGAGCATATCTAGTAGTTATTAGTTCCTATTCTGGGGGCAGATAGTTGCCTACACTTTAGCTTAAGTTAAGAAGATAGTTGCATACATTTCAGCTTAAATTGGTTGTAGTTCATGTATTTAATGTTGGATGACAGATTCAATAAGAAGATCCCTTTGACCTCCTCATCTGAATCTTTATACCCATCCCTAAACCCCACCTCATCCCATTCCCATCGTGTTTAGTTAGATTACATATAAATACTCGTGGGATAATATTTATTTGCTTCATTATCAAACACTAGAAAATAAGTAAAAATTCTATTTGTTTTCCTAGAAAACATCTTAACACACCGTGAATCCCCCAGATTTTGTCAATTTGGCCAGTTAAGAATCTAAGTCGAAAAGAAATCATATGTAAGGATCTGCATCAAGTACGTCGAAACTAGAAACAGAGAATCAGAACTGTCCACTATGGGCTATGGCCATCAAAGAGATCATATGAAAAGATCTGCATTAAGTATCATGAAAGTAAAAAAAAAAAAAAAAACTTAACAGTCCACTATGAACATCTAATGTAAATATGTTAAAAGGAAATAACAGAACTGAAAATTACTTGAAATCCACATGGCAAGGGGAGCTTCGATCTGGATAGAAATCCAAAAGATAGAGCCCATTACTTGACAATGATCCAACCACATAAATCTGCAGCAAAAGAAATTTCAGTAGAACATAAGAACTCGCATTGCAGCAAAATATTCTACTTGAAGCAAACAGATGTAAATTGTCATAAAATGTTCATAGACACATCTGCATATAGTATACATCGGTATTGCTACTGAGAGATTTTCTTATTTTGTTTCCTCTGATAGATTTACTTGTAAAGAGGAGGCGTAACTAGGATTTCGGGATGATGGGTGTGTTGACTTGTACAGAGGCATATCCAGGATTTCGGGATGATGGGTCTGTTGAAGTGTGATGTCATCTCCAGTGTTTTGGATGGCGAGAGGCGACAAAAGGCGACAAGGGCCTGCCCCGCCACGCGGCGAGGCGCTTGCCTTTTTGAATCAAGGCGCCAATTAATACCAAAAATTAAAAATATTTAATTGCATATATAAATATCCAAAATCTTAATAGTAATAACACATATTAGCAAATATTCAATTCAAAAATCAATAGTAGATACTAAAAAGTCTAAAACTTTGAAGACCAAATAATTCAAAATACAATACTAAAACTTTAAAAGTCTATTCTTCTTCAAAACTATCCAACTCTTGAAGAAAAGAACTCAAGAAGAACTGAAAAGATCAAAAGAAGAAGAAAAAAAAGAGGTATACCTCAGGTCCTCAGTGCAGCAGCAACTCGAAGATGATGGAGAACAGGAGAAGAGACGCGACCGGCAAATTTTGACAATAGAAGAGATCGCGAAGGGAAGAGGAGTCGGGGAGAGGAGATCGCAAGGGGAAGAGGAGTCGGGCAGCAGCAATTTTGAAAATAGAAAAAAAAAATAATTCTGACTAATATTATTAAGTCAAATCTTTTAAAAAAATTTAAATCAAAAAGGCGGCACCATTTTTGTCGCCATTAGCTCGCCTCGCCTCAATGTGGAATGGCATTCACATAGCACTTTCTCCCCCTTCCTCCGCCCCCAAGGCTTACCCAAAATGAATCAAGAAGAAAAGATGTAAAAGGATGATCCAAATAACTGTAAATCAGCCTTTGAAACAGGGGATCATAGACTCGTAGAACAATCCACTGAGATATAATCCTTGCCCAAAATATCAGTATCTTCCATCTAGTTTCCTCATGCACAATTAACTGATGATGGTTTAATGCAGTCAAGTTGAAACCAGTTTCTCTCACCATCCACATTATAGAAACAAACAAGCCATTTTGAACGGTATTTTTAGTCATGTCCATAAGCATGGGAGATGATAAAATATCAGCATGATGGCTTAGGGTCAAAAATCAGCAAAAAACTGGTAAAATTTTAAAATTATAAATTAATATGGAGAAAAGAAAACCTACTATCACCTGCTGCTACCTCCCATCAACAACAACAACAAACCCAGTGAAATCCCACAAGATGGGGTATGGGGAGGGTAGATTGTGCACAGACCTTACCGCTACCTCTTAGGGGTAGAGAGATTATTTCCGAAAGACCCCCGGCTCAAGCAAATCAAAGAAGATATCAAAATAAAAACTTTTTGGAACTCTTAGTACTTAATGATGCCAAAGGACTTCTTATTAAATGCATAATACTGTATAAAATAGGATATTAAATTGACCACTCCTCTAGAACATATAACGGCCAACTGAATTCACTCATTCCCTCAACTTTCAAACAGATAATAAATTAGAGATGAAGCCCCTCATACCAATACTTATCATGGTCAAGTACTATATGAAATTTAAAACACAGTATAAGTGACTAATCTAAAGTATATAAAACCTGATTTTAAGAGAAAAAACATAATTTTTTACAGAAATACTTCTCCCAAAAACAATCTTAACAAAAATGAATCTATGGTGCACTGATATAACTCAAGGAGAACTAAAGAAGTATGTGCAGCAGAAGGATTAGTCTTACAGAATATGCTGGTATCCATGAAGGTTTCCGTAAACAACGTAAGTTAGCCAAATCATTGAAGTCATCCCTACACTCAGGACGAAGATACATTATGTAAGATAAAAGTAGTAAACAGATCGTCCTTTAGAATACTAAACTATAAATGTCTTTTACTCACAACCAAGGTGGAGGAGGACAATGAATATGTGTGACTTTCAAACTATGGACATCCAAAACACCTGACCTGTAAAAAAACCGAGACTTACAAACAACTAAGGAGTGATATATGTATTAGTAGCAAAACAAGTCAGCACCAACACTTTCGTAGTATGTCACATTTAGTTAAAAATAAATATCTAATAATCAGTACTTAGGAATAAAGACGAGTATACATTGACAGACAGGAAAAAGTGGTGATTGCTCTTTGATTTCATCCACTTGCTTTCACACTTCAGTGTGCGCATTCGAGAAATGTATGAAATATCTGTGGCTACTTGATGCCAAAGGTACAAAGGTACCACAACGTCAATTAGCAGAAGCACGTAATATTAACTTCGGCAATCCAAAATAAAACACCCAACATAGGACCTACTTTCATGCAGGAATACTCAGAAAAAGCATAACGACAAAGCCTTGAAAGCATGCTTAGTGTATGGGTCACGTGAAAATCTTTGATCATGATTCATGACTCAGTGAGTTTCCTACTCCACCTCAAGTTTGAAAAATTTTATTGACACCACCATTACGTAACAAGAGTTCTACCAAAAATATTCCAGTACCTTCTCTGTTAAACAAAAGTAAGTATGTGAATGATCTGAAATCAATAGAACGCATTCCAATAATAACAGAGAAAAGCCACCAATTAAGCAACGCATAATTCAGCACACTGGGCATAAAAATGCATCAAGAAGTACAATGAAAAAATGTCTATGCATTTCCTTTCCAACTTACCAGCCATCATCAAGATGAAATGCCAATTGATTTTGACAAGATGGATTTATGTCAATGGAGTGTATTTCCTTTGATACTATATTTGACTGAGCCTGCAAAATGATATCTTGAATAAGATGGAAATCGATAATGTATGTAAATTATGAGAATAACTACACAGAATGTGAAAACGGAAGAGGGGATGAGAGGAACTCGGCTTGGTTAATCCCTCAAGCTATTGTGGTTTAAATAACTATGTTCAAAGGCCTTAAAAGGAAAGGAAATCAATACCTAATTACAAATCACAACGATTCGAACCCACCCCTTCACGTTGGTGCATACAAATTTTATGTACCAAGCTTGCTACATATATAACTCATCTTGTGACTGGCTAGGGACTTTGTGGATTGTGAATATGTTGTAAGCTGATCATTTGACCGCACAAAACTTCTGACAAAATTACAACCAATCTTTGTGTTTGTTTCTCTCTTGAAACACTGGATTTGATGCAATATAAAGTGCAACTTCATTATCGCACACAAGTTCCATTTCCTTAATCTCTCCAAATTTCAACTCCTTCAATAGTTGCTTGATCTGTCACCACTATCATAGCCTGATATTTTATTTTTGCACAGATTTAGCAACATGTTGCTTCTTACTTTTCCAAGATACCAAATTTTTCCCAACTAGAACAAGTATCCAGAAGTGCATCATCCGTTAGGGTATGACCCTACTAGTCTGATATCCAACAATTTTCTCATGTCCTTGGTCTTTGTAAAGTCCTAGAGCAGATTTCATGTATCAAAGAATGCAATTAACTGCAGATGACTCTCACAAAGAGAATCCACGAATTAACTTACAACACTAACCAGGAAGCCAATATCAGGTCGAGTCACAGTGAGATAGTTCAACTTCCCTACCAGCCTCCCATATCTCACAGGATCATCGATGGGCTCTCTGAAATAGTAGGAGCTTATTATTTGGATTTGTTGTAGTATCAATAGGCCTACAATTTGCCATCACTATTTACTCAATAATATCAAGCATATTCTGACTCCATTAAATGGCAATTGAACTGCAATTCCTAATTTGGATTGAGTAACCCCAATGCCCAAGAAGTACCTCAATCAACCAAAATCATTAGTCTAAAAGTGTTGAAAAAGGTGATGTTTCAATTTGGTAATTCCCTCGTCACTGTTCATGATGACTATGTCATCAGTGTAAACCACTAAGTGCATGCATAAAATTGGGGCAGAGTGACGATAAAACACAAATGATCAGCTTCACTTCATACCATACCATGTCAAATACCTTAATAGCCACGCTTAACTTCTCAAACCATGCTCAAGGAGACTACTTCAGACCATAAAATGCTTGTCGTACTCTGCACAGCATGTTACTAGTCTCCCACTGAGCAACGAACCAGGTGGTTCTCCATATATACCTAATATTCAAGTCTATTGATGATTTCTTAACTACCGTGTAAGCTAATAAAGTTGATCAATCTATTAATGATTTTTTAATTACCGTATAAAATAAAAAGTTTCCATCTAATAGTGGACGGAGGGAGTATAAGTCACCGTGATTGATAATTTAAAATATTTAAAAGATATACAAAAAAAATCGATCAAAAATAGGCTTGTTTGAATCTCGAAATCCGGAAGGTGCCACACGAATTGAGACGCAGGGAGTATCTTTTAGGTATTTAAATACATTGTGTAATTGACACTGGTATTTCCTCTCAAACAATGGCTAACACTAGGATTTTACCCCATCTCTGTTTTCCTTTTCATTTAATTAATTAGCTGCAATATTTTTCTCAGATCCATCTAAAATTGCAATGGAATTAGCTAAAAACATTATACTCCCTCCGTTTCAAAAAGAATGACCCTATTTCCTTTCTAGTTTGTTTCAAAAAGAATGACCCCTTTCCTTTTTTGGCAAAACTTTAAGTTTAACTTTTCACGTGGCATGTTTAAAACCACAAGATTAAAGGACATTTTGGTATATTTGACATAACTTTAATTTAGAACCACAAGATTGAAAAGTCTTTTTTCTTTTCTTAAACTCCGTTCCAAGTCAAACTAGGTCATTTTTTTTTAAACGGAGGGAGTACAAAGCATTGTGTACATGGAATAAGAGTATCCAACACTCTTTTCACTTTCAAGAAATTACAGTATGATTATTAATTAGACCTCTCATGCTTAGATGAAAAATAAAGCTGATCATATTGTAATTTCAACTGCATCAGTAAATTATTTTTTTGGTTTTCACATTACCTTTCCCATTATATTTAACCGTCTTGTATTCTTATTTTGTCTTGTGTTGTGAATAGTTAAAAAATCATAATTTAAAATAAATTATTAGTTCAAAATTTAAGAAAATTTTGGACTTCTTTTTCATATTGATGTTCTTAACTATTATGGTGTTAGGGCCTGTTTGGTCATCTGATATGAAATCGTTATATGAAGTTGAAGTTTTGTTTGGATATACAACTTGAACTTTTTATGTTGAATGTTTTCTCATAAACATAAAAACTCCATAAGTTGTAAAACTATCGAAATTGTCAGAAAATAAGCAAAAATTTATAAAATCACATAATACACAATCACAAAGTTATTCTAAAAAAAATTATTGATCAAACTTTAATTCAATAAAAAGATAAAATTAAACATAAGTTGTATTGTACTACTCTTTAATATAATCCTCTCACATAATATGGACAATCTTCTCACATTGAACTGGCATTTCACAAGACATGACAAGACAAAATAAGAACACAAGAGGGTTAAGCATAATGGGAAAACCAAAAAAACCAATTTACTAATGCACCTAAAATTAGAGTGTGGTCAGCTTTATTTTTCATCTAATGCATGACACATTTGATACTCTTATTTAGTGCAGACAATACTTACTTTGTATAATATTATTAGTTAAATTTCATTGCAACTTTAGATGGACGCTTGACAAAAATATCAGCTAATTAATGAAATGAAAAAGAAAAACAAAGATGGGTAAAATCCTATTGTTTCACATTGTTTGAAAGGACTTCGTCTCAATTTATGTTGCACCTTCCAGATTTTGAGATTCAAACAAATCTATTCTTTACCAAAATTTTTTGTATATCTTTTAAATATTTTAAATTGTCAATCATGGTGACTTATAATCCCTCCGTAGCATATTAGATGGACACATTTTATTGTACACGGTAACTAAGAAATCATTAATAGACTGATCAATTTCATAATTAAGACTCTCATTCACTCCTAAATTTCTACGCTCAAGAACTTCAAAAAAAAAAAAACTCAAGGATTCAAGAAGCAAGATCTAAGGTTAACTCTCAAGGTCTCTTTCCTAAGTTCTTCGTCAAAAGGTATGTTTGAACATTCCCCATCTCAAACTACTCATACAAGGTTCATTTCTATTATTTGTATTTTCTAAATACAAATTTAGGTTAAGGTTGAGAGATGTTTTATTGAAAATTGATCACAAATGTTCCTATGTTGTTTTGAATTACTTTATTATGATGTAACACCCCGTAGCCAAAACAGACCAAAAATTAGTTTTTCAGAAAAATCTGCAGGTGCTACCAACGGTGGCATCGACGTACCGTAGCCTGAACCACGGTCCGTCCTGCACAACTGTCAATGGGATCAGAAACTGCCAAAAATTTAAGCCTAGAAAAATTGGTTAAGTCTCGGACGACGGACGGACTTACGGTCCGTAGGTCAAACGACGCTCCGTAGTCCGTGACCGTCGATCAAGACTCCCTTCAACCACTCTCTGACAAGAGATATGGATGACCAGCATGGTTCGTAGGTGGACCTACGGTCCGTAGGTCTGACCGTAGGTGGAAAATTTGCAGCCATTTAAGGGAAAATGCAGTTGGGTCAACTTAAAATGATCAAAACTCTTAGCACAAAATGAATTAGGTCTCCCATGACCTACCCACAGATAGATAATTGAATTATCTTTTCATAGCCACCGACCTTGCTAAAATCAGACCTCCGAGTAAAAAGTTATGCAGATTTTAGTAAAGGCCTGTCGAACAGGCCCTCACGACGGACCCAACGACGGGGCGTCGGGCGCACGACGGACCCTCAGTCTTGGCCGTCGTGAGGCCCGAAAGCAACCTTCCCAGGGGTCCTTTTGACCTTTTCCACTTCGTTTAAACCCTAAGTTACGTCGTTTTGACCCTAAATCATCAGATTTTAGTCAGTTTAAGCCTAGAAACATAATTAAAACATATCCAAGTCAAATCATTAAATCAAAACATAGAAATTTAGAAGCAAGAGAGGAGAAAAAAGCTCAAGAACCCTAGTTCAAGGACGCCACAAGCTCCAGCAGTTCCAGCCCCAGAACTTAAGTATTTTTCCGTGGATTTCACTAGTGGGTTCCTTTCACCCATTGGATCCTTAGTTTCAGTCAGTTCTTGATTCTCTTATCATGATTAAACCTAGGATTTCTAGAACTTTGATATAACTTCATGAATTTATTAAATATATGTTCCAAATCAGATTATCATGTTATTACACAGATTATCGCATGAATTTCAGAACCCTAGCTTTGTATTTCTTTAGTTCTTGAATTACACATGCTAGGTCATATATTTCAGACATTTCAGATATACATGCCTCAGTAATAAATGCATAATTACCAGATTAATTGTTGCATTCTCAGTTTGCATGTTAAGTTTCGAGCTATCCAGTATTTACAGAAATTCAGATATAATCAGTTAATTTACAGAATTCATTGGGAGTAGTATAATACCGAGTTGGACTAGGGTTTAGCGTACCCAATAGTCCCAGAACTACTAGCCCCTTTGTGGGCAATCAGTTTAGTGATCACGCCAGCATACATTTATACCTTTGGCAGGGTATATTGGGTCCTCTCGATGGGGCATAACATCAGACTCCACATTTAGCTTATGTGCTTTTATTGTCGGTTATTAGTTGCTCCCACAGTTCAGTCAGACTCTCTGTATTGACCATTTATCAGTATATTCAGTATTCAGTTTCAGCATGTTATAAGTTGGTCATTGCATCCAGTTAGCTCAGAAATCAGCACATCACGTTCAGATTATTATACTTGTTCAGTTATGTTTTATTTCAGGTGTACTCTATCCTACATGCTCAGTACCTTTCAAGTACTGACGCATACGTGCGCTACATCTTCTCGTGATGTAGGTTCAGGTTCTCAGCATCCAGATCACGCATAGATCGATTTCCTGATCTCCAGTTCAGCAGATTCAGTGGTGAGTCCTCATTCTCCGAGGACAACAATCATGAGTTTCATTTCAGTCTTTAGTCATTTAGTTTCAGTTTTTGCTAGATTTAGTTGGGGCTTGTGCCAGTATTTCTAGTCTAGTTTAGAAGCTATTTTCAGACATAGTTAGATTCAGTTTAGTACTGAGTTAATATTTCTTTTGTATTAAACTCATTGTTTTCAAATATCTCAGTTATAGAATATGGGTATTCCCCATCTTTTCATTTTAAGTATGATTTAGCTTCCGCAACAGTTTATTATCTTTAGTATGCTCATGATCATGCCAGCAGGGTTAGCTTGGGATCACTTGTAGTCCTAGGTTCCGTGTCCGCGTCACGGGGGTAGCTCGGGGCGTGACATATGATTTCGAAGCTTGGATTGTTGGTTTTGAATTGGTGAATTGCCTCATGATTTTGAAAAAGGTTTTTTGGTATAAATAACGGATTAGAGAATTTGTGAGATTTTCAAAGGCTTTGGTTTAAAATGACGAGCAAAGGAATTTCCCATCCCAATTAGATGTTAATGATATAGCATTTTTATGTTGACTTGTAACTTGGAAAGACTTGGATGATGACATTGAGCGAAATGCTTTAACATAAATGAGTCTTTGATTTTCAAAGAACGAGTTAAGAGTTTTAAATGGTATATTACACATTCAACATAGTTATTAAGTGATGGTATGACGATACTAATGGAAATATACCTTATTGGGATAACTTTAAATAAACGTAAACTTGTAAAGGTTTTAATGGGGGCTTAAAAAGAGGTTGGTCCTATCACCGACAAGGTGTAAGGTCCTCATGACTCATCACTCGAATCCACATTTGATGATGTGGAAGGTGCTTGTCCTAAAATAAGATTGACAATTGTATGTTGTTAATTGGAGCAGCTCTTTTCTTTGGGAAAATTTGGTTCCGAACCCATATAGCTCGTGGATCGCTTTTATGTCGTTGAACACTACCCTATTCAAGACTAATGGTTTTCGAAAGGTCGATGTTAAAATGCTTTGAGTCTGCACTTATGATTGTCTTTCCTATATGATTATATTGTATGAATATATATTGTTTGTCCTTTCCCCTGGGTTGCATATTTGTACTTGTGTATTGACCGTCCTCACACGCTACATCATTTCATGACGTAGGATAAGATACACAGGTTTATGGTTTCGGGCAATAGTAGATCATTCAGAGACAACAGTCAACAGTTAGCGTAGTGGTGAGCTTGCCATCTTTCGAAAAGCAAACTTCTCTTTTATCAATCTTTCCTTTGATTTTCATGGTATTGCGAGGGCCATGTCCTGACATAGACATTGTTATTATGTTAGTAGAAATTTCATAGACCTGTGGTTAGTTGGAATTGGTTTTCTTATTAAGAGTCGAATTAGTTTTCCTCTTTGAAATCTTTTAAATATTAATTGTAATGGGCCTCCTTTTCTGCATTGGTATCTGTATTGGATTATCCAGGTTAAGTAGGTTGATTGGTGCTCTCGGGCCTAATTGAGTTCTGAGTACATGTCACGTCTAGGATTGGGTTTCGGGACGTGACATAAGAATATCGGGAAAATAGATAATTAGGATTATCTGTACTCAAACATGCAAAATACTAGCTTCAGTGCCCTACTCGGCATGCTAATAAGTATACCAACAAGAATCAAAAATCAAATATATTGGGGAATTGAGAGACTAGATGATGTCACTATAGTTATTACTGTAGAATAAGATAATGGCTACCTAACATATGTTCACCAATTCTCAAAAAAAAAGATAATGGCTACCAACATGACTTACAAGTAAACGTACCTTCAAAGAAGCAATTCTCTCTAGCTCAGAAGCCAATTTAATTGATGTCATAGGAGAATAACTTACCTGAAAAAACAAAAACTCTATATTATATGCAATTAAAATTTTACCAAAGTCATGGGGAATAAAAGATCACTTGCTTTCTCATGTTCTACTTATCGATGGCATAAATACAATTCACATGATATCAATAACCAAGATCCTTTTTTTCACTTACGATAGACTTAAGTTATTAACATCGTTTATCTTAACAGTAGTGAAATAAGAGATTTCATTATATATTTTCGCAAAGCCTCAAGTACAAAAGACACAAGCACTCACAATGGAAGAGAAAACAGGAGCAGTTCAAATTAGCTAGTCAACTATTAAATCTGACATGGACAACAAAGCAACATAATATTTTCCTATATGTTGCATCATGATTGGAAGCCTAGAATAAAGAAACACATATAATATTAATACCACTCTGTTATTCTGGAAAGCTGCAGACGATCTTCCACCACGAATATCCCACATGAAAATAGTTCCCTGCTTGCTAGCTCCAAATATGACCTACTATTTGGAAAAAAAGAAGATTTACAAATGGAATTTATTGATAGCAAAAAAAAGAATCCATCTTAGTCGTAACCTGATCATCTGCATTCAATTTGATACTGTTAACAGGACTATTAGAATTGGTTGCTAGCTCAAGACATGGAAGAGCACTGGCTCTTCTATCCCATATATTTATAACACCATAGACATCAGAAGCAAGTAACCTGTTGAAGCAAGCATATAACTATTCATTAGGGCTTAGAACAAAATATGTAAGTATGGAACTACAAACCTTAAACTCCATTTTATAATTATAATGAAAATCAGAAAAGAGAAACTATTGTTACAAAAATAAGATTTAAGGTTGCAACTTATAAAAATAATATGTAGAATAAACGCAAAAAAGATTATTTAGAAAACTTAGCCTAACAAGAAATGTGACAATTAATATTGGATGGAGGTAATAGGTTTCTCTCTAGGGACACGTTAGGTGCCTGTAACTTGCACACCTCCCGATGGCACAGGAACGACCGAAGAAAACCACCAACAGATTGCCAGCAACAAATGGAAAATGTCAGCGGAAGAAGCACCCTGTGACACAAGATCCTGGTATGGGCAAGTTGAAATAACCATGAAGAATCAGGATAAACTTGATGACAGTGAGCTTCAATGGCCATATTTACCGAGTAGCAGCTCAATCTGGAAAACATCACATAATGACCCTAAAGGTCATTTTTGGAAACTTTCATAAAATTACCATTTAACCCCTCCCCATAGTGAACCCGGTTTTTGGGTCGTGACACGTCACCATCTCTAATTGTGAACAAGGTGCAAGTACAAAACAGATAGATGAATCCTACTGCCACACCACTGAATGTGACGGGATCAACCAATGGAATAGTATCAATGGGGCTGACCAGTTGTGGAAGATCTTCATTAACTTGAGGGGCATTAGCTGGACTATGCCCGGAAGAGTATCTGATGTATTAAAATGTTGAAATAGTGATATCAATCCCTCCAATCAGAAAGAGAGATGGAAAATTGTTCCAGTTTGTATTTGGTGGACTGTATGGGGAGAAAGAAACAAAGTTTGTTTTGAAGACAAAGCCATTAGTATACAGAAACTAAAGTTGAAATTTCTGGGGCTTTTCTTTTTTTGGTGTAAACATAGCTTAATGGAGGAGTTTGAATCAGCTAACGATGTACTCGACTCCTTACAAGAAGATTAAGGACTAGGAGCTTATTTTTTTGCTCATCTGGATGTAAATATGGGGGACTACACACCCTTTGTGTAGTTTGTTATTGATACACAAAAATGTACCTGTTCAAAAGAAAATCTATCTCTACTGAAGTACTTGAAGAGGGCAAACAGTGAAAGGCAAATCAACTGCTAAGCAAGTGGTGTTCCACAGTGGTAGGGAATGGGGAGCCCAAATGCTTTCATTGTCCTTGGTGATACTCGGAACCCCCCCCCC
>NC_028647.1:48452105-48504848 GCF_001406875.1 Solanum pennellii | reverse complement strand
GGGGGGGGGGGGGGGGGGGGGACAGGTTGACTTTACTCCACAATCAAGCTAGTTTTAGCTACAACATTGAATATGGTCTTCAAGCTAGTTCAAGATAGAAAAGCTATTTGGAAGGATCTAAGGGGCTTATTAATGGCTCAACAAAACCAGGATTGATCATGGGAGATTGCTGCACTGTACAAGATAGGGAGGTTAAGGACTTTAAAGAGTTTGTCCAAGATACTGGTCTAGTAGAACTGAAGACTATTGGCACCGGATACGTGAAGACAAGAGAGCAACTAGTTGAATCATTTACAAAGGGCATTGAATGGAACTCGAGTTAATTATCTTCGTAACAAGCTGGGCATGATCCATACCCGATCCAGCTTAGAGGAGCTAAAGAATGCATCTAGACACCCTATAATGAATGTAGACACCCATTAGTATAATGTACAAAGCCTACATATAGGGATTCATAGAATTTCTTTTGATTTCTTTCCTTATTAGAGTTCAATGTATATTTATGTGTACCTCTCATATTATGGAATAGACAATTTGGAAATTACTCCATTACTTTGTTCAGTAACAATATCTAACTGTAGCATTACAACAAGATCTTGTCAGCATTAGGCTAATAAATGACTTTTCAACATAAAATGCCATCATGATTTTAAGATCTTAAGTGTTGATTCAGTAACATATTGGCTGACCTTGAGTCATCATGGGAACAAAAGGCTATATCAGAGAAACCTTTATGAGCATTATATCCATGAACAGAGATAGTATGCCTTTTCCGTAACACCTACACAAATAATAAAAAAAGGTAAAACAACAACATTTTGCCTCAATCACTTTGAGTTGACTAATTTATCTGCATTTTTGGGCTTTGTGTATGATATGACTTAGATAACTATGACAGTTGAAGCAACTCTATATTTACTCTTGAAGAACAAAATGTAATTGTTTGAAACTCTAGTGAGACATAAGATGGTACTTACTTCAACCGGTTCTGAAGATACGTAACCAATGTCAAATATGCATACACCTGAACTTTTCATAGATGTGCAAGCAACCTGATTTTGGGAAAATAAGATGTGTCAAATCTAAAGTCCAACTAAAAGACATATACTCCAGATAGAACAAGATCTAAACTAATCAACTCGAGAGAAGACAAACAGACCTTAAAGCAAAAGTTCCCTATTAGATACACATTTTATGTTGTGCAAAGTTCAACAAAACTGATAAGATGAAACTAACGCTTCACTTGTCTGAACTTAATAAAGGCTTTAATCTTAACCATTCAGATCTTAGTATTAAGTTTGTTTATTTTATTGGTCAACTCTTAATCATTAAGTGCATTTGTTTTAAAAATTTAACAGCCGTTTAATGGGTCGGAGAAGATCTAAATGATTAAGATCTATAACAAAGTTTTTGGTCTGTTTCCATTACGATTAAGACGTCTGAATTTGAATGCACATCTAAATGATTAAGATGTTGTCTCTAGATCTAAGCATTTAATGATTAAGATTGTTTGTTTTTCAACAGTTGAATGTCTAATATCATGAGTGTCTATATGGTACCTTTTATCCCAACACAATGTCACGACTTAGTAAGGCATAATGTTTCTAAAGTTACTAATGTTTATGAATCACAAGAATGGCATTAAGAACTAAAGCTCGTGTCAAGCACGAAGCCCAGGATGTGGCGGATAATATGCCATGACTATAATATGCCTAGCGACCAGGTCCGAACACAGAAATAGTCTTCTATCTCTAAATGACAGAGAGTATCCCAAATGATTAAAGAAGAAAATGATGACATCCCAAACGCTAAGGTATAAAAGTAAAATAAATGATAAAATGCATAATGAACCTACAAGGTGGCTTCCAGTTATCTTATGCTTTAATTTACTGCTTCATGTACTTTCTTTATGCATACTGCCTACCGTATGCCATTATGTCTGCTTTCTGCATGAGTACTATTTCATATATACTCGCATCCCTTTTGGCGGGGGCGTCGCTTTTCACAATGTAGGTCTAATGTTCATAATAAATTTATTTGTGAATGTGTGTGAATATATGACGGAAGCATCGTGATTTTGATGTGGATAGAAGTCTTGCTAATTATTACGAAACACATGTTACATGAATATATTTTAAATGGTACTTGCATTTTAAATATCATGTCATAAGTAGAAAATTTGAAATATAAGCTGCACGGGCACATGGCTGGCATATCACAGATTATTATATTATTTAGCTTATACTCTAGCTTACAGAAAGATCACAATTTAGGATGCAAATAGCATACATGAACATGGTGAGAATACTGTGGAGGTTATTGATCATGCAGAACCAAATCAGAAAAAAGTTAACATTAGTTGTTTGCTGCTACTTCAAAAGACCTGGCAGAGCTATATATGGAATTGAAAGTGCAGTTTAAGTGTGGTTCAACTCTTGGTCAGCAAGGCAAAAGTTATAGGACATCACATTTGCAGCGCCATAAAGATAAATATCTAATGTTTAAAGTTCATGATTTATGTCAAATCTTTAGTCAAAGAAGGTAAAATGTAGTCTAGAAAAATTGATCAGTGGACACAACGTGGAATGCTTGTTGGAGCAATCATAAGCATGATTTGTAGTATTCTTTTGTTGAATATGATGGATTTAAGGCTTGGGCGAAATATATAAGTCCAGATGTTATGATTCCTTCTAGGAACGCTTCTGTAGCAAACGTCACGAAAGTGTATTTGACTTTTGATTGTTGGACATCATCTAATTCTAAGGGATATATTTGTTTAACTGCTAAAAGTTGAAGTTAGATTTGTAAAATTCCAATTTTCTGTCATATGTATCCACCTCACAGTGGAGTTGAATTCGCTGCTATACTATATAGGACTGTTTGAGAGAATGAAGCTTAGACAAGAAGGTATATTCGGTAAATTTGGATAATGCCACTGTCAGTGACACCTTGCAAAATATTTAAAAGGGACATCTTAGACTGCAAAAGAGCTTGTTATGTGATAGCAAAAGAAGTGTTTACCCAAGGATTTGGATAATGCCACTGTCAATGACACCTTGCAAAATACTTAAAGGGGACATCTTAAATTGCAAAAGAGCTTGTTATGTGATTGCAAAAGAAGTGTTTACTCGAGCATTTGACATCAAAGAGCTTGGGAAATTAAAGAATTTATTGGGAATCGAAGTGGCACACTCAAACAAGGAATCTTTATTTAACAACAATACTATGTGCTTGATTTACTGAAAGAAACAGGAAAATTAGGGTGTAAGCCAGTGGCTACACCAAATGAATAAAATTATAGATTGTGCAATGTTCCAGAAGATTTTGTGGTAGAGAAAGGCTTGTATCAAAGGCATGTAGTGAAATTGATTTACTTGTCCCATACAAGGCCGGACATTGCATTTGATGTAAGTGTCATTAGCCAAGTTATGCATGATCCTAGAGAAATGCATCTTCAAGCTGTCAACCGAATTCTATAATATCTTAAAGGAAGTCCTGGAAAAGGAATTTATTAAGAAGGGGTGGAGACATAGTTTTAGAGGCTTATACAGATGCGGACTATGCTGGTTCATTAGTAGATCGAAGGTCAAGTTCTGGATATTGCACTTTCTTAGGAGGAGGCGTTGGTGACGTGGACGAGTAAAAAGCAAAAATGCAATAGCTAGATCAAGTGCAGAATTCGAGCTTAGATCTACGGCTATGGGAGTTTGTGAGTTGTTATGGTTAAAGATAATCCTTGATGATTTGAAGATAAGATGGGAAGGACATATGAGACTATATTATTACCATAAATTAGCAATAAGTATAGCTTATAATCCTGTACAACATGACCGCACTAAGCATATTGAGGTAGATAGACATTTCATTAAGGACAAATTAGATAGTGGACTCATTTGTACGCCATTTTTATCTACAAAAGATCAGGTGGTTGATGGTTTAACAAAAGAACTTCCAAACAATGTGTTTCAAGATCTAATAAGCAAGCAAGGAATGGAAGATATCCATTCACCCGCTTGAGGGAGAGTGTTGGCTGATAGAGGATTTCCAAGAAGATTTTCTTGTATCAAGATATGATCCTCTAAGATTTAGGATAATTAGAATATCATATCTCTGACTCTTTCTCTTAATGTAAAATATATGATTATGTATAATACCATATTTCATGGGGTTTAGGTGATTCTATTCCACAATCTCTTATGTATATATAAATTCATGTATATGACATAGAAACACATGAATGAAATTATTCAACAATCTTATTCCACAACGATACATTGTGTTGTGATTGTGCATTACGTGCTTACTAGGTTGTGGTTGTCTGCCCATATTTTGTATATTGGAACTAGCCAATGATCTTACAAGTACACTATTGTTATGTGTTGATACTGCACTTTCTCTGTTTGCTGAGTATGGGGCATCTTTAGGCGGCGACTTCATGACCTCAATTGTGAGACCATCAAAATGTGAATCCAAGGGTGAGCCACTTGCTCCGGAATGCTATGGATTCCTCTTATCCTCTACGTCCATTATTCGGACTCAAACATTCTAGACTTATGTTTTCGTTTTGTTCGTAGTAGCATCCCCTATCCTAGACTCTGAGACGTATTGGTACTATGACTTTTGGGTTCTAGGGAGTTTTATTCTGCATTAAGATTTCTTGTTAAATTTGAGTGTATGAGAACTCAATCTTTTTAATTATTAAAAGACTATTTCCTTAGTGTTTTATATCATGACTTAGTTCGTAATTGGTGTTGGGTTAAACATTGGGTTGGTAGTTGGTTCTCCCACCAGAGGGTTAGTGAGAGTGTCACTCACGATGTCGTGACACAAGTCCTTCAACAACTTCACCAAATTTGCTTATACTCATACCAACTTATAATGATCTTTAAGTATCATAATATAGGAAGACTAAGTTTCTTCATTGCATAAGATCTTGCAGTGGAAATTGTTCAAACCTCATCTTGATTGGACACATTCCATCGAACAACATCAAGTTGTTGACCAGTAGAAATGTGCAGCAACTGCTTTGTTTCATCTTCTTTTGAACCTATATGAAGTTTTCAAGTTCCAAAACACTGTATAAGAAGTAGCTCAACAATAAACTACATCAAAAGGCAAAGCATGTAGGACTTGTCTAGTTTAGTCTTTCAATAGTCCAAGATCATATCATGGAAGACAGGTTGGTTAAGGAAAAAGATTAGTACAGTTCCATTAGCCAACTCTAGATGGTTGAGGCTGAGTTAAGTTTCAAGATCTTCCCATAATTGGAATACTGGAGTTAAGTAAGTTTTAGCAGAAATACCTACCCCATGCTGTCATGCTTATGTAAATAGGCGATTCTATAATAAAGGCCAATAAGTGGCTTTAGTTATTATTAGAGGATAAGTATAGTTTTAAGAAGTTGATACCAATTGAAAAGTATTATCTCATGGATAATTGCAAGGGATATTATACTTCTTCTAATGATATAATCAGAATGATTATACGACAAATTCTCGGGAACAAACACTTTGGAAAAGTGACACATGATGAAAACTTATACCCCTTACCATTACAATAAAGACTCTCGTAGTCATGCACAGTTAAGCAACCTGATTGAGTCACTGATGCTAGATATATTCCCTGTCAAAAATGAAGATGCAGTTAAGTATGAAGAATTGACGAACAGACTGAGAAACTTAAACTAAGAGAAGGGACCGGGGAAAATAATAAGGTAATCCTGAATTAAGTGTAAATGATAAGTTTTTCTTTTTGATAAGGCAAGATTTTATTATATAACAGTATCAAGGAGGTATTGCAGCAAATACAAAGAGCTAGACCTGACCACATTAAATCCCTATAAAATTTAACAAGTATAGCATATCCTGAAAATTAAAAATAGAGTTTCCATTCTTCCAGTAATACATATTTTGAGTGCATCTATATTTCACTAATTGAGTTGTTCCTGTTTTCCATCAAAACATCTCCTATTCCTCTAAATCCAGTTTGTCCATGCTATGCATGACGGAATGATCAACCAGATATTCTTCTGAAATTTCCCTGCCACACCGAAAAATTCCATAAACAAGGTCCAAATCTTCCAGGTATAATTATAGCGCAGACAAAGAAGATTAACAGTATCACAAGAGTGTTCACATAGATAGAATCTGCTAAAAAGTTAAGAGCCTCTTTTCCTCAAACTATCCTGTGAAAAGCATGCATCATGAACCACCACCCAATCAAAACAAGCCTCTTTAGTTGGTGCAAAGATCTTCCAAATCAACCTTCAAGGCCACATAGATCCCAATTCAGTGTATTGCGAAAGGAGTTCTCTATAATAAGAGTTGACAGAAAAGATCCTTTTTCGACTAGGATTCCAATTCAATACATCTTCCCTCCCAGGTTCATCGGTCTCACAAGTACAAGAGCTGGGTCTGGTGGAGTCTTGTGGATTGGTGTGGAGACATCCATTACTTATCTTCGAGAGTCTAGTATGTGGTTCATTTTAAGATCTAAACTTCATTCTTTCATTCTCTCGCCAATAGTGACGAGATGTTCTTGAATTCGTAGGTCAACGATATTACTGATGTTACGTGGTATGATGCGAGATGTTATGGTGTGGTTAGCAAAATTACTAAGTAATAAGAGTTGCGACATTGAGGATGTTGGACATAGTACATATGGTTCGTCTGAGGTGTGATTTGGATGAAAATACTTTAAATGAATTCAGATTTATTACAACAGACTTATGACACATACGTATTAATGACAAGTCAATAATTGAGCAACAGAATGGTTAGATATTAATGTCTTAAAGACAAGAGTAAGCTTTCGAGGATTGATTAACCAAATGAGAGAATAGTTATCTTGAAAAAGTATGATAAAAAGTTAAGGGTTGACAAGGACATAGATAATGATTCTTTATAATGACATTTTATGTCACAGGACTTGTTATAAGATTGTATGGAAGATTTTTTTTCTATCCTTTAGAGTAGAGGTGTACTAAAAAGAAGTTAGATAGTTCAATTTGAATGACATAATGACGATGTTGATATAGTGTCTATTTGATGTAAGTCGGGAGGTGGTCTCAATATAATACATCAAGAGATATGAGCTAAGTTGAGCTCCATATGACATCTGTACCAATAGACTTCTTCGAACACCAGTAAGGTAAGTAGATATAGTGTCTGTTTGATGTAAGTCGGGAGGTGGTCTCAATATATACATCAAGAGATATGAGCTAAGCTGAGCTCCAATTAGCAAAGAATTTTAAACTGGCGTGTAAGATATATTGACATATTCAACTTGTGAGGTGTCTCTCTAAAATTGAATTGAGGATCAATAGTACAAGTTGAAACAAAAAGGGAAAGAGAGTTCTTAGTTAAAGAAGTTCGTAAAAGGATACATGTATGAAACTATATGGAAATATTCATAATGACATGAGCATAGTGGAAAGGAATCACCCTAGAAATCATAGATCAATCGTATGGTGGTTGTGAATATTATAAAGTCAGATAACTAACTCTGTTGGAGTAACTAAGGTCGTTCCAATTACTGTTCAATATGCTTTAGATCTTCTGCAATTTTGTTACGACTATGGACCTACTTGAATGAATATGTTTCATGACCCTCCTTCTATGTTTGTATGTATTCATACACTCTTAGATGGTTCTTAGTGGTGGATCGATTACACCGATCTAAGTTGTTGATTTGATAGGACAAAACATGTGGATATACTTAATTATTTTGAATATGACAGACGTTGATATCACATTGGGTATTGGTTGACTTCATCCATATTATGAAATTCTAGATTGTGACCTTAGATATGTTGGGTATTCTTAAACTGAAGTGGTTGCTCACCCTTAGTCCCTATTTGGGGAATAAAATATCATTTTCAAAGACTCAGTGTATGATTGAGAAGGGATATCACACCTATTTGGATTATATTCATGATATGAGTATCGATAGTTTTATTTAGAATCAGTATCAGTGATGAAATAGCTTTTAGAGGTGTTTCACCTGATTGTGATGTTGATTTAAGTATTGACTTAGAGTTCAGAATTTAGCCCATTTCTTATTGGAATGCTCCAACAAAATTAAAAGAATAGTAACAAGATTGGTTGAGTAAGTTCTTTTATTTGATCAAGTATTTCTCCGTGAATTGCTCATCTTAATTGTGAAAAGAAAGATGTGAATCAACTACAGAAAATTTAACAAAGGGATTATTAAGAAGTGTTATCAAAGGCACACTTTAAGCGCGCTTAAGCCCTAAAACGAGGCTCAAAATATGTTGAGCACTTCGCCTCGCTTTAAGTGTGCTTTAGAGTTGTCATCAAGGTTTTAAGGCAACATTTCCTTGCCAGTGAGCCTCTTCTGAAGAATTTGAGGTTAAATAATTGATATTTCACTTTATCATAATTTTTTTCATTTCTTTGGTCATATATTTGTCATTCATGTTTATAATTATTAGACTTGGACTAAACATATATATTTTATTCTCTTCTCCCTTTGCGCCTTTTTTTTTGTCAAAGCTCACGCTTTATTTGCATTTAAAGCCCCCACAAACTTTGGATCTTTTTTGCACTTTTTGTCTTTGATAACACTGTTATTAGGTTCCTATTGCTTATTATTAAAGAAGGGAAGGACAATGGTTACGAAAAACTCTCTGAAGACAATAAACAGAAATCTGTATTTGGAAGATAAAAAAGTAATGAATAGTCTCTAAAAAGCAAACAGATGGTGTGTTGGATTTGCGGTAAGGATAATGGATCTTCAAGGGCACGCACAAACATAGTTGAGTGACTGATCTTTGGAGAGTCCTGACGTCCACGTGGCTTTTATTATACTCAGAATCTCGGTAGAGTTCGACATGTTCTGGAGACACTATAGATGAAAACCCAAAGATCCATTTTTGGTATTCCTACCATTCCTTATAAAATCAATAAAACTAACTGAGCTGTTAAATAACTAGCATAAAACTATTCATATCTCTAACTTAGAGCAGGAATACACATTTTATGTTGATCTAACACCTAGACTTAAAGGCAAGTTCTACAGAGTGGTCGTTAGACCAACTATGTTGTATGGTGCGGAGTGTTGTCCGGTCAAGAACTCTCACATTCAGAAGATGAAAAGTGGCGGAGATGGGGTTATTGTGATGGATTTTTGGATATACCAGGAGAGATAGAATTAAAAAATGAGGGTACCCGAGATGAGGTAGGGTGACTTCAGTGGAGGACAAGATGCACAAAGCGAGGTTGAGATGGTTTTGGGCAAGTGATAAGGAGAGACACGGGTGCCCCAGTGTGAAGGTGTGAGAGGTTGGTTATGGATGGATTCAGGAGAGGTAGAGGTAGACCAAAGAAATATAAAGGAGAAGTGATTTTACAGGACATGGCACAGTTGCAGTTTACCGAGGACATGACCTTAGATAGGAAAGTGAGGACACAAATTAAGGTATAAGGTCAGTATGTAGGAGTGTGTCCCTACTAGAAGGGGAGTGCTTTGTCTTGTGCCCTTACTAGTACTCGTAGGATGACTCTTATAGTTTCTTGTTCATCAATTCCTGTGACTATTTATTATTTCGTGTAGTCTGTTTGTAGTATTATTTTGCCATAGTACTACTAGGATACTGATCGTTGTTTTTGTCACTATTTAATGTATTTTGTACTCCCATTATGTCTTTTCCTAGACTGTCTCTGACTTGAGTCAGGGGTCTATTGGAAACAACCTCTCTATGAGGTAGAGTAAGGTCTGCGTACACGCTACCTTCTCAAGACCCAATTGTGTGAGACTACAATGGGTATGTCGCTGTTGTGTTGTTGTTTTAAGGTATGAAGAATTGCATTACAAAAGCCTATTTTACTTCCATTTAGCTAACAGAATGTTATTTCTTGAAGAACTTCCAGATTACAGTATTTTTTATAGTAGCTTCACTTTAATCAAGATTGGCAGCTAATCTAGTCCCACAATATAGAAGCAATGAACAAATGTTCTTTCAACCATCTGATACTGCAGTTATAGGTCATGGGAGCTGGAAACATATAGCAGCCAAAATTTTCCAAATAGAAGAACACAACAAATTTGTTAAAGAAAGAAATCTGACCACAAAAAAAAAAGATAAAGAAAGAAATAGCAAATGCTTCAGAACAAGTTCCAGAGATAAGTAATCCAGCAGTTACCTTCTTATCGAATTCCAAAGCCGAGATACCCTCTCTGAAAACAGAAGACATGAAATCAAGAGAGGACCCATCGAAAAGACAAAACTCGGACACCAGTAATATTCAGTTGCTTCCAATCAACAACCAAATAAATTGAAACAAATTAAAAAACCACAATACCCGGCTAACGGATTTTGACTATAGTTAGCACCATCAACTCCACCAACAAACCAGTTCACCTGGAATGAACCTCACATAAGAATAAATGAGGAAGAACAAATTATAGGTATATAACCAAAAAAAAACTGTCACACGTCTAAATTGCTACTGTGATGCAAAGTTTCCCTTCAAAATCAAGAATGATGTAAAACATAAACCTAATCAAAACTAACAAAATTTAGTTCCTACAAGAGAAAATGATGTTATATTTTTCAATTGGAAACAGAAAGGCATGGATCAGCAGTACATGTGTTTGACAAGGCGCTCCATGGATGTGATAAGTATGAGGTAATGCCATAACCTTCAAATTCAAATATTAAAAAAAAAAATTACACACAATTGAGCAACCCAAGTCAAAATTGAAAATGAAAATGTACATAAACACATAATTTTTACCTCTGAATAAGATTGCATGAGTAATCCAGAAACATCATGCTGATACTTTCGATCAAATTTTCCGTTCAATTCGAGTAGACTTCTCTTCCATTGTGACCTAAAATCACGTAAATTACAGCTTTTTGTATTCAGCAATGTAAAGAGTAAGAAAAAAATGGTTACCTCTTAGTGGGTTTAGGGTTTATGGGAGAGGGATCCAAATATTTGTCCATGGCCTGTACTGTATCCCTTATCTTGTTCAGTTTAGAAGAGATGATAAACAATTGTTTCAAAATACGGAGAAAATTGGTGGATTTTCCCGCCAAGGAAATTAGACAAAATGCTAAGGGTGGCGCCAGGTTTATTGAGCTTAACCCGTAAAAATTTTAATTTATTCCGTTTGCATGATAATTCTTTTATTTTAACCCTGTCCCATTTTGCTCCGTATTACCTCGTATAATTTTTTAAATATTTTTTATAGTAAATTTTGATACTAAAAGTAAATTTAATTTTTTATTAAGTTGTATTAATTTAATAGGATAGCAAATTAAAAAATTATTTTTTAGAAGTTAATTGGGAAACCTATAAAAATTTGTATTATTTTGTTGACGATTTTATTTACTTTCTTGAATATTTTAGTAGTTCTAAAGACATTATCTTAACAAATAGTATTTTATCACTCTTACAAGATGTAAAAAGTTAAAATTATGAGTCCACATAAAATTACATAAACCCACAACTCTTCTTGCCCCGCCCAATATGAATTTCAAAAAGAAAACTCACTTTAGTCCGCCCAATACAACTTTAAATACACTCCGCCTCAAACCCTCCATGCCCCCACATCCATAGCCCCATTGTCAATCCTAAAATATGCATGGGGTTATATTTCTTGCATAAAAAATAATCCACTTCAAAAAAAAAAAAAATAGTCATTTTGACACTTCCTTACAAAAAATTTGGTCCGCTTCAACATGGTCTTTTCTACTCCTTATGCTTCTTGTTGCTTGTGTTGATTCTTTTTGTTGTTGTTGCTGCTGATTCTTCTTGTGGCTTTCTTTTTTATAAAAAAAATTATTGACATAACCTAAATGTGAATCATTTTGAATGTATTATATTTAAAAGATTCAAAACATCGAGAAAATTAAATATCTAAAATTTGAAATTGTTCAGAGGTGATTTTGAGTTGATCGAGATTGAATAATTAATGTATACTTCATATATAGTCAATATATATTTCATATATAATGAAATTATATTAAGTTTTTTGAATGTATCATAATGTATAGTCAGTGTATAGCTCATGTATAGATATGCTATATTGTATAGACATGCTATATTGTACCGTCAATGTATACTTTTTATGACTTTTGGCAAACTATAGTGTATAGATAGTGTATATTTCCTATGACTTTTGGCTATTTTATATGTAAATAAAACATGATTATATTTGTTGTAAACTAATTAGTTTATGGTATATATTTGAAACTAGTCGTAAATAGTATCCATGCTATTTATTTATTTTTTAGTAAAGGATCAAAAAACACATTTTAAATTGTTCCAAAATTATGATTTCTATACCTAGCTAGCATTTGGCCATAGATTTCTAAATACTTTTGGCAAATATTATTTGGGTTAGAATTTAGGTGAAATTTCACCATGTATTTGATCGTAGCACGGAAAACATATTTTATTTTTTTAAGAAATGAGATTTATACTCACAAGTTTTAAAAATCATCAAAACTAACCATAAGTTTAAGTTTGTATTACATAGCAAGATAGAATAACAAGATGTGTGACTTCTCAACAAGTTGGATCTTCGTTGCGACAAATAACAAGTAGTGTTCATGATATTAGAGCAATGTGGTAGTTCGGAGTTAGTGTAACACGCACCATTTCATAAATTGTGAAGTAGATGAAACACATGAGTTTGTTACGCTAAGTCAATTGTTTGTTATTTTCATCAATAATCATATCATCAATTTCATATTCATTGAATATTTCATCATTATTTTGATGTTCACACAAAATATTATGTAATATAACGCAAATAACTACCATATATAGTGCTTTTTAAATGATAAAAGTCTAGTATAAAATTTGAATTTCTAAAAGCTTCCAAATAATGTTAGTTTGGCCCAAATACTAGTTTTTTTCTAGTAATTGGGAATTTGGGTTATTGTGAAATTTTTTTTGTCATAATGGCAAGATTGTATTATTGTATATATGGATAAACACAGTTGCAATGTTTTTTCCCAAATTTCACTTGTAAAATCTATGGCCAATCGGATCCCTAGTAAACTAGTGAGAGTGTGAATTTTCTACTTAAATTATGACTCAATACTCAATAGTTTACGAAACACACCTCCAATCTCTTTTTTCTCTCTTTCTCTTGCTCATCTCCATCCCTCATATCCTCTCTCATTTTTCTAGCTTTGTTTGCTTTTTTTATAGCCTTTTTTCTTCTTCTTTTTGATATACATTATCAATCAAACGTGTCTTTTCATTATTTTTTTCGAAAAATTTTTTACATGATTTTCTTTCATGTATTTTACTTTGAGTGTTTGTATCGATTATATTATGTCATATATAGGAAACTAATATATATGAAAAAGAAGAAGATACTTGAATCTACTTTATCAATTCAATTGTATCACTTAATGGTTGTATCAATGTACAAGAGCAGTGTATGCATAGAATACAAAATGTATTTCTATGTCAAGAATGAATACAAGAAAATAAAAGCGGATAAATACAAAGTAATACAGAAAATACATAAAAAAAATCCCCCTAAACTTAGCAGCAAAACTTACTTTAGTACTTAAATTATACAGGCGTTTAAATACCCTCTTTTATCATCTTCGAAATGATTTTTTTCACCCTGAGACTATAACACCACTCTCACCCGCCACATCATAGCCACGTAAACGCCACATATAACAATGTAGGTACCACGTCATTAGTTTTTAGTTCTTTTTTACTTATTCACTATTTTTTATTAGAACACTTTTTAAGATTAATTATATCAATTAATTAATTTATAAATGCATACCCACCCCCACCCCACCCCACTCCACCCTCTCTCTTTCTTCTTCCTAGTTGTTCACTATTTCAACCTTTAATGCTTACTTTTCTTCTTCTTCTTCACTATTCAACAATTTTTTTAAATTACTAAAAAAAATCACTATAATATTCACATTATCTTCTTCGAATCCACCCCACGAATTTACCCTCTTGGATAATGATTTTTTTTTAAACTCCAGTTTTTCTTGACAACTCAAATAAGCAATGAATATTGCATAAGAAAGTTGATAAAAAAAATATAAATTCTACGAGAAATGTTTGAATAGATTCTAGAAGTCAAAATGGGTCACTCAAAATTTAAGAAAGTTTACATTTACGAAATCGAACCAATAATATAGAGCGAAATCAACGTCAATAATGGCTTTGGTATTCAATTTTACAAATTAGTAAATGACTAGTAAAATGAAAATAGTTTGAAGGAGGGAGGAAGATGAAGGAGGTGTTTCAATGGAGAAAAAGGTGAATTGAAGAAGACAACAAAATGAAAAGAAAAAAAAATTAAAGAGATCAAAAGGGGGACCCCTAATTCTATATATCTCTAAGTACAAAAAAAATCGGAAGGGTCTAAAATACTCTTCAAGTATAGGAAATGGAACAAAAATGTTCTCCTTCCACCTTTAGGCTCCGAAATACCCTTCCATCTACCTATATGGACCTATATTAGAACTCTAGTGACTCACTTAGAATTCTCCATTCTGCTAATTGACTTTCTCTCCATCATTGTCAAGATATAATCTTTGGGATAATTTATAGAGTAGATTTTCTTTTTCTTTATGAATAAATATAGTTCAAGTGATATGTATTGTAATCTGTAGATCCTTGTTTATTTGTTTATATATTTATTTTTTATTGTTACTTCTTTTCTGTCTCCTCCTCAACATATCATATCTTCTTCTCCTCTTAATTTCTCAAAATTTCCTTTTAACCCCTTTTACATGTTTAGCTTTAACAAACAAATTATTCATAAAAAATGAAGAAACTCTAGGTGGATCTTGAATAAGCAACTTATTATTCGATTCTTTTCGCAAAATCTGTTAATACCCATTTGATATTTTTTGCAAATTCATTAATTCTTTAAGATTTTCGTCAGTGGATACACATATTGTTTAGGAAAGAACAGTTTTTGGCAATTGAATTGCAGGTAATTTCAAAATTTTAGGAAATGAAGAAGTTTGGGATAATTTGAGGAATTATTGATCGGAATGCCATGAAAAATGCAGTTTTTTTTTCTTTTGAGATTTTTGAGCTTTTCTCCACTGAGAAAAGCTGGGATTGGAGAATATGAAACTGAGGAGGCCTCTTTAATGGTGGAAATTATTTTTGCTTAATTTAAATTTAGCCAATTAAAAGTTGTCACGTCAATAATGAAAGGATGAATTATTATTCTTAAAGAATCTGTTAAGTGGAAGGGTAATATAGGTCCATATAGGTAGATGGAAGGGTATTTAGGAGCCTCAAGATGGAAGGAGAGTATTTTTATTCCATTTTCTATACTTGAAGGGTAATTTAGGTCCTTCTTTAGAGTTAATATATCAAGAAAAAGTATTTAAAATATTCATTGTATATCGACCAATAAAAAAAGGTCATGTGTAGGACTTTAAAAAAATTCAACTTTTTTTCTCTTTTTCACGTGCTTTAAGGAGAGTACACTCACTCTCTCTCCCTGCCACATCATCCCTTAAGGGTGCTTAAATCACTTAAAAGTATTAAGGGAGGTATTTAAATGCACGTGAAGTTTAAGGTTAAGGTTTAAAGTAAGTTTTACTGTCAAGTTTATGGGGTTTTTATGTATTTTCTCCAAGTAATACAATATGTATTTTTGTATTTATGTAACACGAATAATATATCTCGTACTTTTTTGTAACAACTTGTATGTACTTAATACAACTTGTATCAACATGTTTGTACTTATTCTATTCATGAAGACAAGTACTCGACAAAAACAAATTGTATCTCTCCTCTCTCTCAATATTGATGGCACTCTCTTATTGTTATTAATAGTAAATTTCTAAATAATAGCTATAAATTTCTAATTAGTCACAAAAGTTAGTCATTTTTATAATTTTAGAAATTTTTACATGATTTAGCAAGCACGCATTATGTAATTAATTTATGACTAAACATAATGATACTTTAAAAAAAATTACATTTTATTGCTATACTTCACCGTTTTAGCATTTCTCCTCTCTCTCTCTGTATCTCATTTTATTTGCTCCTTTTTAATCTTTTTGTTGTGTTTTTCTTTGTGTGTGTTACTTGCATCTTTTTCTCCTTTTCTCTTTCTGCTTTTCTCTACTCATTCTACATTTGATATATGTGTTTTTATTCTTATTTTCTTTTGAAAAATCCTTTTTGCTCTGTATTTCATTGAGCATATTTTATTTTGTGTATTTTCATTAATTATATTATACTAAATACATTAAATAGTTGCAAAGAAAAAAGTTACTTGAATAAACTATTAATTGTATAACTCTAGTGGTTATATTAACATACAATCTCGCATCAGTTTGTATGTATCAAATATAACCTATATTTTTCTATCGCGAATGAATACAAGCGAGATAAGAGGGTCTATATGCAATAAATATAAGATGTATTTTTGTATCATGAACAAATACAAACGATATAGACAATAAATATAATTGATACATTCTGTATCAGCTTGTATTTTTTGTATTTTGCATCGCTAGTGAATACACATGACATAATTGGCATCAACATATATGTATCACATGTACAGGCCTATGTGTCAAATACAGTTTGTATCAGATTATTTGCATTGGAAAGTAACCAACTGATACAATTTATATTTATCGAATACAATTTTACTAGCATTTCTCTTCTAAATCTTGTCCGCCTCTCTCTTTTGTCTTCTAATCTCACTCACCTTGATAAATATTCAAACTATAACTATAAATCACAATAAATTATCAAATTTTAGGTGATTTACAGTCGCATTATGGACTGAAAATCACTTAGTAGAGCACATCTTCAATCATAAAAATCTTCATATAGAGATTGTTAACTCAATGTCTGCAGACAAAGGTTAGAATACAAAATAAAAGATGGTTGCAGGATCATTGATGACATAAGCTTGACTTAAAAGGACTTGAGTTGTCATGAATATCCACTACTAAAATCTTTTCCACACATTTGAGTTTCATATTCTTATATCATTTTTCTTTCATTCTTTAGTGTAAAAATAAGAGGAATACAAAAAACGACGTGTTAATGAAAAAAAGAGAAAAAAGTAAGAGAAGATGAAATCATGGAAACACATACTAGGGACCATGAGAGGATACCCATGAATGTGTAGATAGTAACAGTTAAAATCCTATTGTATAATCGAAAGCAATAGTAGTGATCTGAAATCTGGGACAAGACCTCAAGTCCAAAAGGACCAGCTATACACATTTGCAATTTGGTTGAATAATCTGGATTATATATGAAATTATTGTCTATCACTTTGAAGTCTAGAGATTCTAAGTTTCTCATCTCTTTTACATCAATGATTGAACTCTTATGACTAAGGCTAACTAAATCCTTCAACTCTATAAAATAATGTCTCTCTGGCCAAATGATCAATAGAACCAAATTCAAAATTGTCACACTACTTTTGTTCAATTAATCACATCTAGTCTTGACATTTTCTTCACCAATACATTTGATAAATATTTTTTTAGAAAGGTAACGTTAATTTTATATATCCATAGATATACTACATCAAAGTATAGTCCCCCTCCAAAAAGTTTTACTTACATCGTTCCTAAGGTCTTTTAGTTACAACCAATCAATAATATTAAACACATATTCAGCATCTCCTATCACTACTTGCTTACACCAATAATAACAAAGCCCTGTGCAATTAGTTTTTATCTTCTGGATTTTTGTTCTGTTTTCCTTCAAAACATGTTTGAATCCTTTCCTTCCAAATTGTCCACCAAATGCAAGCTGGGACAATCCTCCATCTCTTCTCATTTTTTCTAGCATTTCCATCCCTGTTCCAGCATTGTAGGACTTTTATAATACTCCCAGGCTTTGTCCATTTAATCTTCCTTTTTTGGATGGACATTTGCCACAATTGATCAGTCCATTTGTAGTGTAAAAAGAGATGGTTGAATGTCTCCACCTGTTCTTCACATAGATAGAAACTAGAACGTAGATTGGGTTTGACTGTCTGCTTTGCCAAGATCCATATGAAGTAATTCACCTTGTAGGGAATTTCTATTCTCGGATCATCCTCCTGGGCCATCCTGTATGTTGCTCCTCCGCAGACCTGAGTTCTCTATATGCTAATTTTACAGTGAACTCTCCCCCCCACCTCTCCCTTCTATACTAGTCTATCTTCCTCTATTGTCAGATTGATAGTCATTTGCATTGTATCATGAAATCTTGCTATGGTTGTCATCTCTCAATCATTTAGGACCCTTCTTAGAAACAGGTTTCACCCTTATCCTGTCCATAACTCTGCCACTGTTGCTTCTTGTCCTTGGCTCAAACTATTTAGTACAAGGAAAACATGTTTAAGTGAATCCTGTCCACACTAAATGTCATTCCAAAAAGCTATTTTTTTCCATTGCCCACCTTGCAACTTGTTCTCTCTTTGATTAGCTGTCATAGGTCATAATAGACCTCCATGCACTACAATTGTAAGGGTTGGTGATCACCTCTGTCATCTATTTATCCTCCTTGCCATATTTTTCTATTATTACTTCCGTCCATAGAGATACTTCTGGTGAGACAAATTTCCACAACTATTTCATCATCAAACTTTTGATTTGGGTTTTCAGCTTTCTGATATTGAGTCCACCCCCTCTCTTACTTACCAGCAGTTTCTCCCATTTGACCAAATGGTACTTTCTCTTATCTTCGCTTTCCCTGCCATAAGAAGTTCCTTCTAATCGCATCCAACCTCTTGGTTACCTTGGCTGGTATAGGGAATAATAACATCATGTACGAGGGAAGGGCACCTAGGACAGTGTTAACTAGAGTTAGTCTGCCACCTAACGATAAATATTGACACTTCCAATTTGCAAGCTTCCTTTCACATTTCTCAATTACTCCACTCCATATTTCTTTTGACTTGCTCTTAGACCCGAAAGGCATTTCCAAGTAGGTTGTTGGTAATTGACCCAATTTCCCTCCTAGTGTGTTGGCTAATTCTTCAATATTTATCACTGCGTTGACTAGATAGATGAAACTCTTGCTTCAGTTTATGTGCAAACCTAAAACAACCTCAAAAGTATCGAAGATGACCTTCAAAATCAGCATCTACTCTACTACATCACAAAAAACTAGAGTGTCATCTGCATATTGTAGATGAGTAATCTCTAGGTTATTTCTTGTATTATTTTCCACTTGGAAACCTCTTATCCAGCCCTTTACTTTTGTTGTCTGGAATAGGTTGTTCAGTCTTTCCATAGCCAAGATAAAGAGAAAAGGGGATAAGGGGTCCCTTTGTGTCACACCTCTATATGATGAGAAGAATCCACATGGGTTTCTGTTAACCAGAATAGAGAATTTCACTAAGCTTATGCACTGTCTAATCCATTTTAGCCATTTCGGTCCAAATCCCTTGCAGTGTAACAGATTCATCAAAAAGTTCCAATCCAAATGATCATATGCCTTCTGGATATCCAGTTTATATAGGATCACTGGTTGCTTGTCTCTCTCCCTGGAGTTTACACTTTCATTGGCTATCAATATTGCATCCATGATCTGCATGTTCTTGATGAAAGTCATTTATTGTCTATCCACTTCAGTTTTTCGGTCAATAGTTTTGCAATTATCTTGTACACTCCTCCTACTAGACTTATTGGTCTGAAGTCATTTAGTTCCAAAGCCCCATCTTCTTTGGTATCAAGGTCTCAAAAGTAGCAATTGTACTCTTCTCAAATACCCCATACTCATGGAAGTTTTGAACTACTGCTACCACTTCTTTTTTGATGACTTCCCAACATTGGCTAAAGAAAGCCATGGAGAAACCATCTGGGCCAGTGGCCTTGTCCCCGGCACATGCTTTTATGCCTTCTAGGATTTCTTAGTTATTGTCATACTCATCAATCGTAGAGCACCCTAACATTTCTAAGTTTGGTCTCTAGTCCTCAGTTTCAACATATAACTTCTCATAGTACTCTGTGATCTCCTTTTGTATCTCAGCAGGCTCAGTCAATAACTCATCTCTGACTTTAATCTTATTAATAGTGTTGATTGTTCTATGTGTATTTGCTATTTTGTGGAAGAAGCTTGTATTCCTATCCCCCTGTTTAAGCCATACTGCCCTAGATCTCTGTCTCCATGTTGTTTCCTCTTTTTAGCTATCTTCTCAAACTCAGTAGTAAGAGCCAATTTGGAAGCTATCTCCTCTTCCTCCAAAATTCTATGGTCCTGTATCATTTTAAATTCTGCTAACTGGTTTAACACCAATTGCTTTTGTTGACTCAGATTGCCTTGACTGGTCTTGCTCCACTCTTTTAACTTAGACTTCAAGGCCCTTAGCTTTGCTACAAGTACAAAGTCTGGTTTTCCATGGAAGCGAAAAGACTCCCTCCAGATCTTAACTCTATCATTGAATCCATCAGTAGTCAACCACTAATTTTCTAACTCAAAATATGATTTGGTTGTCCACCATTCTCCACATTGTACCATTAATGGGGAGTGATCTGAGACCATTCTCTGTAAGACAGATTGTTTAATGTTCCTGAAATTTGAGTCCCATTCTTCAGAGATCAGAAACCTGTCTTCCCTTTCTGCTCTATCATTCGGGGCGTAGACACCTGTTGGATGACATTTAAAATCCAGATTCTTCCCAGAGAAACAAACAGAAACTGAATGTGCACCGACACTACTCACTTCCCCATCCCATCTTCTTTTATCCCACATAATTACTATGCTCCCTTGTTCCACTAGCTTGGAGTTGCACGTAATTTGCCTATTTACTACCCCCGATTTACTTAACTTTAATAGCAATCTCCCCTTCCATTTTTGTCTCTCGAAAAATACCACATCTGCTTTCCAAGTTCTTATCATGTTCCTGATAATACTCCTTTTCCTCCCACAATTTAACCCCCTCACATTCCATGACACAATGTTTAAATTCATTGATCCATAATGGCCAACCCCCCTCTCCCCCCTCTTTACTTCTAGTGTCATTGTTATAGAACTTAGAATACAATTGCAACCTTTTTAGTTCTAATACCCCTTTCCTCTTGCCTGTTGTTTGTTTACTATGTTCCCCCTTGTTTCCTTGTTTATTGCTATCGATCCTCATAAACAACTCCTTCGCCTTTTCCTCACACCCTTTAAAATTAACCCCAAATTTCGAGCTTAGTTTGATTATATTTTGTTGCATCCAGTCTGAAGTGCTCATGTCTTCTTCTAGAAATTGAATACCCCATGAAATAGCTTCCCCTGTACCTCTGTCTAAATCCTCTTCCTCCAATGGTTGTACAATTACCGTTATACTCTTCTACCTGATTCTTCTCTATCCGTGACTGCCTACTCCACACTCTGTCTCACGACTTCCAATTTTTTTCAGCCTCTATTCCATTGCGTGATCTGGCGTTGAAACTTATTTTCCTTTGCTTTGTTTGCTGATATCTCGATATTTACTATATTATCGGATGAGTTATTAATGTTTGGGATCTAGAACTTTCCACAGAAATTGGGTCTAAAAAATTTGGCCCAGAGTTTTTGGGCCCAAAAATTCCTTTTAACCTAATTTTTTCCTGCTATACAAATTATTTTCCCCTCCTATAAATCTCAGGCCTATTTACATGCGAGACACCTTAATTGAAGTCCCCACGTGCACATCCACCTTTTCATCGGTTGTGCCTCCTATCTTCTGCAAAAGCTGATTCTGGGTATTGACACTGGACATTTGTCTTTCTCCTCACTCCTCTCCTCCGATAGTCTTACTGTAACTGGAGCTTCGCACCATACCAAAATGGTGTAAGTGAAGCCATCGCAACTTACTTCTACTTTTTTGGGAATCCTCTTATCATCAGCTCGTACTTTGATTCCAGCCCAATGAAGGTAATTCTTTAGAGAAGTCCTCCCCCGTCTCGATAAAGCCTTCACATATGTTACCGATCTCCTTGAAGACTTTTTGTGACCAGAAATTCATATGTAAACCCAACAACCTAATCCATACCCAATCTCTGCTTATCTCTGTCGGCCAGCAACCTATCGTTGGTTTCTACCATTCAAGCCCCAACTTCATCTTTCTCCAGATCCACTAACCTGTTAAGACATGCTCTGCTGCCATTTTGGATGACAATCCAAACATGAAATATCCATTATTCATGGCATACACTTTGACTTGTATCGCCAACTTCCACGAATTACAAGCCCATCTTCTTACATCGTTCAAACTGGGGGTTTCATCTGCTCGGCATTGAAATTTTCCTACAATGCACCTATTCAAAAGATCATTCACCGGTTGCGATTCACCACCTGTGATACTTACTTTGTTCGCTGTAATCTGTATTTCAGCCTTCTCTGTTGCCTCCGTCATCCATCTATCTTGAAAAGGGCTTCTTTGTAAGACTTCTGAAGCTATTTTCTGTCCTTCACTGTAGTCCCCTGTGTTTTAGTTGGCTCATAAATGAACCCAGCAATCTTGTAAGCTATATTCCCCCAGCCTCCTTTGGGTGTGGGCTCCCTAGTTATTATGACAGACTTCTTTCGCCTTTGTAATGCTATGAAGCTGATGTATTTTCCACTTTCACTGTATTTAAGAATTCAATAAAACTCTGCAAAGTGGTCCTTCATGTTCCACCTTTACTGTTCCGTTTATCTTTGAAGCTTCAATAAATACTGTAACTAACCATTTCAATACTTAAATGCTAACTTTCACTCCTCTCATCAATTTTCCGATGCGCTCCACCCATTCAAACCATTTTACACCCTCGTCTTTGCATCTCGTAATGTCATAGGATTTGAACCCTGCATTGTAATATATGATATCCTCCCCTAATGGGTGTGGTCCGACAGCCTTGCCGGATCCACCCATCTGAAACCTAGAATTTGAACAATTTAAGCTAAAAGCTGACATACCTTGATTAAAGTGCCTGAGAGCATTTTCTAAATTTGAAACATAATTATATTTTTATTTGATAAATATTTAGGTTTTTCTATTTTTCTTTTCATAGCAATCGAAGATCGGAAGATCTCAACTACATCATTGACAATACAAGGAATAAATTATCGATTGTTTTTCAATTAAATACCTCTCATATTGATTGAACTATACCCAAAGCTACTTGAAACACTATTCCTAATTACTTCTCGTGTGCTATGTTGCCACTAAATTTTGGGTTGTCCAATTCATGGAAATAAATGCTCCGCCCCAAGGGCTTAACATTGCCCACCAGCAACTATTCCACCATTACCATGGCAATATCAAGTTACCACTACAAACTACTTCATTCATTTCAATCACCACCATATCTAATACCTCCATCATTCCGTCACCTCCACCGCCACTATCACTGTACTATGAGCTACTACGACCATTATAGTCAATCCTACTACTAATCATCTCCATCAACATAATTAACACTATCACCTACAACCACCAACACATCATCACCATCATCAACACCTCTAACTACTAACATCAACCAACTTCACCATAAGAACTACCACCACAGTCATTACCTCAATTTCTAAAACACCAACCGCTCCACCATCACAACTATTACCACCACAATTATTATTTAGTAACACACCATTATAACAACCATCATTACAAACCATCTCCGCCAAACATCAATATTTCATTTTTATTCAAATAGTATTTTTATTTAATTCAATTTTTGATTTTTTCAAATATTTAATTACTCCCTCCGTTCACTTTTACTTGTCACTTATTCCTAAAATAAAATTTCATTTATACTTTGTCACATTTGACATATCAAGAAAAACAATTATTCTTTCCATGTTTGACCCCGAACACTAAACATTATTCTCTGTATCATTTTTCAAGACCCAATACTAAACATTACTTAGTAGGGATAGTATGATAAAATACCTATATCAAGAATTATTTCTTAATGAGTGACAAGTAAAAATGACCAAACGAAGTACTTTTTTATTTGAATTGCATATTTATTATGGTTGTAAATAAACAAATTACGCATATTTAGATGTTGAAGGACATACCATATAAATCATTCCTTGTTCAGATCTAGATACAAATCTTAATATTTTACATTCAAACATCTTCATCTTAATAAAGAAAAACAAATGAGGCCAAGAGCTCCTACAAAGATTGTTTTCTTTATGTGACTTTGCAACCACAAAAGATGTCTTGCACTTTTTTATATAAATTCTATGTACACAAGACCCAGTATAATCTACTCGTTAAATTATAAGAAAATACAAAGGAACCCATTGAGCATATTTTCTTGGTTTTTGGACAAAATTGGTCATATTACTATACCCTCTTTAAATCAAAACCAATCTCAATGGCTTGGCATGCTTATGAGCACTCCCAATAATACACACAATGCTCATTATAACTGACATAGCATCCTTCCTTTTTGCATCTGGCACACCCAGAGTTTCAATCACCATAACAATTTACAAAATAAAATCTCCATAAACTCACTAGTAATAAATTTTCTAAGATATGAGTTACTATCTATTTTATATCTTTTAGGGCAGAGGAGATTGGGTTCTTGGCTTCCATGACAGTCTATCTGCAACTAACCACACACATGCAGAATTACTAGCAGTACATACATGCATCAAGACTGTTAATGTGCATTGTTTATATTCATTGGAAATGAAAACAGACAGAACTGAAGCCATGAAATTATTACTGCAAATCTTCATCTACTTATAACACACTGGCAAACAACTCCGTGTTCATAATGGAGCAACTGGGAATCTGCACACTTTCCGGAGAACTAGTCAAGTTGCAGATTTGCTTGCAAAAGCAGGAATGAACCGAGAACCTTTTCATAAGATTACCAATCTATATACCGCTGCCCGTTTGGGCTATGCAACTAGAACTAGATAGATCAAATTCTAGTACCTCTAGGAATATCACAGACTATGTGTGTAGAGTTTTGGAATGTCTGTGCAACTTATTCACACTAAAATGCGCCTCAATGTATAATGACATCACTAAGTTATCAAGATTATGCATCTATTAATATAAGAAAAAAACTAGAATATAACAAGATAGTTTCCTAACTCTGATTGACATAAAACAAACAGTAAAACACAGGTGCAAGGAGAATAAGAATCAAAGGTCATCGCGAAAAGAGTGGCAGAAAAGAAGAGTTGGAAAAAGGCTGGAGAATGGAAAGACAAAAAAGTCAATTACTACGTAAATAAAACAAAAAGAGTCTTATTTTCACCAAAGTTCATAAAAAGAGAACAAATATTAAATATCATACCTGGTAGGAACTCCTTGCTCTACCTTGCAAATAAATTCTTGAAACTATCTCGAGCAAGTTAAGATGAAAAGAGAACTTACTTAAAGACGTGCAAAACTGCACTCATTCTATTCAATCAATCAATCAACTACATTTCAATACCAAACAAAGCACTCATTTTGTATTGAGAGGCCCCCAAAAAAATATTATTCACAAATCTACAATATACAAAAGTAACGAACCTAAAGTGAAATTCCACCAAGCCATAAGATCCAAGTTCTAGATGGTTGAGGAACAACTATAATTTTTGCCGAATGTTTCATCAAGATGTATTCAATTCCAACAACCAAGTGAAAAGAACAACGCACAAAGTAATCCAGTACCCAAATTCGCAGCAGCAAGGCATATAGGGCGAGAACAAATGAATGAACATTCAAAAAGCAACTTGTCACGACCCAAAACGGGTCGCGAGTGGCACCCACACTTATCCTACTATGTGAGCGAACCAACAAATCTAAACCCCAACATAATGCGGAAGACTCAAAATCTTATTAATAAAACCAATAAATAAACATTCTAAAAATTTATCAACTATTATCCCCAAAATCTGGAAGTCATCACCACAAGAACATCTATCCTCAAATTACTAAATCTAAGAATATTTAAGAACTATAATAAAGAATAAAACGGTAGTCCATGTCCGAGCTTCAAGGACATCAAGACGTGAATGAGAGAATCCAGTCCGAGCTAGGAACAATAGCTCACCCTGAAATCTGACGTGCTTTAGACTAGCTAGAGTTGTGGACGAGACGAAGTGANTATCTAGGAAGCTAAAATAAATAAACAGCTAGTCCATGCCGGAACTTCAAGGCATCAAGACGTAAATGAGAGAATCCAGTCCGAGCTAGAAGCATTAGCTCACCCTGAGATCTGACGTGATGAAGACTGGCTAGAGTTGCGGTTGAGTTGAAGACGATGGAACGTTTGCTGCACTCCACAAATAACAAAGAAAAACAATTACAAGTAGGGGTCAGTACAAAACACGGGGACTGAGTAGGTATCATCGGCCAACTCAAAATAGAAAGCAATATGTATATCAAGTAATAATATAAAATCAACTATTACACTCAACAGGTGACAACAAAAAGTACAAAACCCTTTGACAACAACACTAAGCACATCTATGAGGGATCAAGCCTCCACACCATACTCGTTTGGGAATTAGGTTCTTTAAATTGAGTATATCATCATAATTCAAGATTCATTCTCTTTATTCCTCTTGTGTCGGAACGTGACACTCCGATCCCCTNACAACACCAAGCACATCTATGAGGACTCAAGCCTCCACACCATACTCATTTGGAAAACAGGTTTTCTAGATTGAGTATATTAACACATTTCAAGATTCATTCTCTTTACTATCCCGGTGTCGGAACGTGACACCCGATCCACTACTATCCTGGTGTCGGAACGTGACACTCCGATCCCCTAATACTACGTGTCGGTCCGTGACCCCCGATCCCCTAATTCTACGTGTCGGTCCGTGACCCCCGATCCCCTAATTCTACGTGTCGGTCCGTGACCCCCGATCCCCTAATTCTACGTGTCGGTCCGTGACCCCCGATCCCCTAATTCTACGTGTCGGTCCGTGACCCCCGATCCCCTAATTCTACGTGTCGGTCCGTGACCCCCGATCCCCTAATTCTACGTGTCGGTCCGTGACCCCCGATCCCCTAATTCTACGTGTCGGTCCGTGACCCCCGATCCCCTAATTCTACGTGTCGGTCCGTGACCCCCGATCCCCTAATTCTACGTGTCGGTCCGTGACCCCCGATCCCCTAATTCTACGTGTCGGTCCGTGACCCCCGATCCCCTAATTCTACGTGTCGGTCCGTGACCCCCGATCCCCTAATTCTACGTGTCGGTCCGTGACCCCCGATCCCCTAATTCTACGTGTCGGTCCGTGACCCCCGATCCCCTAATTCTACGTGTCGGTCCGTGACCCCCGATCCCCTAATTCTACGTGTCGGTCCGTGACCCCCGATCCCCTAATTCTACGTGTCGGTCCGTGACCCCCGATCCCCTAATTCTACGTGTCGGTCCGTGACCCCCGATCCCCTAATTCTACGTGTCGGTCCGTGACCCCCGATCCCCTAATTCTACGTGTCGGTCCGTGACCCCCGATCCCCTAATTCTACGTGTCGGTCCGTGACCCCCGATCCCCTAATTCTACGTGTCGGTCCGTGACCCCCGATCCCCTAATTCTACGTGTCGGTCCGTGACCCCCGATCCCCTAATTCTACGTGTCGGTCCGTGACCCCCGATCCCCTAATTCTACGTGTCGGTCCGTGACCCCCGATCCCCTAATTCTACGTGTCGGTCCGTGACCCCCGATCCCCTAATTCTACGTGTCGGTCCGTGACCCCCGATCCCCTAATTCTACGTGTCGGTCCGTGACCCCCGATCCCCTAATTCTACGTGTCGGTCCGTGACCCCCGATCCCCTAATTCTACGTGTCGGTCCGTGACCCCCGATCCCCTAATTCTACGTGTCGGTCCGTGACCCCCGATCCCCTAATTCTACGTGTCGGTCCGTGACCCCCGATCCCCTAATTCTACGTGTCGGTCCGTGACCCCCGATCCCCTAATTCTACGTGTCGGTCCGTGACCCCCGATCCCCTAATTCTACGTGTCGGTCCGTGACCCCCGATCCCCTAATTCTACGTGTCGGTCCGTGACCCCCGATCCCCTAATTCTACGTGTCGGTCCGTGACCCCCGATCCCCTAATTCTACGTGTCGGTCCGTGACCCCCGATCCCCTAATTCTACGTGTCGGTCCGTGACCCCCGATCCCCTAATTCTACGTGTCGGTCCGTGACCCCCGATCCCCTAATTCTACGTGTCGGTCCGTGACCCCCGATCCCCTAATTCTACGTGTCGGTCCGTGACCCCCGATCCCCTAATTCTACGTGTCGGTCCGTGACCCCCGATCCCCTAATTCTACGTGTCGGTCCGTGACCCCCGATCCCCTAATTCTACGTGTCGGTCCGTGACCCCCGATCCCCTAATTCTACGTGTCGGTCCGTGACCCCCGATCCCCTAATTCTACGTGTCGGTCCGTGACCCCCGATCCCCTAATTCTACGTGTCGGTCCGTGACCCCCGATCCCCTAATTCTACGTGTCGGTCCGTGACCCCCGATCCCCTAATTCTACGTGTCGGTCCGTGACCCCCGATCCCCTAATTCTACGTGTCGGTCCGTGACCCCCGATCCCCTAATTCTACGTGTCGGTCCGTGACCCCCGATCCCCTAATTCTACGTGTCGGTCCGTGACCCCCGATCCCCTAATTCTACGTGTCGGTCCGTGACCCCCGATCCCCTAATTCTACGTGTCGGTCCGTGACCCCCGATCCCCTAATTCTACGTGTCGGTCCGTGACACCCGATCCATTAACCTCATTCTTTTAGTTCATCAAGCCTTCCTTTATACCAAGGCATCATCATTAATTAGAGTGAACTTAAGGTTTTTAAGATTTCATAGTAACATCATTATAATCCATCACAATTTACATAATCACAATCACGCAACAACACAATTAAGCTCATAGAATANAACGTGACACTCCGATCCATATACTATCCTGGTGTCGGAACGTGACACTCCGATCCATCTACTCTCAATCTTTTAGTTCATCAAGTCTTCTTGTATACCAAGGCATCATCATTAACAAAGAGATTTTTAAGGTTTAAGATTCAACAGCCTCATCATGCTAGTTTATCACAATTATAAAATCACATCATGCATGCATACAATTAAGCATATAGGAGACTTTACAATACTACCCAATACATATCATTCGCTATTAAGAGTTTACTATGAAATAGCATAAACCATAACCTACCTCCACCGAAGAATCGTGATCAAGCAAGCTATCTCCCCAATGCCCTGCTGTCCTCTTCGTTCCTCTCTCTCTCGATCGTTCTCTCTCCTTTTTCTTTTTAATTTTCTCTTCTCCCAATTCTCTTTGTTTTACCCTAATTATCACATAATTAGGTATAAAAGATGATAAAAATAATCCTCTATTTAATTCAAGGTTATCTCCTTTAACCCCCAAGTAATTGAATTATTAATATTAACNCCTAATTGTCATATAATTAAGTATAAAAGATGATAAAAATAATCCACTATTTATTCCAAGGTTATCTCCTTTAACCCCCAAGAAATTGAATTATTAACATTAACTCACTAACTTTATAATTATAAGCATGAATAGTCCAAAACGCCCCTTTAAAAAAACTTTAGCAGAATTCCGACCCGAGTGGGCTTACGGAGNTAACCCCCAAGTAATTGAATTATTAATATTAACCCACTAACTTTATAATTATAAGCAGGAATAATCCAAAACTCCCCTTAAAACTTTAGCAGAATTCCGACCCGAGTGGACTTACGGAGCCTGTGAGGNAACTTTATAATTATAAGCATGAATAGTCCAAAACGCCCCTTTAAAAAAACTTTAGCAGAATTCTGACCCGTGTGGGCTTACGGAGACTGTGACGGTCCGTCACGACTGTGACGGTCCGTCCTGCTGGTCCGTCACAAAGTTCTGAGAGTTAATTCTGTGGAAGGATTTGTGACGGTCCGTCGAGCCCTCAACGGTCCGTCTTGCCAACGACGGTCCGTCCTGCAGGTCCGTCACAAGGGTCAGAGAGTTAATTCTGTGGAAGGATTTGTGACGGTCCGTCACGACTGTGACGGTCCGTCACGACTGTGACGGTCCGTCACGACTGTGACGGTCCGTCACGACTGTGACGGTCCGTCACGACTGTGACGGTCCGTCACGACTGTGACGGTCCGTCACGACTGTGACGGTCCGTCACGACTGTGACGGTCCGTCACGACTGTGACGGTCCGTCACGACTGTGACGGTCCGTCACGACTGTGACGGTCCGTCACGACTGTGACGGTCCGTCACGACTGTGACGGTCCGTCACGACTGTGACGGTCCGTCACGACTGTGACGGTCCGTCACGACTGTGACGGTCCGTCACGACTGTGACGGTCCGTCACGACTGTGACGGTCCGTCACGACTGTGACGGTCCGTCACGACTGTGACGGTCCGTCACGACTGTGACGGTCCGTCACGACTGTGACGGTCCGTCACGACTGTGACGGTCCGTCACGACTGTGACGGTCCGTCACGACTGTGACGGTCCGTCACGACTGTGACGGTCCGTCACGACTGTGACGGTCCGTCACGACTGTGACGGTCCGTCACGACTGTGACGGTCCGTCACGACTGTGACGGTCCGTCACGACTGTGACGGTCCGTCACGACTGTGACGGTCCGTCACGACTGTGACGGTCCGTCACGACTGTGACGGTCCGTCACGACTGTGACGGTCCGTCACGACTGTGACGGTCCGTCACGACTGTGACGGTCCGTCACGACTGTGACGGTCCGTCACGACTGTGACGGTCCGTCACGACTGTGACGGTCCGTCACGACTGTGACGGTCCGTCACGACTGTGACGGTCCGTCACGACTGTGACGGTCCGTCACGACTGTGACGGTCCGTCACGACTGTGACGGTCCGTCACGACTGTGACGGTCCGTCACGACTGTGACGGTCCGTCACGACTGTGACGGTCCGTCACGACTGTGACGGTCCGTCACGACTGTGACGGTCCGTCACGACTGTGACGGTCCGTCACGACTGTGACGGTCCGTCACGACTGTGACGGTCCGTCACGACTGTGACGGTCCGTCACGACTGTGACGGTCCGTCACGACTGTGACGGTCCGTCACGACTGTGACGGTCCGTCACGACTGTGACGGTCCGTCACGACTGTGACGGTCCGTCACGACTGTGACGGTCCGTCACGACTGTGACGGTCCGTCACGACTGTGACGGTCCGTCACGACTGTGACGGTCCGTCACGACTGTGACGGTCCGTCACGACTGTGACGGTCCGTCACGACTGTGACGGTCCGTCACGACTGTGACGGTCCGTCACGACTGTGACGGTCCGTCACGACTGTGACGGTCCGTCACGACTGTGACGGTCCGTCACGACTGTGACGGTCCGTCACGACTGTGACGGTCCGTCACGACTGTGACGGTCCGTCACGACTGTGACGGTCCGTCACGACTGTGACGGTCCGTCACGACTGTGACGGTCCGTCACGACTGTGACGGTCCGTCACGACTGTGACGGTCCGTCACGACTGTGACGGTCCGTCACGACTGTGACGGTCCGTCACGACTGTGACGGTCCGTCACGACTGTGACGGTCCGTCACGACTGTGACGGTCCGTCACGACTGTGACGGTCCGTCACGACTGTGACGGTCCGTCACGACTGTGACGGTCCGTCACGACTGTGACGGTCCGTCACGACTGTGACGGTCCGTCACGACTGTGACGGTCCGTCACGACTGTGACGGTCCGTCACGACTGTGACGGTCCGTCACGACTGTGACGGTCCGTCACGACTGTGACGGTCCGTCACGACTGTGACGGTCCGTCACGACTGTGACGGTCCGTCCTGCAGGTCCGTCACAAGGGTCAGAGAGTTAATTCTGTGGAAAGATTTGTGACGGTCCGTCGTGCCAACGACTGTCCGTCNAGTTCAGAGAGTTAATTCTGTGGAAGGATTTGTGACGGTCCGTCAAGCCCTCAACGGTCCGTCTTGCCATTTCGTCGTGAAGTTCAGAGAGTCGATCTCAGTACCCAAATTATCAGAATCCAAGTGTCTTGGAACGAGACCCCCTCGACGGTCCGTCGTGCCCATGATGGTCCGTCGTGGGATCCGTCGACCCAGACAATTATTACCAGAAGTAAACTCTACTGCTCAAAACGACTAAACAGGTCGTTACAATAGATACCAATTTACCCATCGTTCGTCCCCGAACGATCACGAGAAGAAAACAAGGGCGAAAAGGGAGTACCTGAATCTGTAAACAGGTGTGGGTATCTTTCTTGCATATCAGCCTCCTTCTCCCAAGTGGCCTCTTCAACTGGTCGATTCTTCCATTGAACTTTGATGGATGCAATCTCCCTTGATCTCAACTTGCGAATTTCTCTATCTAGAATGGCAATAGGCTCTTCCTCATAAGACAAATTTTCATCAAGTAGAACCGAATCCCAACGAATGATGTAGTTTCCATCCCCATGGTATCTTTTTAACATAGACACATGAAATACCGGATGCACTCCGGACAGCCCTGGAGGCAAGGCTAACTCATAAGCCACCTCTCCTACTCGCTTAAGTACTTCAAAGGGACCAATATACCTTGGGCTTAGCTTACCCCTTTTACCAAACCGCATCACCCCTTTCATGGGCGAAACCTTCAGCAAGACTTGCTCACCCTCCATAAACTCCAAGTCTCTAACCTTTCGATCTGCATATTCCTTTTGCCTACTTTGCGCCGCTAAAAGCTTTTCTTGAATAGATTTCACCTTCTCTAATGAATCCCTCAAAAGGTCAGTACCCCAAGGTCTAACCTCAAATGCATCAAACCACCCAATGGGAGACCTACATCTCCTACCATACAATGCTTCAAATGGGGCCATGTCAATACTTGAGTGATAGCTATTATTGTATGAAAACTCCGCTAAGGGTAAGAAGCTATCCCAATGACCACCAAATTCTATCACACATGCACGAAGCATATCCTCCAACACTTGAATCGTTCGCTCAGACTGTCCATCGGTCTGAGGGTGAAATGCAGTACTAAGGTCCAACCTAGTACCTAATTCAGCATGCAATGTTCTCCAAAACTTAGAAGTAAACTGCGTACCTCTATCTGATATGATGGAGAGTGGAACTCCATGCAACCGAACAATCTCTGAGATATAGAGTTTGGCTAACTTTTCTGCATTGTAAGTCACCTTGACCGGAATGAAATGAGCAGACTTAGTTAACCTATCCACAATTACCCAAATAGAGTCAAACTTACCCAATGTCTTTGGAAGACCAACCACAAAGTCCATTGCAATCCTTTCCCACTTCCATTCGGGAATGGGCATTCTCTGAAGTGTTCCTCCGGGCCTCTGGTGTTCATACTTTACTTGTTGACAATTTGGACATTTGGCAACAAAATCAACAATGTCGCGCTTCATTCTACTCCACCAAAAGTGTTGCTTTAGGTCACGATACATCTTGGTTGCACCAGGGTGTATAGAATACCTTGAACTATGAGCCTCTGTCAGAATAGTGTTGATCAAATCATCAACACGGGGTACACATACCCTTCCCTTGATTCTCAAAACACCTTCCTCATCGATTGTTGCTTCTTTAGCCTCTCCTCGCAACACTTTATCTCGGATCCGGATCAATTTCTCATCATTAAACTGTTTTCCCTTGATCTTGTCAAGAAAAGAAGATCTCGCCTCCACACTGGCCAAAAATCCTCCCTTCTCGTTTACTTCTAACCTCATAAAGTTATTAGCCAGAGTCTGAACCTCTCTAGCCAATGGGCGCCTAGAAGCTTGCAAGTGAGCTAAACTACCCATGCTCCCTGCTTTTCTACTTAAGGCGTCTGCCACAACATTAGCTTTTCCTGGGTGATACAAGATGGTAATATCGTAGTCCTTCAGTAGTTCCATCCATCTCCTCTGTCTCAAATTCAAATCTTTCTGAGTAAAGACATACTGTAGGCTACGATGATCCGTATAGACTTCACACTTAACCCCATATAGATAGTGTCTCCATTGCTTTAATGCAAACACTACCGCAGCCAACTCCAAATCGTGGGTCGGATAATTACGTTCATGCACCTTTAATTGCCTCGAAGCATACGCAATTACGTTCTTCTCTTGCATTAGCACTGCACCCAAACCAGAATAGGATGCATCACAATACACAATGAAGTTTTTACCCTCTACTGGCAAGGTAAGGATAGGTGCGGTAGTCAACAAGGTCTTGAGTTTCTGAAAGCTTTCCTCACATTCATCCGACCATACAAATGGAACATTCTGCTTAGTCAAGTTCGTCAATTGGGAAGCAATAGAAGAGAATCCCTTGACAAATCGACGGTAGTAACTGGCTAAACCAACAAAGCTTCTTATTTCTGACACATTAGTAGGTCTTACCCAATTCTTCACTGCTTCAATCTTAGAAGGATCCACCATCACTCCATCCTTAGAAACCACGTGCCCCAAGAAGGACACTGAATCTAGCCAAAACTCACACTTGGAGAATTTGGCATAAAGCTTTTTCTCCCTCAACATTTCCAACACAATTCTCAAATGCTCCTCATGTTCCTTCTTACTCTTGGAGTATATCAGTATATCATCAATAAATACGATCACAAAGAGATCCAGATATGGCTTAAAAATCCCGTTCATCAAGCTCATGAAAGCAGCAGGGGCATTCGTTAGTCCAAATGACATTACCAAGAATTCATAATGCCCATACCTGGTTCGAAAAGCAGTCTTTGGCACATCTGCTGCCCGTATTTTCAATTGATGATAACCAGACCTCAAGTCAATCTTAGAGAAGACACAAGCACCTTGTAACTGATCGAACAAGTCATCAATGCGAGGAAGAGGGTACCTGTTCTTAACAGTTACTTTATTTAGTTGCCGGTAATCTATGCACATCCGAAGACTCCCATCTTTCTTCTTCACAAACAAAACAGGAGCACCCCAAGGGGATGCACTCGGTCTAATAAAGCCTTTCCCTAACAATTCTTGAAGTTGGGCTTTTAACTCCCTTAACTCTGCTGGAGCCATTCTATAAGGGGGTATGGAAATGGGACGAGTACCGGGCTCCAAATCAATGCAAAAGTCAATATCTCTATCCGGGGGCATACCAGGAAGGTCTGCAGGGAACACATCCAGAAACTCACGAACTACCGAAACCGACTCAATCGAAGGTACTTGGGTAGTATCATCCCTGAGGTGTGCCAAGAAAGCTAAACATCCTTTACTAACCATTCTCTTAGCACGAAGAAAGGAGATGATACGAACTGGAGTGGAAGTGTAGTCACCCTCCCACACTAACGGATCTGTCCCAGGCTTGGCCAACGTTACAGTTTTAGCATTACAATCTAAGATTGCAAAATTTGGAGAAAGCCAAGTCATACCCAGAATTACATCGAAATCAACCATTTCTAAGATAACCAAGTCTACACGAGTGTTGCTACCCATAAAAGTCACCAGACAAGACCTATATACCTTTTCAACTATCACAGACTCACCCACCGGAGTAGAAACACGAATAGGCATGTCAAGCATTTCACAATGTAAATTAAGACCAGTAGCAAATGAGGAAGATACATATGAAAATGTGGAGCCAGGATCAAATAATACAGAAGCCATGCAATCACAAACCAAAAGATTACCTGTGATAACAGCATCAGATGTCTCCGCTTCAGACCGCCCGGGGAAAGCGTAACAATGGGCCCTATCACCTGTCTGCCCGTTGCCCCTACCATGTGGTGTTGTAGTAGCTCCAGTTTGTCCGTCACCCCGGCCGTTTTGGTGACCACCATTACCTCGGCCACCACGTCCTCCAGAATAACGGCCTCTACCATGACCACCTCTACCTCTAGCTATTGGGGGTCTATAACTCTGTTTTGGACAATTCCTCCTAATATGTCCAGTCTCCCCACATCCATAACATTCTCTGGGGTCTAGCATAGGTCTCTGTGAGAATGACGAGGTCTGGGAATAACCTCCAACCTCAGAGAAATGTTGACCGGTCTGAGGTGGACCCCCAACTACAGTCTGTAGTGAAGACTGAATTGGTCGGACTGAGTAACCTCCTGAACCCTGTCCTTTAGAGTAAGAACCATTAAACTCACCTCCCTTTCGAAACCTTTTAGATGTCGATGCCATGGTGAAGTCATCTGGCTTCACTCCCTCCACCTCTATCACGAAGTCTACCACTTCCTGGAAGGATTTCGCTGTACCCGCTACCTGTAAGGCTGAAATCCGCAAATCTGACCTCAACCCTTTCACAAAACGGCGAATCCGCTCTTGTGAACTGAAGCAAAGCTGAGTGGCATACCTAGATAATGCACGAAACTTAGCCTCATACGCAGTGACCGTCATTCTGCCTTGCTCTAGGCTCAAGAACTCATCTCTCCTCCTATCCCTCAAAGTCCGGGGTATATACTTCTCCATAAATAAGCTAGAGAATGACGCCCAAGTCATAGGTGGTGCCTGTGCTGGTTGACACTCAACATATGACCGCCACCACATTTTGGCGTTTCCCTGAAACTGATAGGTTACAAACTCAATGCCAAATCGTTCCACTATGCCCATTTTATGTAGTAACTCATGACAATCAACCAGAAAATCGTAGGCATCCTCAGATTCAGCACCCTTGAAGACTGGAGGTTTCAATTTCAAGAACTTACTGAAAAGTTCATGCTGATCGCTTGTCATTATAGGCCCTGTAGTCAAACGAGGAAATGTGCCTATTTCCAATGGCACATCCATGCGGGGAGCCGCAGCAGTTGCCTGTTGTACTTCCGGAACCTGAGGTGTTGGTGCAGAAAACACTGGAGGTGTCTGGCCTTGATCAGATAACCCACTAAGATAAGCCAGAACCTGATTGATCATCTCTGGGGTAGGTTGGGGTGGCAATCCCTCATTCTGTACTTGTTCATTCTCCCCTTCCTCACCTTCTATTACTACTTCCTCAGTTGGTGGAGGAGTCACCGCCCTAGTACCAGATGGGGCAGGTGCTTGTCCTCTTCCCCTAGAGGACGTCCTCCCACGACCTCTACCACGGCCTCTTGCCGCTGCTCTTCCTCGAGCTACAGCCCCAGTGGCTGGCTCAGACGCACCCTGTCCCGCCGGTGCTGGTGTTGACGTAGTCGTTGCTCTAGTTCTAACCATCTGCGAAATAGAGTGAAGATGGTCAGATACCAATTTGTATCATCTAGATACCAATTGGATTCAAGTAATAGCACGAAAGAAAGAAAGAATGGAATTTTCCTAAAGTCCTATAGCCTCTCAAAGAAAAGTAAAGGCGTCCCCCTACCGTTCCTTAAGACTCTACTAGACTCGTTCTTGTGTGATGAGACCAACGAACCTAATGCTCTGATACCAAGTTTGTCACGACCCAAAACCGAGCCGCGACTGGCACCCACACTTACCCTCCTATGTGAGCGAACCAACCAATCTAAACCCTAACATTTCAATTTAATATCAACAGAAAGTAATGCGGAAGACTTAAACTCATTAATAAAAACCAATTCAATAACTTCTAAAATTCAACATCTATTATTCCCCAAAATCTGGAAGTCATCACCACAAGAACATCTATGATCAAATTACTAAACTAAGAGTATTCTAAGAAGCTAAAATAAACAAAAGCTAGTCCATGCCGGAACTTCAAGGCATCAAGACATGAGGAAGAAGATCCAGTCCAAGCTAGAAGCATTAGCTCACCCTGAAATCCGGTGTAATGAAGACTGGCTAGAGTTGCGGTTGAGTTGAAGACGATGGCACGTTTGCTGCACTCCACAATTAACAAAGAAAAACAAATACAAGTAGGGGTCAGTACAAGGCACAAGTACTGAGTAGATATCATCGGCCAACTCAAAATAGAAAGCAATATATTTCAGATAATAACATAAAATCAACTAATATTCTTAACAGGTGACAACAACATTTACCATAACCCTTGGCCACAACACCAAGCACATCTATGAGGACTCAAGCCTCCACACCATACTCATTTGGGAAACAGGTTCTTTAGATTGAGTATATTAACATATTTCAAGATTTATTCTCTTTACTATCCTGGTGTCGGAACGTGACACTCCGATCCATCTACTCTCAATCTTTTAGTTCATCAAGTCTTCTTGTATACCAAGGCATCATCATTAACAAAGAGATTTTTAAGGTTTAAGATTCAACAGCCTCATCATGCTAGTTCATCACAATTATATAATCACATCATGCATGCACACAATTAAGCATATAGGAGACTTTACAATACTACCCAATACATATCATTCGCTATTAAGAGTTTACTATGAAATAGCATAAACCATAACCTACCTCCACCGAAGAATCGTGATCGATCAATCTACTTCTCCAAATCCTTGCTATTCTTCGTTCTTCTTTCTCTCTCGCTCGTTCTCTCTCTTTTTCTGTCTCTTTCTATTTTTCTTATTCAAACCCTATTTCTTTTACCCTAATTGTCATATAATTAAGTATAAAAGATGATAAAAATAATCCACTATTTATTCCAAGGTTATCTCCTTTAACCCCCAAGAAATTGAATTATTAACATTAACTCACTAACTTTATAATTATAAGCATGAATAGTCCAAAACGCCCCTTTAAAAAAACTTTAGCAGAATTCTGACCCGTGTGGGCTTACGGAGACTGTGACGGTCCGTCACGACTGTGACGGTCCGTCCTGCTGGTCCGTCACAAAGTTCTGAGAGTTAATTCTGTGGAAGGATTTGTGACGGTCCGTCGAGCCCTCAACGGTCCGTCCTGCCATTTCGTCGTGAAGTTCAGAGAGTCGATCTCAGTACCCAAATTATCAGAATCTTAGTGTCTTGGAACGAGACCCCCTCGACAGTCCGTCGTGCCCATGACGGTCCGTCGTGGGATCCGTCGACCCAGACAGTTATTACCAGAAGTAAACTCTACTGCTCAAAACGACTAAACAGGTCGTTACACAACTAATCTGACTAAAATCCGCTCTGCATTCATGCAGATGAGCATAAGAGATGCGAAAGTCGATGTGGACCAAAGAGTGTTGGTTTCACACTTGCGTACTTGAAAGACATCTCCATTGCCCAACACGAGGTCCCTTGTCTAACAACATAAGCAAGCCCACCCTGTTGGCTGTCAAACCAAACAAGTACCTAAACAAGTATTGATTATTTCAGTGCCAAACTCAACTGACTCAAACTAGAACTCAGATAACAGATTTTTCTTTCGAAGAAATACAGTAAAAGCAACTACATAACATAGTAATAGCTGTCTAATGATCAAAACTCACTTGCATCTATGTGCTTTCCTTCTCCACAAGACAACGGACATTATCCACTGAACAGGAAAAAACAGATATGATATCAGCAATTATTAACCAGAAAACATGACATGGGGGAGCGAAAAGAAATAATTGGAGTTCAAGGGCAGGGAGCAAGGTTGGGAAAACTTTGATACCAAAAAGCAAAAATAGATTCTCTATGCTCTCCATCCCACACAGAAAGGGAACGGAAGAAGTATCAAGAATAAACAAAGTTCAGGAAATAAAAATTAAGATACAAAAGTTAATATCTATAATCTTCTTATTCAAAATTCTACTCTTGTTAAATCAATATTTACCCCTCCAAAATAACCAGTGAAGGGAGATGTGAGACAAACATACAAGTCAAACTGGAGAAAGCAATTAGGTACATCAACAAAAGAGCAGCATGTAATAAGACATCAAGATCTCAATTTGAGGTCAAAAGTAATCCCAGTAGCAGATTTCATATAACTCGGAATGTTGTTCCACCCAAAGTTCATGTTCACATTGAGTTCTTCCTATTCTTGGATAGACTCAATATCTTACTTAAACATAAGCTCTAGGAGGTCAATATATTTGATGATTACAAAAAGTTCAACATTTTATTCAAATATACAAACTAAACTTTTCTTAAATAGACTAGCCATTAGCCATACCAATTCTAGCCAACCCAATGAAGCAAAAATATTCCACGGCTCACGGCAAATGGAGGTAATGCAAGGGATATTATCAACCCAACTATACATTTTCCCACAGCTTGCGAACCAGAAAAATATTTACCTCATCATTTTATTTTCTGAAAAACTGAATTCAATGTGAATTTGCCCACATTTTCAGCCCCAAACGCGGATGAAGGAGGAGAGTAGCGTTACGTAGAAAGCAATAAAACTGGTCTATTTATGATCAATACTCACAATATTGAATACAGACTAATGGGAGCAACATTGATAGAAAGGATTCATGAATCCGATTCCAACTAGCTTGGATAGAGGTGTACTAGTTGTATTCTATGTCCAGAATGGTTTATCCTATTACACACACAAAAACTGCAGAATAGGTTGACAACTAAAATTTGTGAGAGTTTGCATTCTTCAAAGCCTCAACTAGTAGGAAACAAACAAATACAAGACCGATTCTCACAGAGAATAGTCATAGCATCAGCAAACCGGAAAAATATTACTGTAGTCGATTGAAGCACAGAAGTGTTACAATCAACGAAAATATGCATTAAACAAAGTATCCTAAATAACCAACAGTACTCATCAATCAACATTCCTAGCCCGAGAGCTCAAGTCATAATGGTAAGTAAACTACACTATTTTATTTTACAAATGCTTGACATCATATACAGGGAGAATAGTTTGGCATTCATTTTTTGTTATCACATAAGAAATAGAGTACTAAAATTGGAAAAACTAAATTGGAGAGACATAAGATGACTTCAGGTCAAAATTGTCACTGTAATGGGATTGTAACCAAACTTGATGAGATGTAGTGGTTCACAAAAATGGAAATCAGGGAAGAGAAACAAGAGAAGGTAATGCTTGTAATATAAAGTGGCTCAGCACACAGGCAAATGGAAGATCCAGAACATCTCTACGATCCAGAATTACAGTACACATTTCATAAAAATCAGTAACGGTTATATCATGATACAATAATTGTTCTTACTTCGATTGCAATGGTCTAGGACAGTTCACATGCACCACATACATTGATATGTGAAATGAAATTATTGAGAACAAAAATGAAGAATCACAGATAACGTCATACTTTGAATATGGAGATGAAAGAAAAGCTCTTGACTACAGATGTCTTCCTAACAGGTGTCCTCCTTTCTGGAGACGCTTCTTTACACCACTGCTGAGCAATTTCCTTAAGCAATATCACTTGTGCTTTATCAGTCAGCATAGAAATGATAGCCTGCCTCATTGATTCCCGATCAGCCTCAAGGGCCTGCTACCTAAGGTAAAGCTTTGTGACCTCAGAATCTCCAAAATCTGTATGATTTAGGGAATCTCTTGGGGTATGAACTGAACCCTTGGTCTCTGAGTTACCATTATATCCAGTACCCTTATGTATAGAGTCAATTGTATAAACCTGTCACTCATTTCATCCCCAACATCCGATGACTCAACCACCTTCCTAAAGTTTGCATACTCCTCTGTTTGCGAATTTTCTGCTTTTCTAACACTTCCACCAAACTTCGGAGAACCTGAGATGAAATCTGAGCATATTTCTTTATTTGGTACAAAAGGAGACTGAGCAACTATTGCTTTTTCAAGGATATTGTTGTTAAATACTTCCCCATTAGTCCGACTACTTGGTGTTGTTTCCAACTGATTGATCCTCTTCTCTAGATATCGCAAATGATCACATGATCGTGGGGCCTCCCCAAATGCATATTTATCAACATCGACAACCTCATCATCAACCTCAGTATGAACTTGGTTCTCATTTATAGTGCACTTCAAGGGAGGGTAATCATAAGAAGGAATGTCTAAGCGGCCATCGGAACTCTCACCTACACTATTGTTCCGGCTAAAATAACCATTCTCTTTCTCACCATCATACTCAACCTCAGACTCTAACAGCCCATAACTCAACATCCTGTGCTTATACATTTGCACTTCACAAGTCAAGGACTCAATCACTTGCTCCCTCTTATACAAAAAATCCTCCAACGCCATTATCTCTTGCTGATCATGAGCCATTTTCTCCTCGGTAAACATTTTAAATTGCCTAAATTCCATTTGTGAATCAACTTTTTCCCTTTGCAACCTCAAAATCATCGACATCGCTTCATTAGCAGCTGAGGATGCCGCTTCCCTCTCTTCCTCCAGCTCTACACTCAATTCCTGAATCGTCTCATGTTGTCTACAAACCATTTCCCTTAAAGCAATACACTCATTTCCCATATCTATACGAGCCGTTTGCGGCAAAACTAAACCCGGGATCACAAATTTCTTCTCAATCTCATCATATTCATCAAATTTTCGCTTCACAGTCCGTATCCAATTCCCCGAAAAGGAACTATTTGTTATGGAGCAATTGCACTCGCAATCACAACATTTGACCACACTGGTAGACGGGATCATACTTTCAGTTGCCATCGACTTACACAATTCAATAAACTCGTCGAAACCCTAAATTAAAAATACCCATAAATTGAAAAATAAAAAAAATCACAAACCAAAACACCCATAAACCACAATTAATGATATGCAAATTCCTCCCTCTTTCAAATAAATATGCACAAATCTTCCCTTTTCTCTCAAATACGAAATCCTGTAAAAAAAGAAGAAGTCAAAGTTAAAAAAATATCGCAATCAAGAATAGTTAGCAGAAATGCAAAGTTCGAATTGACGAAGCTGAGAAAACAAGATATTCCGATAGAAACATGAAATTATGAGAAGTGTTGAAAAAATACCGTGAGAAAGAAGAGGGAATTTGGGAACCCTAGTTTACTGTATTGATTTGTTAGCTTCGTGTTTCGTGAAAAAAATTATAGGATATTTTTTTTGGTGATGTGAATTTTCTTTTTACTTTTCTTTTTCTGGACTGAAATTACAGAAGAAAATGGGTGAAGTTGGAGAAATTCAGGCAAATAAGGTGGGTGTGCTTAATAATTTTGTACAATTTTTTTTATGTCACGTTCAAATATCTCCGACATATTTTTATTATGTGGAGTTATGAAGGGTCATATAAGTTTAAAATGTATAAAATTATTTAAGAAAAATGAATTCCAGATAATATGATCTTAATTTGATTAAAGTGCGTATCCGAGGTTTTATTTGTTTGCAGGGATTTGATTCTTAATAATTCAGATTTAGCGCATTAACTGCTTTTGATTTTTAGGTCAAAATTTTAATCATTAAAATTTATTCCATTAAGTCCATTTGTTTCTTTTGTAAAAAAAAAAAACTCTTAATGGGTCTTAATGAGTCCGAGTGAATTAGATCTATAACAGAGTCTTAATATCATTCAAACTTTATTTCATTAAGAGATTAAGATCTCGAATATTCCACAAATTGATGGAATATTCATGAGGTCAGATTAAATCATCCTTGTTCGAGAAATATGTTACTAACGGCTCTCGGAACATGGATGAATATCTTTTGAGAGAAGAATCAAAACAAGAACAGAATTGTACATGCAATCTTTATCAATAAAGTTATGTTTCTTTAAAAAAAATTATCTTCTTTCTTGTTTCTCTTCTGGACAAGCTTCAAGTTTCTTCCTCTTCTTCTCCAATCAAGTATCTATCACGATCCAATTTAGGGATCATGACCGGCGCTAAGGGGAAGAATCTCAAAGCCAGCCTTACCAGAATTCTACGGAAAATCGGGCAAAGTGTCCTTTGTTTTATGTCTATCCTGAAATATCCCAGTCTCAAAAATTCACAACACAACTAATAGCAACTATAAAACCACGACATACAATCCATCAATGATCTAATTGTTATGCAATAAAATCAATTCATCTCCAAATGTGAAAAGGAGTTCAAACTAGTTACTTGACTACAATTCGAAAGAATATCCTGACTTCAAATAAGAACTGACAAATGGAGCGACTCTAAGAGTTTTAAAAAAAAACTAAATAAACCTAGCAAATCAATTGTTCTCTTGCCACACGAAGCAATGTGGGGCTCACTAGACGCTACCAAATCACAATCTCTAGTTAATGAAATCATCCTCAATACCATTCGAGTTCTCTGTAAAAACAATTAGCGAGGAGTGAGATGCTAGCTCAGTGAGTAATAATAACACTCAAACACAATCATTTTAGTTGGGGACAAGTCGGAAAATATGCTAGTGTAATAATCAAATGGTGAGGTAATGCTTTTTTAGAAATCATATTAATATCCATCTTATGTGCCTTATATAAGCAAAATCAATGTAAATACTTAATAGTAAACTCAAAAAACATTTATATATCAAATCTTATAGCGAGGAGGTTTCCAAGGACGAATCATGTAATCAATGTGACTTCTCTTTACGAAGCAACCTATAACAGTGAACTCCTCATAAAGGAGTTAAATATTCATATCGGTAGATCCATACTCGAGGGATATCGGTAACGGTATACTAGTTCTACCTTCCCACTCGCAAGGACTTTATCAGTAATCGGTAATTACAAGGTGACGCCGTCGTTAGCTACGGGATTCATCAGGGTCTACTCTCGTTTATATTCTTCTTGAAATCAGTAAAAGCATTTCAAAATCAAACAGTACATTTAAAACTTATCAAATCATATCATTTCAAAGTCAACAATCACATGTCAAAATACTATTCTCAATTAAGTGTAAAACCATTAATAACAGCAATCATATCTTTTAAGAATGAAATCATATCAAGTAATCTTTTCAATATCGTATCCAGTAAAAGAATTGTCCCACATGCTAGCTCAAAACAGTAGGTAAGACATTTACTTTATAAATCATTTAAAAATGATGAAATTTGTGAAATGCAAATTGTTGTAAGATTACTACTCATTGTAATCCTGTCGAATTAACAAGCTTGCCACTCGATTAATCCGTACGAATTCCTCCGGTCAATCTATATCACATTCATAACAATTTCGTGTTAACTCTTTCATTTAGGCTATTTCATGCTAAAATTCAGAATACCCAGCCCCTTGTGGACATATTGGTTGCCTACCAATTTGATTAACCATATAATTCAAGCGAAGAGTAATTCAGTTGGAGAATAAACTACTAACTCCATCTATTTATCAATTTTATTCAACTAATTCTATATATTTTTCAATCTCTAGCAATCAGATTTCTATCCCCCAAAACAAACTACCTGGGTTAGAATTCTTAGCAAGTGTGTAGAAGAAGAAGAAGAAAAGAAACAAAGATTTACCTCAAACCTCCTTCTCCTCCTACGCCCCTTACTGTTTTCACCCTTCAACGTTTTCTTATCGTCTTGTTCCTTCGCTGAAAAAGAAACACAGCAGTTGCATTTTCTTTCTTTCCCTTTTTTTTAAATTTTTTTTTTTAAGTTGCAGCAATGCTGATATTCTGTTAGGGCTTTTAGCCTTTTTTTTTTTAAATTTCTGATTTTTTTTATGAGAGTTAAATGACCTATATGCCCTTATTTAAATATAGGGTATTACAATATCATTTTTTTTCTTTTGAATAAGTAAGTTTTCATAATCTTTTACAAGTATTTATCTAATATTTCTAATATATAAAATCTTCTTGAGTGAATTGATATTTATGAAGAACTGTTCTTGTCACAATTCGTTTGTTGTCAAAACTTCTTTAGAAGAAATTATCATTGTTTCTCGAGAAATAAATCATCTATTTTGTGGGGCGGCTTATAATTTTATTCTAAAAACAATTGTTTGGAAGAAGTATTCTCGTGTTTGAATTACAACTTTTATTGATACTGTTTAATTTCTAATTAAAAAAATTATCATGCACATTCAGATATTGAAAACAAACAATCTTAATGATTTAGTGTTATGACCTAGAAACTACATCTTAATATTTATATTTACATTTTGACATTTTAATTTAATGTTAATCTTAATATTCAGATATGCATTCAGATTCATACCTCTTAATTTTAATAAAAACAAATGAAACCTGAGTTTTAGTCGTAGTCTAGGGGATTGCATGTGTGTTATCCTTTTTTCTTATATATATATAATTATTACTTGCTCTCTACATCATATTAATTGAATTTCTGAGACTTTTTTCCATTATTCAAAATAAATGAATTGTTTTATTTCAAAATAAGTGTTTGAATTTCTTTTCATACTTATCATTTCCTTTAATGGATTTTGATACTTTTAAAATATAAATTACGCTATTTATAAAGTTATATTTATAATTTCATAAAGAATAAGAGTAAAAAATATAATTTTAATTATGTTTTTAAATTATTTTCTTAGTAAGTATATATTGCTCGGAAATTCAGTTGACATAAAGTGGAGGAAGTATTTACGTATTTATTTATTTAGGTCTAAGTATGTGGGCTACTAATGGTTGAGGTTTGACGGCAGTGAATAGTCTTTAATGTTGTATAGCTTAAAAATAGTTAGATCTCATCCATCTCTATTAATCTCTCTCTCTCACACACACAACTCACATGGTTTTTCTTTTTAAGAAATATTTACTTATCATTTATTTGTTAAAATAAGTTTTCTTTTTTTTATTTATCACTTTTGCTATATCAAGGAAAGACATTATATTTTCATATTTTACCCTTAACATTAGATACTCTTTTTGTATATTATTTTCTAAGACTTAATACTAAATATAATTTACTACGGATAGTTTGATAAAAACACTTACATGAATAATATTTTCTTAATAAATGTGTTAAATCAAATTGTAATAAGTAAAAGTGAAGGAAAAGAATAAATATAAAATTACGAAAAGAGATTAGGCAAACAACATCGATACCATCATTTTTTTCATCTCCTTCAATCGATACAATGTATATTTGTGCCCTAGCTTAGAAGCTACAAATGCAGAGAAACAAAGATATTGTATGTAGGGGACTGATATGGATTCCGTGATGTTTTTAGATTCTATGATGTAGTAATTCTCATGAAACTAGTAATTTTGTGAAATTTCAAGATTGGCCTAAAAATTTGATTCAATATTACTTCATGTAACTCCAAAAAATTCACTAGGTGTTGTAAAATCAAAAGCCAAAAGAAAGATTATTCAATCATGGATTGTTGGAACCTAAATTACATCATAGGGATGTGTGTATTCTTCTTTTCAGTTAGAAATATTAGACATTGTAGAATCAAGTAGTAGAGAGTAGTACTTTTTCTATGCTTATTAAAGAAGAAAACATATATTCAAACTTGGATATGATTTTGGTGGTTGGATATGAATGCAATGAAGTGTTACTATTTCGGTATATAACTTTTATTCCATTTGTTACGAGTAGCTTAACTCTTGTCTAGAGGTACGTGCATGATGAATGAGCAATCTTGATTGGATAGTGATTGAATAGTCTTAAAATTGATTGTTATGCATAGATTTATTTTTAAGGTTTAATCTAAAAAATCAAAAATTACAAACATTGATTGAAATCTCTAATTACTTGAAAAAAAAGTGAAGTTGGGTAAGATTTCAATAGTGATTGAGGACTTGAGATTTAATCATTGATCTAGAGATAGTCTAAATTTGAATAAATACTCATTAAAAGGATATAACTAAAGATAGTCTATACCTACTCAACCTATTTGATGTTTTGAATAACAAGGTCTTGGACTTCTAGAAAGAATAAATACTCATTTAAAGGATATAACTAAAGATAGTCTATACCTACTCAACCTATTTGATGTTTTGAATAACAAGGTCTTGGATTTTTAGAAATTTTCAAGACACACGTAATCATTGGATTGAGAAAATTTTGAATATAGTCGTTAGCAAATATATCGACAAATTGTCTGCTTCTAGCAAAAGTAGCCCCACACATCTGGAGGACCAAACATATATATGCACCAAAAATTATATGTTTATAGCCTATTATTATTGTTAGGTTGTGAAGCCTGATTAATATTTGATGTATTGTACTATTTATTCTCCATTTATTCTCTACGAAATATTGGTTTCTCTCTCTAGATCTCTCATCTCTCTCTCTCAAAAGTTCTTGTGTTCATCATTCATCAAGTGTGTGTGTGTGGATTCGATCCTAACAACTGGTATCAGAGCTAAGGAGATTCAACACGATCACTGAAGGTGGATAGTTCGAAGCTTGGAATTGAGAAGTTTGATGGATCCGATTTCAGTTTCTGGAAGATGCAGATCGAAGATTATCTGTACCATAAAGATCTTCACGAACCGTTGACCGGGGTGAAGCCGGAATCCATGACGGAGGAAAAGTGGAAGCTCAAGGATCGTCAGGATCTAGGGTTGATCCGGTTGACTTTGTCAAGAAAGGTGGCGTTCAACATCGTGAAGGAGAAGACTACGTCCGATCTGTTGAAGGCACTGTCAAACATGTATGAAAAACCATCGGCGATGAACAAGGTATATTTGATGCATAGATTGTTCAATTTACAGATGTCTGAGAATGGATCTGTTCCTGAGCATATAAATAAGTTCAATATGATTGTGAGTCAACTCAATTATGTGGATATTAATTTCGAAGATGAAATTATGGCATTGATTTCGATGTCAACTCTGCCCGAGTCTTGGGATACTGTTGTTGCTGCGACTAGCAGTTCCCGTGGATCTGAGAAACTGAAGTTTAATGAAATCCGTGATGTTGTCCTTAGCGAAAGTTTTCACAAACGAGAAGTAGGAGATTCATCGGGCAGTGCTCTCAGCGTTGACCGAAGGGGCAGAAGTAAGACGAAAGGTCAAAATCAACATGGTCGATCAAAATCCAAAAATCGAGGAGAATCTCCAAACAGATCAAACGTGACTTGTTGGAACTATGGAGAAAAAGGGCACTTTCGGACGAGCTGTACAAAGCCAAAGAAGAAACAAAATCAGAAATCTGGAGATGACAATGATTCTGTAAATTTAGCAGAGGACATTAGGGATGCTCTAATCCTTAGTGTGAACAGCCCGGTTGAATCATGGATTTTGGATTCTGGTGCATCTTTCCATTCGCTCCAAGCAAGGAGTTGTTCCAAAATTTCAAATCTTGAAATTTTGGAAAGGTGTATCTTGCTGACAATAAAGTCTTAGAGATAGAAGGAAAGAGAGATGTTTGCATAAAGACCCCCTTGGGAAACCAGTGGACATTGGAGGATGTCAGATATATTCCTGGGCTCAAGAAAAATCTGATCTCTGTTGGTCAGTTGGATAGCACGGGATATGCAACAGAGTTTGGGAAAGGTTCGTGGAAGATTGTGAAAGGTGCTATGGTAGTAGCTCGTGGCACCAAATCTGGAACCTTGTACACCACTGCAGGGTGTATTAACATGGCCGCTGTTGCTGAAGGTGCTTCCGGCTCATGTCTGTGGCACAACAGACTTGGACACATGAGTGCTAAAGGAATGAAGATGCTGGTTGCAAAAGGAGCATTAGAGGGTCTGAAGTCTGTTGATATGGGTCTTTGTGAGAGCTGTGTTATGGGCAAACAAAAAAGAGTAAGCTTCACAAAGACTCCTATAGAGCCAAAGAAAGTGCGGTTGGAGATGGTCCATACAGATGTATGGGGACCATCTCCAGTATCATCACTTGGAGGATTCAGATTATATGTTACCTTCATTGATGATTCCAGCAGGAAGGTATGGGTTTACTTCTTGAAGCATAAGTCAGATGTGTTTGCAACTTTCAAGAAGTGGAAAACTGAAGTTGAGAATCAGACCGGTTTGAAAGTCAAATGCCTAAGGTCTGATAATGGAGGAGAGTATGACAAATCAGAGTTCAAGGCATTATGTGCAACTGAGGGAATCAGATTGATGAGAACAGTTCCCGGTAAGGCAAAACAGAATGGAATTGCTGAGAGGATGAACAGAATATTGAATGAGCGTGCAAGGAGTATGAGGATACACTGTGGGCTGCCCAAAACATTTTGGGTGGATGCTGTGAGCACAGCTGCATATTTGATCAACAGGGGACCATCAGTTCCTTTAGGGTTCAAGATTCCAGAGGAGGTGTGGACAGGAAAAGAACTCAAGTACTCACACTTGAGGACTTTTGGTTGCACTGCTTATGTTCATGTTGATCCAGAAAAGAGAGACAAACTTGATGCCAAGGCTGTGAAGTGTTACTTCATAGGCTATGGTTCTGATTTGTTTGGTTACAAGTTTTGGGATGACAAGAACATAAAGATCCTGAGACATTGTGACGTGACATTTGATGAGTCTGTCCTGTACAAGGACAGAGAGCAGAAGGTTCTAGAGATTACAAAGCAAGTGGGAGTTGAGGTTGAGTTGGAGAAGAGTAACCCCAGAGATGTTGAAGCAGATACTCAACCAACTCCTACTGAAGAATCTGAAGTGGAGCAAGTTACACCTGAGCAGGTGTTAAGGAGATCATCCAGAACCGTCAGGACACCAGATAGGTATTCACCTTCATTACACTATCTATTGCTGACTGATGAGGGGGAACCAGAGTCTTTTCATGAGGCCCTACATGTGGAGGATTCGAGCAAGTGAGAGCAAGCCATGGATGATGAGATGAGGTCACTTGAGAAGAACGACACATGGGTGTTGACTGAGTTACTTGCAGGGAAGAGAGTTTTGCTGAACAAGTGGGTGTTCAGAATCAAGACTGAAACAGATGGCAAAAGAAGGTTCAAAGCTCGTTTAGTGGTTAAAGGATATTCACAAAGGAAAGGTATTGATTATGCTGAAATATTTTCTCCTGTTGTGAAGTTAACCTCTATTCGAATTCTGTTGAGTATTGTTGCAACGGAGAATTTGCATCTAGAGCAAATGAATGTAAAAACAACGTTTTTACATGGAGATTTGGACAAAAAGATCTATATGCAGCAACATGAAGGATTTGTGGTTCCAGGCAAGGAACACATGGTGTGCAAGCTCACCAGGAGCTTGTATGGACTAAAGCAAGCACCAAGGCAGTGGTACAAGAAGTTTGACTCCTTCATGACCAAGAGTGGATTCTGCAAAACTAAAAAAGATCCTTGTTGTTACTTCAAGTAATACACTGATTCATATGTCTTTCTACTCTTGTATGTGGATGATATGTTGATTGCAGGATCTAGTATGAGGGAGATTAACAATTTGAAGACAAGGTTGTCTGCAGCGTTTGAGATGAAAGATTTGGGTCCAGCGAAGCAGATTTTGGGGATGAGGATTTCTCGGGATAGATCTGCTGGCACTTTAAATCTATCTTAGGAGTTGTACATTGAGAAGGTGTTGAGCAGATTCAGGGTTAATGATGCTAAACCCAGGACTACTCCATTGACAAATCACTTTTAATTTTCAAAGGAGCAATCACAAGACAGCCGAGGAGCGTGAGCATATGGCACTTGTTCCATATGCTTCAGCAGTTGGGAGTTTGATGTATGCTATGGTTTGCACTAGACCTGATATAGCACATGTAGTGGGAGTTGTTAGCAGGTACATGGCGAACCCGGGTAAAGAGCATGGGGGAAGCTGTGAAGTGGCTTCTGAGATATCTGAGCGGTACATCCAGTACTTCACTTTGTTTTGGCAAAGGCAAGGTGACTCTACAGGGTTTTGTGAATGATGATCTTGGTGGGGATGTGGACTCGAGTAAGAGTACATCCGGGTACATTTACACCATAGGTGGAACAGTAGTGAGTTGGATGTCCAGGCTTCAGAAGTGTGTTTCTCTTTCATCTACTGAAGCTGAGTATGTGGCAATAGCTGAAGCTGGGAAAGAGATGATATGGCTGGCAGATTATCTGGAGGAATTGGGCAAGAAGCAGAGCGAGAAGATTCTTTACTCAGATAGCCAGACAGTTGGTGAAAAATCCAGTCTATCATTCGAAGACAAAGCACATCAGAAGGCGGTACCATTTCACTCGCAGGACAGTGGAGGATGGTGATATGTGCTTGGAGAAGATAGAAGGTGCAAAGAACCCGACATGCATGTTGACGAAATGTGTTGATGTTGGGAAACTGGGGTTATGCAAAACCTCGGTTGGTCTTCTGTAGTTGTTGCTACAGATGTTGCTGTGCGGTAAAGATGTTGATGATGAAGAGATTTTTTTTTGAGAATGTATTTCTTGGATGACTGAATCAGTCTCCAAGTGGGAGAATTATTAGGTTGTGGAGACTGATTAATATTTGATGTACTGCACTATTTATTCTCTGTAACTAAAAATACTCTGAATTATTAATATATATATACCCACCGCCGTGGAAGTTTACCAACGGGGTGTTACCACGAAATATTGATTTCTCTCTTTCTCTCTCCAGATCTCTCATCTTTCTCTCGAAAGTTCTTGTGTTCTTCATTCATCAAGTGTGTGTGTGGATTCGATCCTAACAATTATAAGTAGTAAAGTAATGCAAATTGGGTCCTCCTTTACTTTCTTTTGTTCGGTAGGTAGATATTGCAATCTAACAAAAACTAGCAATAGAAATAATTAGAGGACATCAAGTGTTGAACATATATAACTAATTAATTGTACACGTAGACAGTTTATTAACTAGCTAGGGAAGTTTGTTAACATAAATCTTTGTTAGTTAGTGAAATACCAACTGACATATTCTATACCGAAACTATCAAATTTAGCATGTAAGTCACATACACAATAAATGAATTATTTTTCATCCTTTCTGATTTTCTCTATTTCTCTTCATTTCTCCTATTAATGGAGTTTCATAATATGGTATTAGAGCACAAAATGTTCTCTTGTACTTTTAACAATAAATTACATTATGGGTGTGTTTGGTATGGAGGAAAATGTTTTCCATGGAAAATGTTTTCCTGAAAAACAAGTAGATTTTGGACTTATTTTCTCATGTTTGGTTGGTAACTAAAAAAATATTTTCCGGAAATGATTTTGTGTTTAATTTATGAATGAAATTTTTTTTGAGAGACATCTTTTATTTTTACTTGAGTAAAAAATAAAAAATAATTTATGAAATTGAAAATATTTTTTAAAAATAAAATTATTATT
>NC_028647.1:48449709-48451588 GCF_001406875.1 Solanum pennellii | reverse complement strand
TGGTGGTGGGTGGGGCGGTCAGGGATCGAATGAAAAATAAAATTTTGAAATTGAAAATATTTTTTTAAAATTATTGTTTTTCCCAAAAAAAGGGTAATTTGAAATTGGAGGAGAGTTTTGGAAAATGTTTTCCTTAATTTTTGAAGGGAAGTCATTTTCCTTAATTTTGAGGAAAATGAGTTGATTTGGAAAACATTTTCCAAGATTTTGTCCCAACCAAACATGAGAAAATTGGAAAACATTTTCCAGAAAATGTTTTCTTTCGTACCAAACACACTCTATATGACAAACATTAATATAAATATAAAACAAAATAGCTATAGTTTTTTTTATATATATTATATGGATATAACTATATAATAAGTAGCAAAGTTAATTATATATAAATAATCAGTAAAGTTACTAATATTAAATAGAAAGTTATTATTGCACACCTCATTGATTATGTCTAGGCATGTTTTATGTGATTGGTTCCTCATGTTTACCCTTATTAATACTTTCTCTTTCATCAATTTTTCTATATCACAAATAAATTTATGTATTTTTCTTCCAAATTTCTTCCAATTTAAAATCCTTTTGATGATTCTAGGAGCAATTTTTATAACTTGTATTCATCAGATATCACTTAATTGATTTTCTCCTCATTTTTATGAAGATCATATTTGTATACATATATATTGCATCTATTTTTATGGACTTTCTATTGATTTGTTTCTGCATTACAATGACTATAGTTGTAACAAAATAGTAGTACAAGAAGAATATGAGCAAAAAGAGATTGAGTTTGTGTGTTATATACATATATACTTTTATTCTATTGAAATGGTGATTTCTGAATACAAGTATATTTGGATACATAAGTAATCTATCGAATTTGAAAGGTTAATTAGGTAATACAAGTATAATTGAATACATTAATACTATTTTTTATAAACAAATACACGAGTCAATGCCAAGCCTCAAGTATTATAAGAAAAATTTGACCAAAAAGAGATTGACGTTTCTTGGTTTTTATCATTTTTGTATACCGCCGGATACTAGCACACTTTTGCTACCTATACATTCTATTGTTTTTCATTTTTTTTTGTTTTTCTGTCAAATATATTCATCTTTTGTTTAACAACAATGTATTCATATGTATACTATATTGATGTATTCATTTTTTTTTTAACAACAATTTATTCATTTTTCAAATTATCGTATTCATATGTTAAATTCTTATACTTTATCTTGTTTAATATATTAATACATTAAATTTTTACAAATACTTGCATCCTTGATATATTAATACTTTAATAAATAAAGATACTAATTTGAATTTGTACAATTAATACAGTTTCCTTATTTAGTTCATTGTAATTAAAATTGTATCAATGTTGTAACGACCTGTTTAGTCGTTTTGAACAGCAGATTTTATTTCTGGGAAAAACTGTCTTGGTCGACGGATCCCACGACGGACCGTCATGGGCACGACGGACCGTCGAGGGGGTCTCGTTCCAAAACACTTACAATTCTGAAATTTGGGTACTGAGATCGACTCTCTGAACTTCACGACGGAATGGAAGGACGGACCGTCGTTGGCTCGACGGACTGTCACAAACCTTTCCACAGAATTGACTCTCTGAACTCTGTGACGGACGTGCAGGACGGACCGTCACAGTCGTGACGGACCGTCACAGTCTCCGTAAGCCCACTCGGATCGGAATTCTGCTTAAGTTTTAAAGGGGCGTTTTGGACTTTTCCTGCTTATAATTATAAAGTTAGTGGATTAATGTTAATAATTTAACTACTTGGGGGTTAAAAGAGATAACCTTGAAACAAATAGTGGGGTATTTTATCATCTTTTATACTTAATTATATGCTAATTAGGGTAAAAGAA
>NC_028647.1:48354046-48448803 GCF_001406875.1 Solanum pennellii | reverse complement strand
CGGAGTGTCACGTACCGACACAAGAGGAATAAAGATAACAAATCTTGAATTATGATAATATACTAAATTGTAAAGAACTAATTTCCCAAATGAGTATGATGGGGAGGCTTGAGTCCTCCTTAATGTGCTTGGTCTTGTGACCAAGGGTTATGGTAATTGTTAATGTCGCCTGTTAAGAATATTAGTTGATTTTATGTTATTATCTGATATATACTGTTTTCTATTTTGAGTTGGCCTATGATACCTACTCAGTACTCGTGTTTTGTACTGACCCCTACTTGTAATTGTTTTCTTTGTTATTTGTGGAGTGCAACAAACGTGCCATCGTCTTCAACTCAACCGCAACTCTAGCCAGTCTTCATCACGTCGGATCTCAGGGTGAGCTAATGCTTCTAGCTTGGAGTGGATCTTCTCCTTCATGTCTTGATGCCTTTAAGTTCTGGCATGGACTAGCTGTTTATTATTTTAGCTTCTTAGATATTCTTAGATTTAGTAACTTGAGGATAAATGTTCTTGTGGTGATGACTTCCAGGTTTTGGGAATAAATAGTATTGAGTTTTTATAAGTTATTTAATCGATTTTTATAAATGAGTTTTAAGTCTTCCGCATTATTATATTCTGTTTACTATGATTGAAATGTTAGGATTAGATTGGTTGGTTCGCTCACATAGTAGGATAAGTGTGGGTGCCACTCGCGGCCCGAATTGGGTCGTGACAAATGTATAAATAGAAAAAAAAAACAATAATATAGCTAGAAAAGAGTTAAATTGTAGTTATTTTTTAAATTATAAATACTATATTTATAGCTCTTGAACTTTAATAACCATATAAATATAGTCATTTTTGTAAGTTTGCTCTAGTTTTAATGTTTGTATTGCATAGATCAACACTGGTTCAAACTCAACATTTGATGTAGAAGGATTATCAGTTTCAACTTTTCAAAATTGTTGATCAAATTTAAGCTCCAAATTATTGTTTCTTTCTGATTGAAGTTGATCATACCGCCTACTGATGAAATTATTGAGCCACTGAGTTCAGGTACTAGGGATATTGTCTTCAAATCAGGTCGACCATGTCGATCACAATCACCTCCCCTTCAGATATTCAAGATTCTGTTCTTATCTCACTTCATCTCTCAGGTTCTGAAAACTATTGATTGTGGCGTAAATCCTTGAAACTTGTTCTACTAGGCAGAAACAAGTTAGGAATTTTGTTAGGTACATGTAGAAAGGACATGTATACTTCTTTCATGCATGATCTATGGGGGAGATGCAATGCTATTGTCATAGGTTGGATAATGAATACTGTCTGAGAAAATCTTTATGAAAGATTTGATAAGGTCAATGCATCTAGAGCTTTTTACCTTCATAAGCACATAGTTACATTGTCTCAAAGTAACTGTTTCCGTGTCAAATTATTATTTTTCTCGTTTGAGTTTAAAACTCTCATGCCTCCTCCTTCATGTGCCTATCTCGAATCCAAATAGTATTGCAGAACGTTCCAGAAGTTGTGATAGTTCCTGATGGATTTGAATTTGAATGAGTCTTATGCTCATACTAATTAAGAATCAAAACCATTTCTTGTGCCCAATGTTAATCAAGCATAATCTATGATAATGAAGGTTGAGAGCCAGAGGTTAAATGGTGCAAATAGTAGTTCCTCCTCCACTGAAGAATACTCAAGAACTGCTTTTATATTATGACCTACAAAATGTCTCATGGTCATCATGCTAGTAATAGTGGATATAATTCCAATGCTTATAGCGAAACCATCTCAGGAATAGGAGGAAACAATGCTTACAATTCTTGTCATGGTAATAATGGAGGTCAGAGGAACTATGGTAATGGAAATAATAGTTACAATCACGGGAGGTCACATGTTTACTGTGAGTTCTACCATTACAAAGGTCACACTAAAGAGACTTACAAGCTTTATGACTATCCAAAGAAGAAAGATGGAGCATCGATCTATCCCTCATGTTAACATTGTTTCTATTGGGGAATCAACTCACTAAGGCTAGAGTTATGACTAGGTCCTATGTCTCATCATTTAAACTTACTTCAACATGTACACCTGAGCAGTACAGTAAAATTCTCTAGATGTTGAGCAAGGACAAGGAGGTGGACATTATGGCTAATGTGGCTACTGCAAGCACAACATGTTGTTGGGAATTAAACACACAACACACACAAATAATCTAGAGAAAAGAGAAACGGAACACAAACGGGACACACAAGAATTTAACGTGGTTCGGTTTCCCTACTCCACGACTGTAACAGGAGGATTTTTATTTCACTTGTGCTACTCTAGAATTACAAATACAAGGATCATATTTATAGGAAAACCAAATAGTTAACCTAGGGTTTCAGTAATGGGTCGGGCCGGCTCACAAGCCTCCACAAAGCCCAACAATCTCCCACTTGGAGGCTTGAAGAATTTCAACTGTCATCCACTTAGAACACTTGTATGTCTAGTAATCTTTTTCAACTCTCTCCTGCTACAGCGGCCTTCTCATCAGTCAACTGAAAGGCCCGTTGAAGCTCCCCGAAGCTTCAACACATCAGTCACGGCTGAAACTGCCCTTGACTCGTCCTCGGTCCCTACCGGCTCCCACTTGAGACACGAACTGCCGGATCCTAGAACTCCCTGAGAACAAACACTCTCCATACTCAGCAAGAAATTTTCTGGAGACGTATCAACAGCTGGAATACTGGTTCTCTTGACCCACTGTCTTCTAGGAGCCTTGGCTGAAGCACGGCCGGTGCTCCCACTGCCACGAACGCCTCTGACTGGTCTTCCTGAACCTTTCCTTGCTCGTTCATCCTGAATCTGACCTGTGGCTCTGGGTTTCTTTCTTGCAAAGACAACCTTCTTCTGCCCACGAGATTCTGTGAACCGGACTTTGTTTTTCTTCTGAACTGGGACGGTCACTCCCTCAGACGGTAATCCGACAATATACAACGATCCTCTTTTTGTTCCACGAGCCATGACAAGATTGCCCCTCACGACCTTCCACTGCCCATTTCCGAACTTCACATGATGTCCCTGTTCATCCAACTGCCTAACAGAAATCAAACTTTTCGTCAAGCTTGGAACAACTCTGACATCCTTCAAGGTCCAGAAACCGACTGGCGTCTTCAGCACCATGTCACCCATGCCCGTAACATCAAGAGCTCTATCGTCTGCAAGCCTTACCTTTCCAAAGTCTCCAATAACCAGATTCTGCAATGCTTCACTGCTGTGGGTAGCGTGAAAAGAAGCACCAGAATCCATGACCCAGGAATCCACATTGCTCTCCGCGCAACAGATAAACAAATCCTCGTTGACGCTGTCTTCTGCAATGTTGACTTGTTTGTCTTTCTGGCATTGATTCCTGAAATGCCCCACCTCCTTGCAGTTCCAACATGTTACACCTGAGCCATCCCGAGCCTTTGACTGACTCCTTCTTCGGTTCCTGCTCCCACTACCTCTGTTATTTCCTCTGCCTCTGACGACGTTTAGCATATCACCTGATGATTCTCCAGAACTCCTTCTTCTGACATCCTCGCCAAGAACGAGATCACGAATCTTCTCAAAGGTGAATCCATTAGGTCCCACTGAACTGGCAACTGCTGTAACCGTTCCGGACCAACTGTCAGGCAATGATGATAACAGTAGTAAAGCTTGAACTTCATCATCGAACTTAATGCCAACTGACAAAAGTCTGGCTAAGATCGAATTCAATGAGTTGATGTGCTCGGTAACTGAACTGCCTTCCTTCATCTTTGTGTTCACCAACTCTCTAATCAGAAAAATTTTGTTTGCTGCAGATGGCTTCTCGTACATGTTAGACAAGGCTTCCAAGATGCCTTTCGCTGTCTTCTCCTTAAGAATGTTGAACGCAACATTCTTGGTCAACGAGAGTCGGATAACTGACATAGCTTTCCGATCCAAAACTGCCCACTCTGCATCAGACAATTTTCCTTGCTTGTCACCCAACACTACGTCCAAATCTTTCTGAACCAGCAAATCTTCAATCTGCATCTTCCACCAACTGAAATCTGTACCATCGAACTTCTCAATTCGGAACTTCCCATCTTCTGCCATCTCAAAGGACTTCGGCAATTCCCTTAACGGCGTCTACAGACAGCGGGCGGCGATTTGGACGATGCTCACGATCTGGACGCTCGCGGCTGGATCTGAGGCTCCTCGACGCGGCGGCCACTGGAACGGCGCGACGGACAGCACACGGACGACGGCTGTTCGCACCCTGCGCGGTTCTCCTAGCCGGCTGCTGCTTGAGGTTACCCACACGGTAACGGCGGCTACTCCTCCCTGCACACAGTTCTTCACACAAGAACCCTAGGTGACAATTTCTCACAGTTTGTGTTACAATGTTGTTGAAACCTCGCTCTGATACCAATTGTTGGGAATTAAACACACAACACACACAAATAATCTAGAGAAAAGAGAAACGGAACACAAACGGGACACACAAGAATTTAACGTGGTTCGGTTTCCCTACTCCACGACTGTAACAGGAGGATTTTATTTCACTTGTGCTACTCTGGAATTACAAATACAAGGATCATATTTATAGGAAAGCCAAATGGTTAACCTAGGGTTTCAGTAATGGGTCGGGCCGGCTCACAAGCCTCCACAAAGCCCAACACATGTATCATCATAGTGTCTGATGTAGTTAAATGCAACTGAATTATTGATACTAGTACTTCAAATCATATAGTTCATAATCTTAGTCTAATGAACCAATATACATACCTCGATAATAAGAAAAATATGAAAATAAACCTACAAATATGAGGTTTCAAACTCTAGTTATTGAAGAAAAAATAGTGAGAGATGTTCTGTTTATCCCAGAGTTCAGATACAATATTTTGTCTATCTCACAACTAACAAAGCAGCTAAAGTGTGTTGTGTTACTTTTCTCAGATTTTTGTATCTCTTTAATGAGAGGGTTAAGGGAATTCGTAAAAACGATCGAGGACTATACCTTCTATATATAGGTATAGTTAAGAGAAACTCTCCATGTTCATCCTGAAAAGAGTCACATTCCTACAGGCTTTGTAGTTTTCTATGAACAATTCATGTGATACTACTAGTGTTATAAGTCTTACTGCTATTGCATGTTCTCTGATTAGTCTACGGCATAAAATACTTCGGCATGACCCTCCAAATTAAGCTTCTTAGTAGAATAAAGTGTCTTTACACCATGCCTTTGAAAGATCATGGTTGTATTGTATGTCATGTTGCTAAATAATTAAGATTACAATATTCCACTAGTTCATGTTCATGTATTCACCTTTCCATTATCTTTAGTTCCTACTTTTGAAATTGTGCATGGCAACGTATAAGGACCCTATATGATTCCCAATCATGATTGTAAAATATGTTTCTTAACACTGGTGGATGATATATCTTAATATACGTGTATCTTTTTATGCATAAATTACAATAAAAATATCTTTTAGCGGCATTAAATATTGATAATAAAGAGTGCTAAAGTCTTTATATTAGTTAAGTGTCGTTAGACCCAATTTCGCTAAAGGCTTTAGAGATATATATAAAGAAAACTAATTGCCGATAAAAATAAATATTTTGCGGCATTTGAGAATTAATTGCCACTTAGGCTGGCGGCGGTATCGGAACCGGGTGAAGCGGACCGGTAAGTTCCGGAACCGGGACGGAACCGGTACTGTGCGAACCGGTACCGTTTCAGAACCGGGATTGGACCGGACCGGTAAACCGGTAAAATTTATCGTGTTCCGTCCCGGTCCGGAAGGGAACCGGTAGTATACCGGACCGGTATTAAAAAAAATATTATTTAAAACTTAAAGATTTAATTTTTTTAATTGAATATAATTTTTATTATAATAATTAAAAAAATTGAAAATTTAAATTTCAAACTTTAAAAGTTAAAAAAATTTAAAAATTTTCAAACTTTAAAGTTATAAAATTTAAATTTCAAACTCTTAAAGTTTGAAATTTTTAAATTCAAACTTTAAAGTTTAAATTTAAAATTTTCAAACTTTTAAAGTTTGAAATTTAAATTTCATAAACTTTAATGTTTGAAAATTTTAAATTCAAACTTTAAAGTTATAAAATTTAAATTTCAAACTTTTAAAGTTTGAAATTTTTAAATTAAAAATTTTAAAGTTTGGAAATTGAAATTTCAAACTCTTAAAGTTTGAAATTTTTAAATTCAAACTCTTAAAGTTATAAAATTAAAAATTGACAATATTAAAAATTAAATTTAATAAAACAATATTAAAAAACAAATTAAGGCGAATAGCCTATATTTTTATTAATATTTATTTGATATTACAATTACATTTACAAAAATATTAGTAGAGTATTAAAAGATTTAATCTACGAGTCACCTTCTAGGAAGGGTTCTGTTTGAATTAAATATCGAATTATCATACTTTTACTAATAGTTGGTGCCACCATATAAATCCTTCGTAAATCATTCAACATTTCTTTAGTAACATGTTCGGGAATTGGTTGAATCAAAAGATCTTCCATTGCTTCAATCCCGTCGTCACTATAATCCTGCATTACTTCATCAACGTCATCTTGAAATTTGGTCGGTAGTGGTTCACGATCCAAATTTCTTCTCTCGGCATTAATCCAATCTAGAAATAATACCGATATCTCCAAGCTGTCGGCTGCTAGTGAATGTCTATGTTCTCCAAGTTGAAACCTTGCTGCACTAAGACGCCTTCCGAAGCTACTGACGACGCTGGCATTGCTAATATATCTCGAGCCAGCGGTTGTAGTTTTGGAAATCCTTTGCCGTGATTTCTCCATCATGCTAGAATATCTTCAGTAGGTTCTGTATTTTGATTAACATAGGCATCAAAATCATTTCTATTATCGTGAGAAAGTTCAAGATAATCCTGTAAATAATCATCAATATTATTTTCATCAAATCTACTCCTAGAGCTTTGAGGTTCATTTTCACTTGATAAAATTTATATTAGCATTACATAAATCATACAAATTTCTAGCTTCAATTTTTATGCTATCTTTAACTTGTTGACAATTAGGATTTTCTTCTAATACATCACTAATATTTAAGTTAATATACATTTTTTCAACCATTTTTAATGCACCTACATCTTTATACTTTGCGTTTAACAAACATGCAGTTAAATAAATTTGAGGAATAGGAATATAATATTTTTTAAATTTTAGAATCATTTTTTCAATGGTTTGTTGAAATCTTGGTTTATTTTTAAATTTATATAATTTAGAAGAAATCATACAAGGCAAAACAGTACAAATTGATGGACAATAAAGTACATATATTCTTTTTGTAGTTAAGTAAAAAACTTTTAGGAAATCTATATGTTCATTTATATCACGCCAATCACTATCATATAGTCTATATGTCATATCAGAATTATGAGCATTCCAAACCATTTGTAAGGGTATTCTATATTCATAAGCGACTACAAGCATTTCATATAAAGTATTCCATCTAGTAGCCACTGTTTTTGGAATTTTTCTAGGTGGAAGATTATTTTCAAAACAACGATTTTGAAAATCTTTACACCTAGACTTAACTTAACATTTAAATATAAAATGACATGCATTTTCAACTTTCGTATATCCATTATCATACATATGTACACCATCTCTAACCATCAAATTATATATATGTGCAGTACACCTAATATGATAATTATATCATAGAAAGGACAAAGTGTATGTTTTAAATATTCAACAGCAGCATTATTACTTGAAGCATTATCTAAGGTTATACTACTTATTTTATCACATATTCCATAACTTTGTAAAATGTCTAAAATAGTTTGAGCAATATAACTACCGGTTTTTTGCATTTAACAACATTTATAACCTAAAATTCTTTTTTGTATATACCAATTTTCATCAATCCAATGTGTAGTAACAGTCAAATAATCGTTATCGTTTACACTACGACCCATATCAGAAGTAATAGCTATTTTACAAGTATTATAATAAAATAAACAACGAAGATATTGAAAATGTTGTGCATGATAATCAAATACAACCTTTTTTATTGTATTACTAACAAAACCTTTAAAATTTGGATTATATACAATTTGAATATAATGTATAAAACCGGAATTTTCAGCAAAACTAAATGGCAAACCCATAACACATATCATTTTAGCTAGTTTTTCAAGATCCTTTTCTCTACTATATGAAAGTGGTAAACTAGAGCCAGAAATATTAGACGGATTTAATTGTGTTTGTACCATGTTAGAGCCGCCTACTCCAACATTTTCAGGAAGGGGGATACCGTTTATTAGCTTCTGCTACCGCTTTAGCATGCAAAAATTCATTTTTACAACGAGACATTAAATGACTACTCAAATGTCCCGCTCCACCAGATTTACCAACAGTTTTATGATTTAATCAATGTTTACATTTATTATAAATAGCTTGTGTTTTATCTTCGTTTTGTGTCATAAATTGCCAAACAACCGATTTTTAGCACGTTCTACCTTAGGCCTAGGATGTAAGGGGGGAACAGGAGCAGGACAATGAAAGGGAGCGGGAATTGGAGTATTAGTAGCCGTAGGTGGCTCAGTTTCATCATCATCATCATCAAAAGTAGGCGTATCAGTATAATTATCAATATCATTATCATTATCACTAGGCAAATCCTCGTCAAAATTACCAAAGCGACGTTTTAAATGTTCATGATAAGGATCTAATCCTGAATTACTATCAATATTAAAAACCGTATCATCGACATTTGTATAATCATCCAATTTATTCTTAATATAGTAGATTATTTAGATTTTGATTTAGAAGAACTACCGGTTTTTGCATTATCGGAGGATGTAAAGTTACACATATTTTTTACACGCTCTAATGCATTTTTCCCCCTTTTCTTTTTGAACAATATTTTTACCGAAATTCATATTAAAATTTTAAACGTGAGATTATATATAATACGAAAAATGTAATGCAAATAATAAATCACAAAATAAATAAATAATTATTCAAATATAAATGAAGTGTAAAATAAAAATTGGAACGAATGTACCAAACGTCTACTTAAAAAAGTAGACGTTTATGACCACCGAAAGCCGAACGTGGAAAGTTGAAAGTTGAATTTTGAAGCTCCAAATCCAATTTTCAAAGACCAAATAAGGCAATACCGGAATTTAAGATATTATATATTAGAGAATTAGAGATTATAGAGTAAAGACTAGAGAGCTGAGAGAGTAGAAGATGAATTGATGATTTTGTGATTTAAAAGAATGAAATTTAGGGGTATTTATAAGTAAAAAAATGGTTTAAAGTATAATTTTTAAAACTTTAGGGTACTAAAAAAGTTTGGGGTGGGGTAGAATTCCTATTGGCTGAAATTTGGGTCAAATAGCCGTTGGGGGGCCCACTAGCCGTTACCCAACGGCTATAAACGGATATATTTTTTTTATAAAAAAAATTGACCAGACCGGTAACGGACCAGTAATTTCCGGAATCGGGAGTGACCGGTAAATCCCGATTTCCGTCCCGTTACCTGTCTCGGAACCGGAACGAACCGGTCTATACCGGGACTAACCGGTATCAGACCGGACCGGTAATCGGGAATTACCAATTCCGCTGCCAGATATAATTGCCGCTAATAATCATTTTTGATATAGTAATACTAAGTCTATTCTTTTATTGTCTTAAAAGAGTTTCTATGTATAGTGAAAACACTGTTGGGAATAGGTTTAAAACGTATTTAGAACTGACAATGAAACTGAATTCTTTAACTCTCAAGTAGTTGATATGTTCAAAGAAAATGGGATTCTCCATCAAAGATGTTTTGTCTATTCCCCTCAACAAATGGAGTGGTTGAGAGAAGACATACACCAGTCCCTCACATGGCTAGAGCACTAAGACTTCAAGCTTGTGTACCACTAAAATTTTGGGATTTTTGTGTCTCCACACTCCACAACAGTATATATTCTGAACATACTGTGTTGTTGAAGGATAACTCACCATTTGAAAAAATTATTTGGCTCTATATGATATGCTATTGATCCAAAAAGTTATTGAAAATAATGGGATATATCGAATAGCAAAACTATAACTACCACATAAAAGTTAAAATTCATTCAAGGAGATGTTGACACCCACTCTACAAAACCACATATTGGGACCTTCTCTTCCCACTTTCTCTTTCTAGAAACCTCAAACGGAAAATTAGAAAAATTCCGGCTAACAAATGGAGTAAGAAATTTGCATAACTTATACTGTTAATTTTAAAAAAGAATGACCTATTTTACTTATCAATCCGATTCTTTATTCCACTGTTTCAAAAGAAAAAATATCCAATTCCTTGTTTAGTAATATCTTAATTTTAATTTTTTACGTAACATGTTTCAGGCCACAAGATTGAATGAGATATTTGTACATTTGAAGATAACCTTAATTTTTGACCACAAGATTAAAAAATCTTACCTCCACCTTTTAAAAAAAATGATTTAGTTTGACTTTAAACGAAGTTTAAGAAAGAAAAGAAAGTGTTATATCAAATATACTAAAATGTCCTTTAGTTTTATGACTTTAAACATGTCAGGTGAAAAATTAAAATTAAAGTATTACCAAAAAAGAAAATTGGTCATACTTTTTTGAAATAGACTAAAAAGGAAACTAGATCACTCTTTTTGAAATAGATGAAGTATTTATTTTCTTTAATTTCATGTCAAATCAAATTATATCATCTTTTTGAAATAGAGGAAGTATATGTTTATGTGACTGTAAATTATTTTATTAAAAAATAAACTTAATATTTTAAAGTTATACTAAATATTGGTTTGCTTCCCTATTTATAGTGATATTTCCTTCACCTCACTATATACTATCCAGATACAATGGGTTCTATTCCTCATGTAGTAGAAGATTGCTTAGGTATTCTTCAAGTTTACAGTGACGGATCCATTTTTCGATTAAGCGATGACCAAATCGACTTCCATAACTTTCCCATCAAAGACGATGGTTCAGTCATATGGAAAGACATCATTTATAACAATCAAAACAAAGATGGAAAAGACAGTCTATATCTCCGTCTTTACAAGCCGAAATGTATGGCAAACAAACAGTTGCCAATCATTTACTTCTTTCACGGTGGAGGTTTCTGTGTAGGTTCACGTGTTTGGCCTAATTGTCATAGTTGTTGCATACGTCTATCATCTGTGCTCGAAACACTTGTTATTGCTCCCGACTATAGTCTAGCCCCTGAATATCGCCTTCCTGCAGCCATGGATGATGCATTTGCATCCATCAAATGGCTACAGGATCAGGCGTTGTCAAATAAAATTACTTATGATGATTCATGGATAAATCATGATTATGATAGGGTTTATGTGATTGGTGACTCGTCTGGTGGTAACATCGCGCATCATTTGGCGTTGAGGCTTGGGGTTGGTTCACCTGAGCTTGCACCGGTTAGAATACGTGGTTATGTTCTAATGGCACCATTTTTTGGAGGAAGTGTAAGGACTAAGTCTGAAGAAGAAGGACCTGATGAACCTTTTTTGAATATGCAAATTCTTGACAGGTACGTATGCCTAATCAATATACTCTTTAATCGATATCTCGAGTTTAAATCTCCTTGAATACGGAAGAACTGCACTTTAGAACATCCAGTAAGAAATTAAATATAATTAATAATCAATATACATTTAGTTATGGAACCCATAAAAAAAACGTCTAAAAAATACTCCAGCTTTGGCCTCTGTACTGTCTAATGGTATATTTTAAAGGTGTATATGTGTCCCCGTGGAGACTTAAATATTTATAATGTTCAAGTGGACATATATATACCTTTAAAATAGACTATTAAATAGTGAAGAATATAAAAGGTAATTTTTCAAAATTTGAATATATTTCAGACTTTCTTCTCTAAAAAACAACTTATAGACTTAGTATAATTTTCGTATATAATTATTAGATTTCCGATAACCCTCACTCGCTAGCGTAGATCCCACACCCGTTTTGCATGGTGATGTTTTATTTTTGTTGTAAACAAAACAAATACTCTAAGCACGATTACAAATTTTCCAATAAATACGTACTGGTACACTAATATATTTAATTCAACAAAAAAATTGGGACTCATCTGACATGCCTTCTAAATTTCGAGTGAGAACAACTTTCTTTTCTATTTTCTCAAATTATTATGTAGTTTAATTTGATCCAAAATCTATATAATTAAGCAAATACGTTTTTCTATATAATTGAAATCCAATGATTAATTTACTAACTAATCTGTGTAGAATTTTTGACAGACGATAAGATGAAGGATCCACAACAAATTTATAATTAGTAGTGGCTATATATTTACATCAATCCTTCTATAGAATTAACTTTTAAGAACCCACAAGGGTTATGACGATGGTAAATATTTTTTAATTTCTAATTAGAAGTCTCGAGTTTGAGTTTTTCAGTATATGAAGTCACATTTGTTAAAGAGTGTTTTACCTCAAGTTTAAGTATAAATTCGATTCTATGAAGAAAAATTCAAAAAATCTGTAAAAAATTAACGATAATAACAAAAGATGATGTAATACAATATTTTTTTAAAGCAAACTAAAATCAACTTGAGTGATCTTATGGAGGGAGTGGGAGGGAAAGGGTCGAAGAAACTTCATCAAGTGCAATGATGATAAATAAATAAATTATTGAATGAGCAAATTGAAATTATTGAATAGATGGAAAGAGTGTGAATGGGATCATAGGATCTTTAGAATGAAAATGACTTAACTTTATTTATTTATTTATTTTTACTGGTGTATTCTTTTCTTCATTTTGTATTAGTTGATCATCTTACAAATATATTAATTGATCGTCTTACTAAATATAGTTATCTCATATTAATTGCCCATTTTACTAAATTAAAAAATCATTAATTAAATATTTCATATATTACCTTTGCAATTAATTTCTTTCCTAAATGTTCACATCTATTTATAAGATTTCTAAGATTTTTTAAAAAGTGAAATGGTAGAATTTTCTTCTTATCTATAACTTTTAATATGTGTAAAAAATGATTAACTAATATAAAACTGAAAATTATGATAAGGACATAATTATTTTAGTGGGATTAAGACAATGCATGGAGATAATGTTAAAATTAGAGTCATGGTTGGCTAGCTTATGGTGTTGAGGAAAAGGCAACTAGAGACCACATATATTCACATTTCCAACTTTTAAATCTTAGTTTTATGAGTAGTGGAGAGATGCTACTTTCTTGGAATACACGTGGTACCCCATGTTTGGATTTGATTTTTTTTTTTAAAAAAAATTCTGTTTAAGAAAGAAGAAAGTATTACAAACATCTCTAATATCAATTATTAGTGTCCATCTTTAAAATTTTGACACTTGACTGTTTAAAAACTATCTTTTTATTTGATTAACTGAATTTAAATGAACCATATCGAATATGAATGTAATACACTCTTAAATTTTCACAAGTTTAATTTAAGGGTGTGTTTTTAATATTTTTCTCAATTTTTTATTAGGAGCTACGTACTTGACCACTTGTTATGTCATATGACGAATGAAATGAGTATCTAATTATGATTAGTTAGTCAAGTAGATGAACTTTTTAAAACTGTCGATAATTTTAAAAAGAAGCTAATAATTTGCTTCAAGTTAAAATCTTTTCTAAATATTTATCTCTTTTTCTAAAAATAGATTTTAAATAATTTAAAAATAATATTAATAATTTACGTCAAGTTTAAAGATTTTCTCAATAGATTTGAAAACATGTTTTAATAAAATTAAAACCCACTTTATATATTTTGCTTTATAAATAACAGGCTATATACAACTCTTTTTTTTAATGGTTTCTATTTTTTTTAAAAATAAGTGCTTATGTGGTGGAGTAGCACTATACCAAAAATAGTTTTTGGCAGCATTACTTACACATATCAATAAAGACTGTTAAGAAATTTTGTTCGCAATAATTAAATGTCATTAAATTTAATGTTGAGAAACATCTATAAATAGAGTTAATTATTATTAAAAATATATATTTAATGATAATTATATTATTACACTTAGTTAATTATTATTAAAAATTATTTTTAGTATAGTATAAATTATTTTAAAATAAAATATATTACTTTTAGTAAGCTTGATCAAACAATATTATTGCTAGAATAATTTTTAAAAAAAAATAATTGATCAAATACAAATTATTTCTCCAAAGTATCTTGAAAGATAAATATTTTATAAATAAGTTGATTTGAATAGGTTATTTCAGTTTATTTTATAAGTAGTACTTTTATTATCATGAAAATTTTAATTGTATCAACAATGTGGAAAACAACAAAAACCTTATTTTCACTTTCACTTTTTTTATTTTCTAATTTGTTTTGTTTGAAAAGATCTTAGATTTTTATTTATAAAATAACCTCATTTAAATCATATTCTATGTTTTAATGATATTTTATATATTTTTAAAAGACATCTAAATTATAAATATTAACTACAAAAATTATGGCCAAACCTGACCAATTCAACTTCAACTTCAACTTTGAGATTTCAAATAAAATAAAATTTATTTTAATTTTCATGGACAAACATGTAGAATTAATTTACTTTTTTTTTTAGATATTCAAACGTAATTACGTATTATATTAACTCCCCAATCAAGGCAATTGTGTTCACTCCAAAGTATAATATAGATAAAATCATATTTTATATAAAAGTAAAGAAAAATAATTATGACTTTGTGAAGTGATTGCAAGAAATATTTCTTTGCGGAGGAAAGAAAAATTTCTTTTACTTATAATTTTATCTTATAGAAAATTTAGTAACAAGATTAACTAAAACTATCAAATTCATATAAAGAATTAAATTAAAAAATATCAACTGCTCATATTCAGAATTCCATCTCTATCGAATTTGAAGTAAAATGTTCACTTTCTCATATGACTAGATAATCACAAAGAAGAAACAATAATTTTCTTTTGGGGGTAAATATAATATTATCTAAATTTGGCAAGCCTTCATACGTCTTACTAGTAGGACCAAGTTCACCCCATATATATTAATTTACTAATTGTATATATCTATATATAATTAGGTTTACAATATGACAAATCCATTATTGTATTGGATTTGGATGATGAAATATGATTCTGTACTCATCAATTGTTAGATAATTTCATGCTTTAAGTGTATGATTAAATGCATGTCATTATCTCTAACTTAATTATAATAAAAATAAATAATAAAGGTAACTTAATTAGTGAAATCTTTGTGGTTTAAGAGTTGATTATTTATATACATGTTAATTTGTAATATTTTAAGTCTTACAAAATTTTGGTTTTCTACCTGGCGTGTCTAGATTCGTCTTGCAGATGCATTGAGTCAAAATTATATCTAATTTCTTCGAGATACATTGTATCAAAGTGAATTGCATATATCTGACTATCTCGCTCGTCTTATGCTATTTCGCTCACCACACTCCCTATATTCGGTATCGCAGATACATGTATATATCTAGTGTGATTCATATGTATTTGAAAATTTTGTCATCTCCCTCCTATCTCGTTTCTCTCTCTCCTCGTCATGCTCACCTCTCGATCTCTATTATAGTGTATCTGGTAGAAAAATATAGGTATCTAACTTAAATTTGGTATTAAATTATTAATTAGTGAGATATCATTATTTCAAATTATAGAGATAATTAGTACATATGATAGAAATATTACCGTAACTTTTTTCTAATAATTATGACAATAATAACAACAATATATTTTCATTATTATTGGGTGAGCACCAAATTTCATATTATATCGATGAAGCATAATAAGTATAGTAGTTTATATTAATTCAAAATGTCGTGCAATTAAAACATAGTAAGAATTAGGAGGGTTTAATTATAACCTGCATTTCAGCCAATCCATTTCAACTCAAATAATTTTTTGGTGGATCAATAACCTGGCCAATTATTAGCTTAATTAATCTTAATTTATCAAATTAAACTCAACTCACCCATTTAACTGTCACAATCTATTTTATGAGATCGTGCATACACTTACTCAATTCTAATTCAATAGGCGAACCTTTACCATCCTTCCCCTTGTTATATATTTTTTAAAGAAGATATATACGAGATAAACATAACATCTCAAAAATCATAAAGTAACACCCACTTTCATGTACATAAAAGAATGTTTTTTGATATTTCTTAATGATCTAATCTAGACATATATAAGAGCTTCTACATAAAATACAATCATAAATAAAAGATACAACTTCAACTTGAGGAAAGAGTAGGTAGAATTTGGTGATGAATATCGATCATATCCTCATGCTTCAAACAATCTGAAAACACACTTACATCCAAGAAAAATGTGTAACAACAGTATTATCAATACACCACACATGCTGGCAAGTATCATAGGTTGACATGGATAAGATCCATACAACATGTCATAAAATAAAAAATATCAATATATCACACTTAACAATTGTCTATCACACATTATAAATATCTATATATCACATGCACGCACGCACACACGTGCGCAAACACACATATGCACACGCATATGGCACACAGATACACATGCACACACGCGCGCATGTAGACGCATATGTGCACATACAAACACACAAACACATATTCTACTTGCCAAAATCAACCCAGAACAATAATATGTGGAAATAAATCTTGGCAACAATTAATTTGGCAGCCATACTTGTTGAAATTACTAGCCACAAATGTGAAAATTGGTAGCCACCAATGTGAAAGTTGATAGCCACATTTGTGGAAGTAGGTAGTCAAAGTTTGGTAGAGTTAGCCAGCCAACTTTTGTTGAAATTCGCTACCACATTATGTTATTAATGATGTAAACAAGTGTTAAAAAAACTCTATAAATAGAGTAGTAATTGAACACATGAAGACACACCAAAATAGAGAAGCAATAGAGAGTAGAGAGAGTAATCTACAAACTACTTCTTAGTTTGTGAGAAAATAGTGTGGAAGTAATATAATTGTGAGTTGTAAGAAATAAAAGAGTGTTGAGTAGTAGTCTTTTGACACAACCAAGTTTTTCATCAATATTATTGTACTAGTTATTCGGGTATCATATTTACCCATTTTAATATTTGGTGTCGTCGTTACTCTCTTCCTATTGCTATTTAGTTTGGACATTATCCTGGGTGTGATTATCATTTTGTCCAACACATGGTATCAGAGCCATGTCAAATAATAGTCCGTTGTCCTTTCAATACCCCTGTCTCACAAGAGAAAATTATGAAAAATGGTGTCTACGAATGAAAGCTATTCTTGGCTCTCAAGATGTTTGGGATATTGTAGACAAAGGGTATACAAAACCCGCAACTGAGGAAACTTTTCCCTCAAATGAAAAGGAGATCTTGTTGAAGATAAGAAAGAAAGATCAACAGGCCCTCACTCTTATCTATCAATGTTTGGATGATGACATGTTTGCGAAGGTGGCTGATGCAACCACCTCAAGAGAAGCATGGGAGATTTTACAAAATTCTCTCCAAGTAGTTGATAAAGTAATGAAGATAAAACATCAAACTCTAAGGTATGAGTTTGAAGTTTTAAAAATGAAAGAATCCGAATCCATTTCGGAGTTCTGTTCAATATTGATGGCTGTTGTAAATCAACTAAGAAGATATGGGGAGGAAGTAGATAATGTGCGTGCGGTAGAAAAGATCCTTGGTTCTTTAACACCTAAATTTGATGTGGTGTGTGCTATTGAGGAGTCTAAAGATCTAGACTCTATGACGGTAGAACAATTGGAAGGTTCTTTACTAGCCCAAATGAAAAGGAGAAAAGAAGAGCCACTAGAGTAACTTCTTAAAACTCATGCATCCTTCAAAGGATTTGAAGTTGAGAAAAGTTACAAAGGAAATAGACAATGGCGAGGCCATGGAAGTCGTGGAGGCCATGGAAGAGGAAAAAGTTATACCAATCATTTCAACAATGAAGATAAAGGTACCAGTCATTCAGAGGTCGTGATCGTGGTCAACGAGGAGGCAGAGGACGTGGAGCCTCTCAAGGTACAAATAAAATGAGGTATGACAAATCTAAATTGAGTGTTATAACTGTCATAAAATGGGACATTACTCTTGGGAATGTCGTAGTAATGTTGGAGAGAAAGTTAATCTTGTTGACAACAAAAAAGATAAAGATGAGTCAACACTGTTATTAACACTCAAAGAAGAAGATAAAGATAATTGCAGCTCATGGTATCTTGACAATGGAGCAAGCAATCATATGTGTTGCCACAAAGATAAATTTGTGGAATAAAGAAGATCGTGAAAGGTAATGTGTCTTTTGGAGATACCTCAAAGATCCAAATTGAAGGGATAGGTACGATTCTCATATCCTGTAAAGATGCTGGTCCATTGCCAATGTTTATTATGTGCCAAAATTAAAAAGTAATATTTTGAGTTTGGGTCAACTTCTTGAAAATGATATGGTATTCATATGAAAAATATGCATCTTTGGCTAAGAGATTCAAGTAACAACTTAATTGCTAAAGTTCATATGACAAAGAATAGGTTGTTTCCTTTGAATCTTCAAACTATCGATGTAAGGTGTTTGAAGGCTAATGTGCAAGATGACTCATGGTGTTGACATATGAGATTTGGGCACTTGAACTTTGTAGCGCTCAAATCAATGGGAGACAAGAACATGGTTAATGGGATACCATTAATCAACCATCCAAATCAATTGTGTGAAGCTAGTCTTCTTGGAAAACATGCAAGAAGGAGTTTTCCAAAGGAGACTACATCAAGAACAAGTAAGCCACTCCAACTTGTACACACCTATGTGTGTGGTCCAATCGATCTACCTTTTTTTTGGTATAAGAAAATACTTCTTGCTCTTTATTGATGATTTCAGTAGAAAAATTTGGATATACTTCTTGAAGTAAAAATCTGAAGTTTTTGTTACCTTTACAAATTTCAAAGCACTTATAGAAAAAGAAAGTGACTATGAAATAAAAGCATTAAGGTCTGATAGACGAGGCGAATTCATTTCAAAAGAATTTAATGACTTTTGTCAAGCTCATGGAATTCGTCTCCCTTTAACGGTACCTTACTCGCCCCAACAAAATGGAGTTGCAGAAAGAAAGAAAAGAACAATTCTTAATATGGCTAGATGTATGATGAAAGCTAAACATCTACCAATAGAATTTTGGGTCGAGGCTGTTTCTTGTGCAATTTATTTGAGCAACAGGTCTCCAACAAGAAATGTACGAGATCAAACACCTCAAGAAGCATGGAGAGGAAGAAATCCAAGTGTTAAGCACTTGAAAATCTTTGGGAGCATAGCCTATGCTCATGTTCCACATCAAGGGAGAGCTAAACTTGACGATCAGAGTGTCAAATATGTGTTTGTTGGTTATGATGCAAGTTCAAAAGGCTAAAAATTGTACAATTCGAGCAATAACAAGGTGGTGGTGAGTCGTGATGTTGAATTTGATGAAGAAGCATCATGGAATTGAGAGGCTCCGGAAGAAAAACATATGATTTTCTTCCATACTTTGGAGACGAAGAAGAACAGGAGACCATGACACCTGCACATGATGCAACCCCGCCTCATTCACCAGCAGCTGTTGCATCTCCATCTTCTCAGGAGAGTTCAAGTGAAAGACCACATAGGATGAGGAGCATCCAAAAACTCTATGATGACACAGAAGAAATTACTAATTTTGATTTTTTGTGTTGTCTCTTTGCTGATAGTGAACCAATGAATTTTGATGAAGCTGTTACTGAAAAAAGGTGGCGACAAGCCATGGAGGAGGAGATCCAGTCAAATAGAGAAGAACAACACTTGGGAGTTGACAACTCTTCCTAAGGACAATCGAGCAATTGGAGTCAAATGGGTATACAAGATGAAGAAAAATGCCCATGGAGAAGTAGAAAGATACAAGGCAAGACTTGTGGTTAAAGGCTACAAAAAAAGGCATGACATCGACTATGAAGAAGTCTATGCACCTGTTGCCCGCATGGAGACAATCCGTCTATTGATCTCTTTAGCAGCGGAAATGAAGTGGAAGATCCATCAACTAGATGTCAAATTGGCATTCTTGAATGGATATCTTGAAGAAGAAGTCTATGTTGAGAAACCATTGGGTTTTGTGGTTAAAAATCATGAAGATAAGGTGTTGAGGTTGAAGAAATCCTTATATGGGTTGAATTAAGCTCCACGAGCTTGGAATAGTTGCATTGACAAATACTTTCAAGACAATGGGTTTACTCGTTGTCTCCATGAATATGCTCTTTACATTAAAGTTCATACTAATGGAGATATTCTGCTTGTTTGTCTTTATGTTGATGATCTCATTCTAACGGGTAACAACCCAGTTTTATTTGAAGCTTTCAAGAAAGCTATGTCCTTTGAGTTTGAGACTGACGGGCATAGGGCTCATGTCATATTACTTGGGCCTAGAAGTAAAGCAATTGGAGGAAGGCATCTTCATATCGTAAGAAATCTATACAAAGGAGATTTTGAAGAAGTTTAACATTTTTGATTGCAACCTTGTGAACACCTCAATGGAAAGTGGAACAAAATTTCAAAGTTTGATGATGGAGAAGAAGTGGATTCAACTTTGTTCAAGAGTCTCATAGGAAGTCTGAGGTACTTGACATGTACGCGACCAGATATACTCTTTGTAGTTGGAGTAGTAAGTTGCTTCATGGAAGCTCCTACCTCCACTCACTTGAAGGTTGCTAAAAGAATTCTTCGCTATCTAAAAGGTACAATCGATCTTGCGCTATTTTATTCTTCTTCTGATGATTTTAATCTTGTGGGATATTGTAGTAGTGATTATGCGGGAGATGTTGATGATAGAAAAAGCACATCAGGTTTTGTGTTTTTCTTGGGTGATTGTGTTATCTCTTGGAGTACAAAGAAACAATCAATTGTTACTCTCTCGACTTGTGAAGCTGAATATGTGGCAGCGACATCATGCACGTGTCATGCTATTTGGTTGTGTGTTGATAATAAATCTGTGCAAGCACGAGCAATGAATCCAGTGAATCATGATCGAAGCAAGCACATAGACACAAGGTATTACTTTATCCGAGAATGCATTGCCAAGAAAGAGGTAGAGCTCAAGTATGTGAAATCTCATTATCAAGTTGCGGATATCTTTACTAAGCCTCTCAAGTTTGAAAATTTCCAGAGATTGAGATCAAGCCTTGGAGTAAAGAAGGAAAATCAAAATTAAGGGAGATATTTGTGGAAATAAATCTTGGCAACAATTAATTTGGCAGCCATACTTGTTGAAATTACTAGCCACGAATGTGAAAATTGGTAGCCATCAATGTGAAAGTTGGTAGCCACATTTGTGGAAGTAGGTAGTCAAAGTTTGGTAGAGTTAGACAACCAATTTTTTGTTGAAATTGACTACCACATTATGTCATTAATGATGTAAACAAGTGTTCAAAAAACTCTATAAATAGAGTAGTAATTGAACACTTGAAGACACACCAAAATAGAGAAGCAATAGAGAGTAGAGAGAGTAATCCACAAACTACTTCTTAGTTTGTGAGAAAATAGTGTGGAAGTAATATTATTGTGAGTTATAATAAATAAAAGAGTGTTGGGTACTAGTCTTTTGACACTATCAAATTTTTCATCAATATCATTGTATTACTTATTCGGGTATCATATTTACCCATTTTAATATTTAGTGTCATTATTAATCTCTTCCTATTGCTATTTAATTTGGACATTATCCTGGTTGTGATTATCATTTTATCCAACATAACAATCTGGAACAAATGTAAGACAACACAATAATAAAAATGTACAAATTAGTCATAATAGCTGAATAAGAGTCACAAAACACACAACAATCATAATAAACTCTGCAATTAATAAACAGTCACACACTTAGGAAAATTATATCCCTATTGGTCTCACGATTGTACAATATCTCCAAATAATATTCTTAGCTATCACAATTTCTATACCTACACCATCATATTCTAGTTACATTAATCAGGCTATAGGCAATACTCAATCATGTACGACACTTATTAATTTTACCTCCTTACTTTATTTCAAGGCCACTTATTAATTTCATATTGGAATTCCTCAATATGGATTCATTATTCTTTTCCACCTATCACAATATAATTCACTAATTATGTAACTTTTTTTGAGGTTCCTCCAATCACACATTATAATTTTGAAACCGCCATCATCCCCCATAATAATTATCAACCTTATTTCATTACAAACATATAACAAATACAACCAGTAGACTATGCTGAATTTCCAAGTTCATTTTATCTTTTTTTTTACGGTGAATTTTAGACTATCCTTCAAAATTAACCACACATACTCTCAAACATCTCAACGAACTTGTGTTGCTATAACTGTTACGTGCCGAGCCTATCGCCTAAATATGACACGGTGCTTAAAATTACAAGTGATCTCAAACTAACCTTATGACATGACATAATACTAACATTATCAAAATTAATCGAAACCTGTAACATATATGCGGTAGCTAAAACTGAAATATTTGGATATAATTCGTAGTCGTAATATAAACAATATTTTTGTGAGACAACATATATAGCAGAAATATAAACTGATTGTTTGAAGAATCTCTAATAACATGAGTGTGTAGGACAAACCCCTATGTCACTTTAAATGTTTGAACCTGAAAGATAACTACTTAATTCATGAATAGAGGGGGGGTCGTCCTCGGATCATGAGGACCCAACAAAGCTAACCAACGCTGACTGAATCTGTATTAACCACAGGCTAGAGGATGAGTTTTAGAACCTATATATATTATCAAACATTATAACAAAAAGTATATGTTAGTGAAAAAACTTACAATATAATAAAATTGCAAGATTACATTTGAAAATAAAATGAAGAAATAAATCTTTAGGCTGAGGCACGGATATCTCGCTCTCTTTAAGGAGATTCAAGCCCACTGCGACATAATCTACACCGATCCAGCAGTATAACTCTTGACTTGTCCCATCCAGGATAAAGCAGCCCAACAACAGTGTATAACTCAAACAACTCCGGATTAGTTGAAGAGTCCAAAGCTCCACAAAGGAACACCTTCCTTCAACATATAATACTCTCTTTTGTATAGTGAATATCATTGAAGACTTAAAATATTTTCTATGTCTCAATCCTCTCTTTCACTACACTAACCTCAATATAATACTACTCATCTTTTTCACTCTATATTTTCTTGTATTTCTCTTGTTTCTTCTCCTATCTCAACACAAATGAAGACTACACTATTTATAAGTGATGAATTCTTCCTTGCAATGAATAGGAGATAGTGGGTAGTAAATTTGCCAAATGAATGACTCAAATGTTAAATAAGTTACTAGACATAAATATAGAATAATGGATGAAATGAAGAGTTGGTGGGGTTACATAAGTTACTAAAAACTAATGACCATTTTCTTGCACAACTGATGAGAGTAAAGAGGCACAAATGTAATGTCTATCAATAGACATAACATAATATATAATGTGACATATAATATATATTTTTTAATATTAAAATGTCACACCAACAGTATATGAATAGTACTCTGAATGTACTGAGTTTGAGGAATATGCATAATAAACATGAACAAGTAAAATAACATGAAAACTGAGTAAACTGATATGAAATTCATAATTACTAGGACATCCAATTACTAAAATCATGATTGTGAGAGATATTGATAACCAACATAAACAATGTAAACAACAACATGAAGTTTAGTATACTTCTCGGTACCACACTGAAAAACGAGTGCCTAATACTTTCCAAGGTAAAGACAACTATAGTAGATCCACTAGTTAGTGTCTATATGAGACAAATCCTATGATGACACATAGTTCTGAGAGTTAGGGATTGCTACTAAAGGCCCACATACGCTAAACATAAACCTTCATCTGACAAGACCACTCAATGCTAAGTATACTTCAAATGAAAACATGTATAATCTGAAAAATAATAATAATCTATACTATTAAATCATACAATAACTGATACATATTGATCGAGTAGCTCCTAAATCATGATTATTGAAAACATACCGAGAGATACTTTATCTAAAAGCATCATATATCATGATAGCTTGAAAATAATCTGAAAGTATCATAATTCATGAAAATCAGATAATCTGAGACATGCATATGAGAATAGCATAATTTTAATCATGAAAATACTTCCATGATATAGTTCATGAAATTATCATTGAAAACACGAAATTATACTTGAAATCATGGAAATTCATGGGTAAAATATGTAATTATGAGTTGATCATAAAGAAAATTGATTTGTATTCAAAACTCATAAAGATCATTGAAAATTCTAAGAATCATAAACTTTGAAATTCTAAGATTTTTTGGGACTAAATGAGTGAAGGGATACCTATTGATAAAATTCCCAATACCTGGAGGAAAAAACTTATATTCTAGAAATGAATACTTAAAGCTTGAAACCCTAGTTAATATATGAGAGGAGACTTGAGAGAGAATAAATCTAATTCGGGGAAAATTACGAGGGAATAATAGGTCAAAGAGACATAGTATGAGAATTAAAATAGTTGACTTAAATATTGATGGAAGCCTTTTACGACTGCCTTCCATGGACTGTACATCATTTCAAGGTCCATGAGGGAGTCCGTGAAAGCAAAGGAGATTTGGGCTCTTGAAGGTCGTCTCCGACAGAGGCTTATACGGGCCGTACAAGTGCCCGTGAAGGAAAGATTCTTGTGTTATGAGGGCTTGGTTGATGGACCAGTACACCGCCCCTGAAAACTTTCATAGTCTGTTAACCCACCCACCGACTCAGATTAACAAATATTCCGTACTATTGAGAAAAAAAGACTTGAAGACCTTTAATTTGACAACTTTTTCTACACCTAACTATTTATATTCTAGGAGGGTGCTTGTTTGAAGTTGATTCTAGTAAAAAATTATACGGAAACTCAATCTGTAAGAATGCACTTTCAATTCAATTTCATCATATTTGAGTCTATGGCACAAATAGGATGGTTGCAATCTTAGTCAAAAGGTTTGAGGGGCTATAAATTATAATAAAAAAGGAGGTTTTCAAAGCAATTCATCAAAATAATATGTTTTTTTAAAATTTTACAAAACTAGTGTAAACGTATTTCATAGTAACGTTTTAGGGTATATTTCATTTTTTTAAAGTTGACGGGGTAAGATTGATATACGTTACTCACAGTCATATTTTGCTCCTAAAGCGTTACTCACAGTAACGTTTTAGGTGTAAAACGTTACTTAAAATAACGTTTTAGAAGTAAAACGTTACTTACAGTAACATATAACAACCTAACGCTGTTAGTTTTTAAAAAACGAAATACACCCTAAAACGTTACTATGAAATACATTTATATTAGTTTTGTAAAATTTTTTAAAAATGTATTATTTTAATAAATTGCTTTATATAATAACTTAGTTTAGTCAAAAATTCATAAATAAAGTAATTGATATCTTGGACTCGAATTCATATTGAAAAAAATAAAAATATAAACTTTTATGCCTTTTGGATATTTCAGTTACGATGGAACAAATCATTGCATTAACATCTCTAGCTAGTCCAATCACTAATTGATTAGATAGAAAATATGCATGATACTCGACTAATTAATTATTATGTACTTTATTGGTCAGATTTTGGAGGTTATCACTTCCAATTGGAGCAACTCCAGATCACCCATTGGCTAACCCATTTGGTCCATTAAGCCCAAAACTCCAGCCCAAGAAGATTGATCCATTATTGGTAATTGTGGGAGGAAATGAACTTCTCAAAGATAGAGTTGAATATTATGCAAGCAAGATGAAAGAGCTAAACGAGGATGTTCACTATTTTGAGTTTGAAGAAATGCAACATGGATTTTTCACAAATGACCCTTTCTCACAAGTTGCAGATTTGGTTTTGCAAGAGATCAAGTGCTTCATGTGTAAGACCTCTTCTTAAGACTATAAGAACATATATAGGTGAGCTAGCTACTAATGTTTAATGTTGCTCCCAAATACACAAATAAGGATTTATGATTAATTGTTCACTAAATTGAACTAGAACTTGTTATCTAATATGTTATTATGAACATTAGAAATATCGATAGGAAGGATTGAGATTGTATTAAAGACAATTTATTGTTATGAATTCAAATATAGTTGATATGCATGTTCCAGGCCCAGGGTAGTAGACAACTCACCAATCCTATTATGTTCTCAATTGTTATCGCGACTCAGACTTCGTGAGTGACACTCACACTAACCATTTAGTGGGAGAACCAACTACTAACCCATAAAGAACAATTGTAGAAACCAAAATGAAAGAAAACAACTAAGAGCAACTTAAAATTTGATAAAGGATCGAGTTCCCATAAACTCAATTAATAGTCAAAATATTTGTGGAAATTAACCCCTAGAAACTGAAAGTGGTAGAACTAAAACTCTAACTAGTCAATAACCAGGATGCAACATCGAAAGATAGGAAACATACACTAATAATCTAAAGTCTGTATCCGAAAAGATGGAAAATAAGATGTAGAGGAACCCTTGAAGAGTATCTCACCATTGGATTCGAAGTCACACGTACCTTAATTGAGGTCTTGTATCAGTTGCCTGAATATGTTTGTACTCCATAAGTGTCACGACCCAAACCGCCGTGATTGACACCCACACTAGCCCTCCGGTGGGAGAATCACTATTACAACCCAACTATGCAACTTAAAGAAACTAAACCATTTAAAGATATAGAAGCAAGTTTAAACAATGAATTTAATAAAGAGTTATCATAAACTCTAAAAGTCTAACAAACAACTATTCTAGGAAATTCAATCCCTAAAACTGAAAGTCATTGTATCAAAACTCAGCTAACCAAAAATTCTAAGAAAAGGGGGTGTAACCCCGAAAACTAAACATAAACAAGTCTAAACATATAGTCTGAGTCGGATGGACTAAACTAATGATGGATCCATGACAACTTGAAAGAATTGACTCACCCTTGAATCCGGTCTTGGTCAATGATCTCCTATTTGAGGCTTGTCAATAGCCGTCTGAAGATACCTTGTACTCAACTAGGAAAGATCAAGCGCAATATCAATACACAAAGTAGGATCACACAACTACTCTAATAAGCATAATATAAGCAAATCATAACACACTAAACACATATGTACATAATGCACAATTCAATCATCCTTTTAGGATCAACATACGATTTCCCAATAACCATGATAAGTAAATATATATGTAACAATTACCAATGGTTCTCTCATGGAACCTTTACTCAAACGGTTAGTGTGTCCAAACGTGACACCCGATACAATATACATATGTTAGAACGTGACACCCGATCCAATATTTGTGTCAGAATGTGATACCCAGTGCAATATATATAAAAAAAACGTGACACCTAGTCCAATATATGTGTCAGAACGTGACACCTGATCCAGTCAGCACAACCACAATCACACCATAATGAACAGTGCACATAGTCGCACATTCTAGTAACAGGTTCATGGAATGTAATTGTTCACACATAATTATTTCATTAGAATTGGTTTGTGTTTCCCTAGTCACATACATGTATGCATACAATGAAGCATTTAACATTTATATATCCCACAACAGGAAATTGAACCATCACCTACCTCGAAACCAAGTCTGAACACTCCTAAGTGACTTGTACCTTCCCTTTTTGGAGTCTTTAGCTTGTTCTTAGTCTAAAACAAGTAATTAATGCAAGGATCAATAAAGAAGACCTAATTTGCCCAAATTATAATAAAATATTAACCCAAGGCCAAGCCCATGATCCTAATGCTCAACTACAACTTTTCCCCACCATCAACTTCAGGCCAGCCCGCAACGATAATTAACAAGGATTCTACGTTCTTAGAATCGAAATGCAAATAAGGGGAGTAATTAGATTACCTTTAGCTTGAGAAGCCGTGGAAATCTGATAAGAAACTGCCTTGGGTCTTCCCTTAGCTCTTAAGAACGAAGTTTTGCAGAAAATAACAATTTTGGGGCTTTTCCCTGTTCAAGTCGCTACCGGCTCGCCACGACGGACCCCATCCTGCAACAGTGGCCCCTCCCTAGCAGGATTAATCCCACCCCAACGGCTTGCACAGAGACATAAACTCAGAATTTGAGTTCCAATCTCCCATTCGACAATACATACATGGACATGCTAAAACTAACATTTCATGCCAAGATCAATTTCGGTAGTTCTACTTGCCTAAATTTGATTCCGTAAAGCCGTATAGGCTCATTAAAGTCTTAGCTATCCACTCACATAATCAAACTCATAATTAAATCCCCCATCCATTACCGAATTTCCCTAGACCGCACTTAACTTAAAATTCATTCAAGTATGGCCTAGGCTCGAAATTCCCAAGGTTCTACTCAAAAATTTTCAGGCCCAAATTCCTTCCCAATTGAATTTTCCATAATGACAGAAACACGTCGTTACAATAAGGAAAGAGAAAGTCTATTATGAAAGCACAATCACAGTGTAATGGTAGGATCAAATGGACAATTTCAAACTGTGAATGTAAGCAACCAACTACAACATAGTAAAGACAGGTCAACACACAAAGAAACAATAACAAATGCATATACTACAGTCATAATATCCTAAATCAACCAATACCCGGAAGATGTCCCATTTGATCGCAATTACTCATACCCGTTCCTCTTATGGAATCATAAATACACATTCTCGATCCTCTCATAGGACCTAAACACAAATTATCAGTGTATCAACGTGGTACCCAAGCCGATCAATGTTAGTATTTATACCAAGCATATGGTATCTGAGACAACCATTAGTAATCCCGAACTAACATAGTACCTAAGCCAATCATCAATCATAAAAAACATGCACAATCACAATCTCAATGAACAACAACACCTGAAACCACAAGAAAAAAATATGTTCATCGCATGAGATTGTTAACATGATGTCATTTCACATTTATCTCTTATGTGTTCCCAACATGTATTGCACAAGTGATACTGTAAGGCAGTAGATACCATGCATACGAAATTCAAAAAAGATACAACCACTACCTACCTCGAACTTAAGCCTAAATTCTCTAAAGAACTCGAGATTTCCTTTTTTTCAGTGTCTTGACTTGTTAGAATGTTATCGTTGCCATAAATTTTGTAATGTCGTACAAGGCTGCCTAATGAGAAGGAATAAAAGTCAAATTTTACTAAGAATAAGGAAGGACAAACTTTTTTAATGGCAGTTCATGCTAAAAAACAAGCTCGAGAATCAAGTTATTTGGTATGTGGATACCGGTTGTAGTAACCATATGAGTGGAAGTAAGTCTTCTTTTACTAATCTAAATGAAAACTTTCGGTCGACAATTAGTTTTGGTGATCTCTCAACAATGAATGTGATAGGAAAGGGTAATATCAATTTTAGAGCAAATATGGGTGTGTTGAAATGATATCTAATGTGTTTTATGTTTTATGTTCCTGCATTGAAAATCAATTTATTGAGTGCTGGTCATCTGTTAGAAAAAGGGTACGTCATCACGTTAAGGGATGATACATGTGAAATTTATGATCCCTCCATAGGAGTTATTGCTTATTTGAAATTGAGTGTTTCCTTTGAAGATTGAAAATGTCCAATCCTTCTATGTGGTGGAAATGAAAAACCCTTCATGGTTGTGGCATTTTTGATATGGTCACTTGCACTTTGGTGGCTTGAAGATACTTCAAAGGAAGAGTACAGTGACATGGCTTCCTGAAATTGTTGTTTCATCTCAAGTTTTTGAAAAATGTGTCATTGGAAAACAACATCGTTCTCAATTTCCTACAAATAAGTTATGGAGAGCGAATGAGGTATTAGGGCAGGTACACTTGGATATTTATGGACCATTAACACCAATCTCTAATGGGGGAAAAGGTATTTTATTACATTTATTGATGATTATTCCAGAAAGAATTAGGTGTACATTCTGCAAGAAAAACCAGAGGCTTTTAATGTATGTAAAAGCTTCAAAGCACGTATGGAGAATGAGACTGGCAGGACCATTAAGAACCTTCAGACAGACCGGGGAGGAGAATATTGCTCTAAGGAAATTGATAAATTTTTTGAGACTTATGCATTAAAAATAACTTACAATAACATATACACCGCAACAAAATGGTGTGGCAGAGAGGAAGAATAGAACCATTCTCAACGTGGTTCGTAGCTTGCTGGCTCGGGAAAGAGTTCTTAAGGAATTTTGGCCAAAAGCAGNAACACACTAAACACATATGTACATAATGCACAATTCAATCATCCTTTTAGGATCAACATACGATTTCCCAATAACCATGATAAGTAAATATATATGTAACAATTACCAATGGTTCTCTCATGGAACCTTTACTCAAACGGTTAGTGTGTCCAAACGTGACACCCGATACAATATACATATGTTAGAACGTGACACCCGATCCAATATTTGTGTCAGAATGTGATACCCAGTGCAATATATATAAAAAAAACGTGACACCTAGTCCAATATATGTGTCAGAACGTGACACCTGATCCAGTCAGCACAACCACAATCACACCATAATGAACAGTGCACATAGTCGCACATTCTAGTAACAGGTTCATGGAATGTAATTGTTCACACATAATTATTTCATTAGAATTGGTTTGTGTTTCCCTAGTCACATACATGTATGCATACAATGAAGCATTTAACATTTATATATCCCACAACAGGAAATTGAACCATCACCTACCTCGAAACCAAGTCTGAACACTCCTAAGTGACTTGTACCTTCCCTTTTTGGAGTCTTTAGCTTGTTCTTAGTCTAAAACAAGTAATTAATGCAAGGATCAATAAAGAAGACCTAATTTGCCCAAATTATAATAAAATATTAACCCAAGGCCAAGCCCATGATCCTAATGCTCAACTACAACTTTTCCCCACCATCAACTTCAGGCCAGCCCGCAACGATAATTAACAAGGATTCTACGTTCTTAGAATCGAAATGCAAATAAGGGGAGTAATTAGATTACCTTTAGCTTGAGAAGCCGTGGAAATCTGATAAGAAACTGCCTTGGGTCTTCCCTTAGCTCTTAAGAACGAAGTTTTGCAGAAAATAACAATTTTGGGGCTTTTCCCTGTTCAAGTCGCTACCGGCTCGCCACGACGGACCCCATCCTGCAACAGTGGCCCCTCCCTAGCAGGATTAATCCCACCCCAACGGCTTGCACAGAGACATAAACTCAGAATTTGAGTTCCAATCTCCCATTCGACAATACACCTTCAAACATGGACATGCTAAAACTAACATTTCATGCCAAGATCAATTTCGGTAGTTCTACTTGCCTAAATTTGATTCCGTAAAGCCGTATAGGCTCATTAAAGTCTTAGCTATCCACTCACATAATCAAACTCATAATTAAATCCCCCATCCATTACCGAATTTCCCTAGACCGCACTTAACTTAAAATTCATTCAAGTATGGCCTAGGCTCGAAATTCCCAAGGTTCTACTCAAAAATTTTCAGGCCCAAATTCCTTCCCAATTGAATTTTCCATAATGACAGAAACACGTCGTTACAATAAGGAAAGAGAAAGTCTATTATGAAAGCACAATCACAGTGTAATGGTAGGATCAAATGGACAATTTCAAACTGTGAATGTAAGCAACCAACTACAACATAGTAAAGACAGGTCAACACACAAAGAAACAATAACAAATGCATATACTACAGTCATAATATCCTAAATCAACCAATACCCGGAAGATGTCCCATTTGATCGCAATTACTCATACCCGTTCCTCTTATGGAATCATAAATACACATTCTCGATCCTCTCATAGGACCTAAACACAAATTATCAGTGTATCAACGTGGTACCCAAGCCGATCAATGTTAGTATTTATACCAAGCATATGGTATCTGAGACAACCATTAGTAATCCCGAACTAACATAGTACCTAAGCCAATCATCAATCATAAAAAACATGCACAATCACAATCTCAATGAACAACAACACCTGAAACCACAAGAAAAAAATATGTTCATCGCATGAGATTGTTAACATGATGTCATTTCACATTTATCTCTTATGTGTTCCCAACATGTATTGCACAAGTGATACTGTAAGGCAGTAGATACCATGCATACGAAATTCAAAAAAGATACAACCACTACCTACCTCGAACTTAAGCCTAAATTCTCTAAAGAACTCGAGATTTCCTTTTTTTCAGTGTCTTGACTTGTTAGAATGTTATCGTTGCCATAAATTTTGTAATGTCGTACAAGGCTGCCTAATGAGAAGGAATAAAAGTCAAATTTTACTAAGAATAAGGAAGGACAAACTTTTTTAATGGCAGTTCATGCTAAAAAACAAGCTCGAGAATCAAGTTATTTGGTATGTGGATACCGGTTGTAGTAACCATATGAGTGGAAGTAAGTCTTCTTTTACTAATCTAAATGAAAACTTTCGGTCGACAATTAGTTTTGGTGATCTCTCAACAATGAATGTGATAGGAAAGGGTAATATCAATTTTAGAGCAAATATGGGTGTGTTGAAATGATATCTAATGTGTTTTATGTTTTATGTTCCTGCATTGAAAATCAATTTATTGAGTGCTGGTCATCTGTTAGAAAAAGGGTACGTCATCACGTTAAGGGATGATACATGTGAAATTTATGATCCCTCCATAGGAGTTATTGCTTATTTGAAATTGAGTGTTTCCTTTGAAGATTGAAAATGTCCAATCCTTCTATGTGGTGGAAATGAAAAACCCTTCATGGTTGTGGCATTTTTGATATGGTCACTTGCACTTTGGTGGCTTGAAGATACTTCAAAGGAAGAGTACAGTGACATGGCTTCCTGAAATTGTTGTTTCATCTCAAGTTTTTGAAAAATGTGTCATTGGAAAACAACATCGTTCTCAATTTCCTACAAATAAGTTATGGAGAGCGAATGAGGTATTAGGGCAGGTACACTTGGATATTTATGGACCATTAACACCAATCTCTAATGGGGGAAAAGGTATTTTATTACATTTATTGATGATTATTCCAGAAAGAATTAGGTGTACATTCTGCAAGAAAAACCAGAGGCTTTTAATGTATGTAAAAGCTTCAAAGCACGTATGGAGAATGAGACTGGCAGGACCATTAAGAACCTTCAGACAGACCGGGGAGGAGAATATTGCTCTAAGGAAATTGATAAATTTTTTGAGACTTATGCATTAAAAATAACTTACAATAACATATACACCGCAACAAAATGGTGTGGCAGAGAGGAAGAATAGAACCATTCTCAACATGGTTCGTAGCTTGCTGGCTCGGGAAAGAGTTCTTAAGGAATTTTGGCCAAAAGCAGTGAATTGGAGCATTCACATCTTGAACATAAGTCCCATTTTTGGTCTTCGAGATGTAACACCTGAGGAAGCTTGGAGCTAAAGCAAACCGACAGTAAAACGATTCAAATTTTTTGGGTCCAAAGCATATCCACATGTTCCAGAAGCAAAAAGAAAGAAACTAGATGATAGAGGTGAGAAATGTGTTTTTTTTGGTGTTAGCCAGGCATCCAAGGCATACAAGCTATTCAATCCATTGACAAAGAAGATTGTGAGTAGCAGAGATGTAGTTTTTGATGAGGAGAACATTTGGGATTGGGATATACATCAATCTACTTCAATCTAAATTAATAATGATGTCAAAGAATAAATTACAATGCACGAAATTTGTTAAATTGCCACTGAAGGAATTGATGAAATTTCACGACCAGTTTGGAAGAAATTGACGCACCTGATCAGCCTCTTCGTCGTGCTTACCAAATGCATGCTTGGATGATGGACTATAAGGTAACAATATTTCATGTTAATGAATATGTTTCCAACTTTGGATTGTTTGCAGATCACAATCCTACAACCTTTGAGAATGCTGTCAAAGAGGTAAAACGGGGGAAAGCTATGCTATAAAAAATATAGCACCTGAAAGTTATCAGATCTTAGAAGGGGCACAAAACCATAGGTGTCAAGTTTGTTTATAAGATGAAACTCAAAGAAAATGGTAAAATAGACAAGTATAAGGCGCGATTGGTGGCTAACGGATAAAAGCAGGAACATGGTGTAGACTACCCAGAAGTCTTTTCTCCAGTGCAAGGCATGACACCATCAGAATGATAATTGTCCCGACGACACAAAATTTGTAGCCTATATTTAAATTGGGTGTCAAATCAGCTTTCCTAAATTGATACTTGGAGGAAGAGTTATTTATGGAGCAACCTTCCGGTTAGATAAAAATTGGAGATGAACATAAGGTATACAAGTTAAAAGGGTCTTCACCGACTAATGCAATCTCCACTAGCTTGGTATAGTCGCATTGAGTCTTACTTTCTAAAATTTGGTTTCCATAAATGTCCATATGAACACTCTCTCTTTGTTAAACTTGGAGAATCTGCAAAAATGATCGTAGTGTGTTTATATGTTGATGATCTTATATTTACTGGGAATGATAATGTCATGTTTTCTAATTTGAAGAGATCTATGATAAATGAATTGAAGAAGTCTGATCTTGGTAAGATGCATTATCTTTGTGGTTTAAAAATAGTGCGATCTGTTGATAGGATACTTGTTACCCAAAAGAAATATGTGGGAAATTTTGGGTTGATTAAATATGAAGAATTGCAATCCCATTGATACTCCGGTTGAGTTTGGTTTGAAGCTAAAAAAAGTTGGAAGCGGAGATATGGTAGACAAAACGCTCTACAGGAAAATTGTAGGTAGTTTGATGTAGCTTACTGCTACCAGGCTCTGACAACATGTATGTTGTAAGTCATATAAGCAGGTATATGGAGTGTCCGACAGAAATTCACTTGCTAGCTGCCAATAGGATCCTTCACTACTTACAAGGAACTAAGGATTTTGGTTTGTTCTATAAGAAGAGTGAAAAATCTGATTTGATTGGTTTTTCTGACAGCGACTACAGATGAGATCAAGATGATTGAAAGAATCCTTCAGGCTATGTTTATTTACTAGGCACAACGGTTGTTTCATGGTGTTCCAGGAAGCTAAAAGTTGTCACTTTGTCTAGTGCTGAAGCAAAATTTGTTAGTGCTACAACTTGTGCTTGTCAAGCTGTTTGGTCGAAGAGGATTCTTGAAGAACTACAATTCAAACAAGAAAAAACAACTAGAATTTTCTGTGACAATAACTTTTCCGTTAAGCTATCAAAAGGTCCCGTGTTACATGGAAGAAGAAAGACATTGAAGTGAAGTACTATTTCTTGTGAGATCTCAATAATGAAGGAACAATAGAGTCGGTGTAGATCAATTGACATGAATTTTTACTAAACCTAAAATACGAGGAGGTTGATGTGTAACGGTACTATAGACGAGCTCAAGAAGCTCATGAAGTTAAACTGAAGCTCGGAAGCTTTAAGTTGAAGGGAGGGTGTTAGTTTTAATAAGTTATGTTAGGAATAAAATATCTATCGTTATGTCTGTCCTAGTCTTTGTCCTAGTCTTTAGGAAGAAGTTTAACTGTGGGTTGTTGTCAAGTTTTTAGGAGACAATCTTAGTGTAGTAGTTTCTAATTTTTAGCTCCAGTTTTTCTGCAATGTATTTGTTTTATAAAAAGATTGCTGCAACACTAAAACAAAAATAATTTTTAGCAGCATTAAATATTGAAATTAATAAAGAAAGCTAAAGTCTTTATCAGCATTATATAAGTACCATTAAAACCAATGCCGTTAAAGGCTTTAGGAACATATACAAACAGTGCTAATTGCCGCAAAAAATACATATTTAACAGCAACTAAAAATAATTGCCGCTAATGATCATTTTTTATGTAGTGCAGACAACATAATAAAACACTCAAAAAAAATTTCTTTTTCACATACTACCTCTGCTCTACTCTATCTGTTCTTTGTTTTTTTTTTCTATCACTAATTGACCCTCAAAATTTTTGTCACTGGAATATTTCTCAAAATATTCCTTATTTTATGAAGAATAAACACTTAGAAAATTCATTGTTTGAAAATGTGGAAAATCATCTCTATTTATAGCAAATAGAAGATAGTATAAAAAAATATTTATTAGGCCTTATCTGATAAGTCATAACCCTTCAGAAAATCACAACCATTCATAATGGTCACAAATCATCGGAAAAGTAAGAACTCTTCGGCGAAGTCATAACCATCAATGTGAAAATGTGCTAACTTTTAATATAATATAGTAGAAATACTACCTTAAAAGCATGAATTCGCTTATAATACCCCCAACTTAAGACACTCAATTTAAAAATATATAGAAGACATACTAAATTGAGTATTTTATGTTTGGGGGATTATAGTAATTTAACATTCAAGTTAGGGAGTTCGTGATTTTAAGATAATAATGGTAGTGTGTGTGTGTGTGTGTGTATATATATATATATATAAGACAAGAACAAGTAAGAATTACATTCCATAATGTTTACTGAATAAAATGGTTACATATACTTTGTTGAATACATATACTTAGCAGTTATAAGAAGACAATTGAAGCATGATACTATCTGAATACATATACTGATCGTTTCTCTGTCTTTTTAAAGAAAACAATTATAACATTTGCCTAGCATCTCCAATAGCCGAACTATAGTGGCCAGAATACAATCCAAAGAAATTGTAGCTAATAATTTCATAAGGAATGGGGTGTTGGGATCTTCTGAACCTGCAAAACATTAGCAATACGGCCCTGAATCAACTTGAAGCGACAAGTCTCACCAGTAGCTATCTTGTTATCTTTTCGAAATTCTGTCCATCCTCTTTTTATGATAGCCCTACGCTTAGTGTACTCTATTTCCACTCCCCATCTTATTCCTTCTTCATTAACCAACCTCATATTCTTCATGTTGACTATGTTTGTCCTCTTGGCGAATCTTATTGGGATAGTCTAATAAACATATTTATCAAACAAACATGATCATTATATTTTTAGGAAAATGATTTGATTGTGAAGGAATGAAAAATCTAGCAAATGTACAAATTATTAAACCTTACCAAATAGGTAGTGTGTGTCTTTTTAATAACAATTTCAAAATATGGAGTGTCATCAGCTAAGTTCACCACGCTATGCCGATTATTATTCTTTTGACCAACTTCTTCACTTCTATGATTAGCTTCTTCGACCTCTTGATCTGCAACAGACTTGATATAAGTATAACAACTACAACGATATGGTTCCTATCGAAATGTTACGGTGTATCTATGATCACAATTTTTAAAAGTTTTATGGCAAAATACATTAATCTTATGACATATTTGTAATCACAGCTTTCAATAGTAAGCTTCATTTCATTTTAAAACTATATGTGACTATTGAAATTTTTATGACATAAACTGAAACATGGGAGTTGCTACTTGTTTTTAGGAAAGATTAAAGATCTTATAATGATATAAAAGTCTCTATCTATACTAAAAACAGTCTCTTAATTATTTTAAAAAGTCTAATAAGCTTTTGGTCTTACTAGTACCAATTTTGGGTTGTTGCTTGTGATCCTCGCAACCTTAACTTATTTCTTGAAATAGATATCTAAATGCAATGTGTTACTACTAAATGCATTCACCTAATAACTAATAACCAGTTAAGGATATTACTTACCTTGAGACTCTTCTTCCGCAAGTTCGTTAGCATTAGTTTGAAGGTTCACCGGAATATCTTTCTCTTCTTCCTCAATTATATTAGCATTAGTCTGAAGGTTAACTGGAATATATTCCTCTTCTTCCTCAATTACATTTGCATCGGTCTGAAGGTTCAGTCGAATATCATCCTTTTCTTCCCCTTCTTGTCTTTTTCGTATTATCTTCTTAACTAAGGGGCATGATTCAGTATCTTGTATCGGATATGCAATTTAAACTGTATCCATACCAAATATGGTGACATCAAAATGATCACGAGCATTGTATGTAAACATCAAAAGTTGCTTGACGCTTATTGCGTAGAAGTCACTAAATTCCTTCCACCCTTTCGCCAACCAAATTTGTCCTTGAGAATGTTCCACTTCGACCTCCCATGCTTTTCCATGGGGAGCCTGAAGAAACACATGATTTAACATGTCCTTGCAGTGGCTCTCTGCAAATACTGGTGGAATCCTCTGTATGCAAAATATATTTGAATTCAGTATCATACGACATAGGATGAGACAGAAGTAGATCTACATAATTATATTTTTTAAATCTTGGAACAAACCTACAAAATGGTATACATGCATGTGTATACAATATATTTTTTCAACCTATGTTAAATTGTCCCACATTAACTAAGAGAATGAGTTGTAGGTCTTGTGGATTTATTATCTGATTATCTACCTTCTTCTATTGAATAAGGCTGATTATTCAATTCTTACATGACATCAAACCTAATTATATATTCAACTTGTAAGTACCTCGACCAATAAATTCTACAGGTAAATGCTCCTTCTATCAACACATTCATATATTTGGCTTATCTAATGTTGAAATCATGGTATATGTTGATGCTCCAAGCCTCCAAATGTCTACCATTAGGTGTGGAAGAAATATTTTTTTGGTTGAGTGAAGTTACTTTTGTCTTCAGACAAGATTTTGAGAAATTCTCGTTTAATACCCATATATAATTTCTTAAAAGTATATTGTGATTGTTGGATCTAAATCAATAGTTAACAAGGAGAAATAATTGCACTAAAATAGAATTGGTAATCGTGAGTGAATTGAAGATTGAAAAACAGAATTAAAGACGGAAGATGTAGGAAGTACTTACGAGACGACATAATTCATCCAAGGAACAAATAATTTGAATGAACTTTGGATGAGACATCTGTTGAAATCAACTTTAAAAGTTCAAACCCTTGAAATTCAAATTCAAGAGAAATTTTCTATTTCTTTAAAATCAAAAACAAGAAATTTATGGAATATAACAATAATGGGGTAATGAAGGACTATGGTCAAAATCACTTACCTGAATGCTTAATCTCAAAAAACCTCCGTCAGATCGCCCACACCGAGCTCTCAGGGTTCAAAAATGGAAAATGGAAAAGAAACCCTAGTTTTGGAAAAACTTAATTATGCCTAGGCATTGCTCTTCACGATTGCAAAAAGGAAGTTAAAGCACCCATTTTATAATGGGGTGAAATATAAATTTTTACCCGGGACATTCCAACCATGTGATATGAATCACATGAAACAATGAGATACGACCTCGAAGGAAATAACCTGATCACGAGGAAGAGAACATCAGTCACGAGATATATATGAAACAACAAAAGGCACAGAACATTCACCAATTGGAACCTCGGGATTAGTTTGGAATCCCAAGTACATAAATCAGATATAGTACCCAACTAAATTCGACATACCAGACTCACCAGAACCATTAAAATATGGATTCGAGGTTTGCTTGACCCAACACCCATTAAATCCACAACATACCAATTTGAAAAAACTTATTCATAATATATATTTTGATGTATATAAGGTGATGTGACACCTCTCTATGTCCTTGTAACAAACCAAATTCAAAAAGAAGGAAAAAATATAGGTTTTATGTAACACCTCGGACTCGAGAAAATTGAAAATGCAGCTTTCTATAATCTGGTGTCAGAACTAATGGAAACCACCCACGAACCGTAGGTAGAACCACAGAGTGTAGGTGGGGTCCCGTGGTTCAGTCCAAACTTGGGGGATTTTCAGAATCTAAATATCACACCTACGCCCGTGAACCACGATTCTTTGAATGATTTATATACCGTAGGATGGTTCTGTTGTTGGGTTCTAGAGTTTTATGGTCTCTGATCCCATCTACGGTCGACGAGTACGGTCTGTGGTTGGACCTACATACCGTAGGTAAGGGTCAACAACCAATTAGAGGAAAATTGTTGTTGGGTAAACTTCAAATGGTCATATATTTAAGAAAAAAATAAATTATGTGGCCCATGACCTATCAAATTAAATATAATTGAATCCTCTTTCCAACGCCATCGAGTTTGCTAAAATCTCATATCGGATTAAAAGGTTATGCTCGTTTTGGTAAATCCTTGTTGGGCATACCACGAACCACAACCATGGACTATGGTTAGTAGTCCAACTAAGGTCCATAGGCGCCTCTGTGAATGGCCTTGGTCAGCTTTAAGTTAGGGTCATATAGGTGTTTTTTATATGCATCGGGCCCTTAAACTACATCGTTTAATGCCTAAATGCCATTTTATTGAGCATGATCCTAATAACTTAGTCACACTTACCCAGAACCCTCATTCTCCAAAAATCATCCAAACTTGGAGCAAATAGAAGAGGAAAAAATTGACCAAACCTCTTAAGAACAAGCAACAATGTTCTTCAAGGTTCAACGATTTCTCCTTAGATTTCCTCACCAGGTATATAAGATTTCACTAGTGGGTTCCTTTTATCCACTGGGTTCCTAGAATTCAGTCAGTTCCTTGATTCTCCATATCATGTCTAGACCTAGGGGTTATAAAAACCTTGGGTATTTACTATTATTAAGTTCTTATAGTACCCTACATAGAAATAGCTTGTTTCTTCGAAAGTTGCTTAATTCTTTGTATGAAACTTAAACCCTAATTTGTATAAATTATCTTTGTTCATGAATTATACTTGCTTGGTTAGTTAAACAAATAATCATTATCCGAATATCACATATTATTACATAAATGTTGCATTCTCAGATTGCATGTCAGTATTTTGAGCTATTTAGTAATTGAGCAGTTTAGTTACATTTGTGTCATACACATATTCAGTTGAGAGTAGACTTATCACCAAGTTGGACTACGGTTTAATGTATCCTCATACTCCCAAGACTATGTTCTCACTAGGAGTATAAGTCCGCTCTATTGGGCATCAAATTTAGTGATCACGCTAGTCATGCCTTTATACTCATGGCAAGGTATATTGAGTCCTCTCGATGGAGAGTATACATACGACTCCATGTTTCGCTCACAGGGTTTTATGTCAATTAATAACAGCTCCCACGGTAAAACTCTTAGCATCTATATCGTACATGCTTAGTACATTCCAAGTACTAACACATACTTTGCAATACATCATTTCATGATGTATGTTGAGGTACTCAACATCCAGATCACACTCAGATCGATTCTCGGTCCACAGTTCAACAACTTTAGTGGTGAATCCTCATACTTCGAGGACAATAAACATGCTTTTCTTTTTAGTCTTTTTTTTTTCAGTTTTCAGTTTTCTTTGAGTAAGTTGGGGGCATGTACGAGAAACTCAACTCTGTTAGAGGTTTTTCTTTGAGTTATATTTAAACTCTTAGTATGTTTATACATCCAGACTAGTTGAATATTCCCCACTTTCAGTTATCCATTGTTTTAGGATCCATTTATTATATGTCTATTCTGTCATTCTGAGTATTCTTGATATATGCCATACGCAGGGTTAACTTGGGGTCACTCATGATTCTAGGACCTGTGTTACTTCAAGGGTGTAGCGGGGAGTGACATTTCATAGATCTAGTGCCGATTCTGACGGAACCACCGATGTTCTATAGGTGGAAAATTCAGATGAATTAAAAATGTTAAGTACTAATACTCTTTACGGTTCACTAGAATGACTCGTAGGTAGGTCTCGTAGGTGAGTTCTAGAATTAGTAAATTTTTGAGCGCCAAAAGTGGAACTTACTGTGTCCATGTATGAACCATGGGTTAGAATACGGACCATACATGGTCCCATTATTCGAGGGTCTAGAATCCAGTTTCTGAACCCCATAGACCATGTTGGTCCGTAGTTGGACCTAAGGACGGTGGGTCCAACTGTCGATGAGATCCGACAATTATTCTAAAGGGGTTTTTTGTTAGCTTCTTAATTTTTTTAACCCCCAATTCAATTCACTCACTTAAATTCCCTAAAGTCGATCAAGTTCATCAACTGAAATATTTCTCTCTGTAAAGAAGAAAAAGAAGAAGTCTAGGTTTTCAAGGTCAAGTCTCCAATTCACCATTTGTCACACCTTGAGCCTACACCTTGGGCGGAATTGACACTCGAAAACCATTGCTGGTCCTCAGAGAACCCTTGACCTTGCTTACTTACTCAGCGAAAGACTTAACAAGATAAACTCAAACAAAACATAGAATGTTATAGAAAATACATTCAACTAGCCCATAAGATAATGAAATGAAAAGACTGACGAACTAACATCTGACTGTCTATGTAGCCTCTAAAACCAAGAGTAGGAATGCTAAACAAAACATAGGCTTGAAAAAAATCTAAAAGGAATACTTACCTTGGCTATACTCGACTTCTGAATGACTTAACTCAATATAAAGCAATAAAGCATTATGCAATATATTAAAAAGATTGTAAAAACAGTGGAAACAATTTAGTTCCCTAATGAAAATGCAATAACAAACTCATGTTTACTCATATAATAATGTAATATAGTTTATTTGGGAGTTTCTCTAACCGACAACCACCACTATGAGCCTAATTGGTGATACATCATCTTGCCACACTTCTGGAACAGTCCTATACTTTGCCGTCATATAGTTTGACTTAACTAAGTGTATCCACTAGTCTATTCTAAGATGCACACTTAAGGATTCATCTAAAAAGTATGATCCTTTATTACCCATGATGATGACATGGTTTATGTAGATTTAGTTAATGTGAACACACATCCCTATATCGGTGCTCAATACTACTCCCAAATAAACTTAGCTCATTTGTTTTAAATCAAAACTTCTTTTTTTGTTTGAGATAATTACTCAAAACTTCAGCTTAAAATCTTTCTTGGAAATCTGTGTTTCCCTTTCTTGAACAAATGTGAAAACATTTTTAAACTCTTGGGAATACTTAGTTTCCTTATAACTTTTGGAGAAATGAACTCAAATCTTCCCTCTTTGCTTAACCTGAAACTTATGTCTTAAAACAAAGTTAAAACTTTCCTGAGAGACTTCTTGAAAAGACTTTATAAACCTCCTAGACTTGGCTCTTAACTTTTCTTGAATTTGAATTTATGTATTCAAGGTTATGATTCATGTTTCTGGATGACTTATAAGTGTTTAGAAGACATTTTGAGTAGTTAGAATCAATAGAAAGTGTTAGTACACTTTAGAAGGTCTTAATTTGACTAAATCACAAAAATATGGTGAAAAACCATGATTTGGGAGCATCCTGAGCACAAGGCGCCAACTTCTCGTGCGTTACAGGGGCGCGTAGTTCCAGCCCCTTTCCAGGAAAACTCGATGAACTTTTTGACTTTTTCTGACCTTAATTCAATTATTTTCAAGTCCTTTTCTGCAATTCACTTTAGAATCAAGTACCCAAGACATATACTCAAAGTTCTATCTGTAAATATCATTTTAATATCAAGAAATTCCTTAATCTCAACTCATGTTTAAGAACGAAGTAATTCAAGAACAACTATCAAGAACATTCAAATCCCAATATTTTTTGAATGAATTCGCGCTGAATCAAATATAATTGGCACGTGGGTGAACAAACCCAATGTTAATGAAAGTCTCACATACCTTGTAGTATCGAATCCCTGGAGAAACTCACAATCAATTCCTCACGAAGACAACAAAATCTTGATCTTTCTTCCCCTTTCTCTTTTCTCCAAGCCCTAGCGTGAACTTCAACTTTTCTAAACTGACTAACATCTAATTTAACCCTAATTAATCACCCAAAATGAATAGAATAATAGGATGCAGAAAAGACCAAAACACCCTTTAAAAATGGTGATTGGACTTTTGCTTATTTGAACAACCCAGCTTCCAGTGGGCATATCTCACTCATATGAACTCGGATCGCGCAAACTCGGTTGCATTGGAAAGATAATTCCAAGATATTTCCTACGATATATTGAAACATACCTAAATCATTCTGATATAGGAGTTATGATCGTTTGAAATTGACCAAAACTCAACTTTAACACACAAAAAATTTCGAAATATTTATTTTCTTTCCAAAAATGACTTTCCAATTTTCGACTTCTTTCTAGTTCTTTCCTGTTACAGGGAATTACAATATGTTTCCCTTGGGCACATTCATCCTCAAATTAGCTTACTCTTAGTAGGCTAATGGTGTAACATCTAACATTCAGCTCAAACACCCAACAAGCAATGCAAAGTATAACATGCAATCTCATAAATTAAAGAGTACTAAGAAGAGAATTAGTACCTTGATCTGGGATTTCTACACATTTGAAGAGTTGTGAGAATATCTTCTTCATATCTTCTTCACCTTCCCAAGCATCTTCCTCAACAAACTGGCTACTCCAAAGAACTTTGACTGATGCTACTTCCTTAGTCCTTAACTTGTGAACTTGACGATCTAGAATTTGGACCGGAATCTCTTCATAAGATAAACTATACCTGATCCCAGTAACTTTATTTAGTAGGATAAATGAAGGATCGCCCATGTACTTCTTCAACATAGAGATGTGAAATACTATATGAACTGCTGCCAACTCGTGTGGTAGCTCCAACTCATAAGCTACATTACCAAATCCTTTGATATTCTGTAAGGGACAATATACCATGGACTAAGTTTTACCTTCTAACCAAATCTCATAACAACCTTCATGGGCAAATGTGTCTAGTTGACCCAATCATCTACTTAAAATTCTAGCTCCTTTCTCCTAACATTAGTGTAGGATTTCTGACGACTCTGCCGTTTTCAACCTCTCTTGAATCACTTTCACCTTCTCCATAGCTTGATGAAGTAAATCTATTCAAATAAACCCAGCTTCACCAACTTCAAACCATCCAATAGGTGGTCTGCACCTTTTCCCATAATGAGCTTCACACAGAGCCATTTGGATGCTAGAGTGGTAGCTATTTTTGTAAGCGAATTCGATGGGAGTTAGTTGATCATCCCAATTACCTTTAAAATCAATCACGCAAGCCCTCAACATATCCTCTATGAAGTAAATTGTGCACCTCTGTTTGAAATAGTGGAGGCGGGAATCCCATGAAGTCTTATGACCTCTTGAATATATAGTTTGGTATAGTGCACCGTCTGACTGGATGGTCTTTACGGGTAGAAAATTGGGCTGATTTTGTCATTCTATCAACAACCACCCAAATAGAATCATGTTGTTTGCGAGACCTTGGAAAACCTGTGATGAAATCCATATTAATGATCTCTTTATTCCATTAGTAAGTTTATAACTTCTTGTAAACTGAAATATCTAGGATTAAACAAAGAAACTAAGAATAGTTATTTTTGGAAAGAATAGGAGAAATCAGGAAAATTTTCCACGTGTATAAGTAAGTTTTTTTTTTTTCATTTTCAAACGACCATAACTTCTAGCTTAAGATGAGTTAGGGTCACCTCTTTATATGGTTGGAAAGCCCTTGAAGATATATTTTCAACGCTTCCATGTTTTTGTATTTTTGATAGCTATGCCTATCAAAAGTTGGGCTGTTGGATTGAGGAAAATCCAATCTGGATTTTAGCAATGGTAAAATGGTCATTTTACCCTACTATTTCCTAATTTGTTTTAAGGGATTATTAGGGGTAAAACTAATCCTAAAGTCAGTTTTAGAAAATTGAAATACGCTTAGGTCTTGGGAGAAAAGAGAAGAGAAGAAGGAGAAGGAGAAAAGGCCAAGAATTCACCAAGAATGCCAAGATCTTCGAGTGAAATTCGTCGGGAGTGATCTCTATAAGGTATGTGAACTCTTTCTGTGTTAGGTTCCTTCACCCCGCACCAATATGTTTAATTCATCGAGTTTTGAATAGATTGGTTGATGAATATTGAAGTTTTTGATGAACAATTATTAAGTTCTTGATAGTTAAGTTGTAGCATGTTCTAGTTGATTGAATTCATGTTATCGGGTTGTTTTTCTGGTCCAATCTATTGGTTATTGAGGTTATTAGTGATCCTAAGTGAGATTTATTGAATTTTAGGAATCTTATAGATGAAAAACACAGAAGCAAAGTCGGAGGTCCCGTTTGAAAAACCCTGGGGCACCACGCCTACCGGAGCCCCTCAAGACAGCCTCTGTCTGACAGACCTTGGCGTGCCGCGCCAGTCATAGCGCCTCATACTAGAGTCTGTCCGTTAGCCTCTGGCGCTCCGCGCCCCTCAAAGCGCCACGGTCACCTGGAGATCTAATTCTTTCCCTATCTTTTTGTACTAGTTCCAAGCGATGTTGTCACGACCCCGAAGTACACCCTAGAATATAGGGCATCCTTCAAGCCAGTAAACGGGGCAGTTGACCTTTCGGAGGTCTTTTACAAGTCCTTTGACATCATTCATTGCATACATGTATGCAAAGTAGTGCGTGATTAAAACTTTTCACAGAATTGAATAATACTTCAAAAGTATCTTTCATAAAAAATCATAGGAAAGACTAAGTCTCAAAGTTGCCATCTTAGACATACGAATATCTTGGGTCACGGCCAATACATTAACAAATATAAATATCTAAGTCTATTACAATATCTTTAACAAGGAAAGCTAAACATAGTTATGTCCTCGAATCAATTGAGTACATATCACAAGAGCATATGAAGAGGTACCATATAATAGTCACAACCAAATCATAATACACCTTACCAAAGGGGGTCCACTAGGGCTGCCACACAATGGTTACTAGGATAGCTTCATGACTCTCCTTAGGATGGTTTCATGCCGTTCCATCCAACCTACCCCTAAGTCCATCACTCACACAAGAAGGATACCATTACGGCTTTCGACTTCAAGGATATCATAACCTTCTATTTAGATTGAAGGTTCCACATTAATGACCCTCTTAACTATGTCAAGATCATATTTCAATCATATATACACATACATGACCAAGGTGTTTTAGCCTACTAAGTCAAGAGTCATATTTATATTGTTAATGTATCAAGTAGAGGGACATAGGTCTACCACAACAAGACATACATACTTCATCTTATCACATGTACAATCACATTCAAGTAGCACGTAGGTCAACTAAGTATGCTAAAAGTCAGCCTACTTATTCCTATAAAAAATCAACAAAACTCGTCATAAGACTCATATAGTCAACTAGGAAGATTCATACTTCATCATCAATCAACACACATGAAGGCATCACCTTAGTCTACTATAGACACCTATCATCAACTAGAAGAACTCATACTTTGACTTCACATATACACAGAAGTCACATAGACCTTCACAATGATCACATATACAAGTTATAACATGATAACATCATAATTCATAAAGTACTGTCGTCGAGGCCACATTCTTTACAAGTATATCACAAAAGCACTGCCACCATAACATGACCATACCACACATTTCAATTGAAACACCTATACTACACAATATAGAAGAGGTTAGGTTAACATACCACCATTCCAACATCAACACCTCCAATCCACAGCCAATTCAACCAATTCAATCCATACAAACTCTTACCAATAACCACAATCACCAATTCAACCCAATTATAAAACTATACAATGGCCCAAGATGATACAACATGAAATTCATCAAATTAGTACAACCTATATCCAATTGTAACATGCTTCTTACATAATTCAATTACCTAAAGTAATCTACACAAGAAAGCAATACAATAGATACATAATCAAATCACCCATAATATAGCCAAATTAAGGGTTTCATGATTTGCATGGGTTCATAGCAATTTTGGTATAAAATCATTTAATTAACATCAATTCATCATTAATAACTGATTCAAATTGTTTTATGCAAGAACCCATGGCTAGATGCCAAAATAGAACAATTCATATTTTGAGAAGTCTTGGAAAAAACATTGAAGTTTGGCTCCTTTAATAAAGAGAATTCAAGATGAAACGCCATACCTTGATTGATGATTAGCCACGAAATTGAAGTAGAATTGATGGAGAAATCATTCTCCAAGCTCCCACCTTGCTTCAAGCTCCTATGGAGTTCTAGAGAGTTCTTTTTCGGGGTTTGGGTTTTGATTTTTGAATAATGACTTGACTTGGGGTTCTAGTCTTAAAAAATTGCTTAAAATACCCAAAAATTCCTTAAGTAACCGTCCAAACTATTTTTAGAACAGTAGGTGAAATACCCAAAATAACCTTGGCTTGGCCGAGACACATGCAGAAAATCTGCAGGTGTAAATTGACGAATGGACCTATGGCCCGTAGACCCACCAACGGACCGTCCTGCTGGTCCGTGGTTTAGGTTAGAGGATCATAACAAAGGGGTCTAAGTTCCCACACTAAGTATGCGCTACTCCCTCAAAAGATGGGGCTTCAACAAGACAACGGTCTGTCGATTTGTCACCGTTCGCGGAGATTGCCTTGGTCAGTTTTGACCCAAAGGTTGGGTCCTCCTAAAGAACCCTTAGGTTTGTCCTTGGGGAGTCGTGCTCAGACGTTTCCAACAAAAATACACTCGTAAAGATGTTAGGAACCTCCCACATCAATTTTAACCAAAATAAACACGTAAAACATGCAAAGGCACACTAAAACAAACAAGCACGTCTCAAGGCAACACTTTCGAACGTCTTGGATGTTCTTGGACGTTTGACCTCCAAAAATTACAAAACTTTAAAAACTGCCTCAAAACACTATTATAGACCATTATAGAACCTTAAAACCTCATGACACACATGGTAGGCTCTAGATTCACCTAATCCATTTTAGAGGTCTTACAGATGTACCCACACTTATTAGTTGGTTCTAACACTCTAAGGTATATCAAAATATCATGAAATAATCCATAAACATGTATCATGAATCTTAAATCCATAATTCAATTCAAGGAAAGTTAGGAGCGAAGTCAAGGAAGTTAAGAAGTCAAGTTTAAAGCTATGAAGTAAGTTAAAGTAAAGTTTCTTAAAGTTTTCAAGAGTCTTAAACAAACATTTTAACTTTGTTTTAAAGCTCAAGCTACAAGTTGAGCAAAGAGTAATGATTTGAATTTAAATCTCAAATATTGTAGGGGAACTAAGCATTCTCTAAGAGTTAAACTTCAAGTCAAGTAAAGAGTAAAGAGTTGAGTTCATTTCACAAAAGATATAAGGGAACTAAGTAATTCCCTAGAAAGTTTATAAATGTTTTTACATTTAAGTTAAAAGGAAACTAAGATTTTCCAACAGAGTTTTGAACGAGAAAAGAAACATAGATTCCAAGAGGGCATTTTAAAGCTTAAAAGGGTTGAGCAAATTATCTCAACCTAGAGGAAGGAGGTTATTTTAAAAGCATGAGCTAAATTATATTTTGGGAGTAGTATTGAGCACCGATATGGGGATGAGAGTTCATATTAACTTAAGTCTCCATGTAAACCATGTAGCCATAATGGGTATTAACAGGTCATAATTTTTAGATGATCACTTGACATTAGCTAGTGAATCTACTAGGTTGAGGATATTCTATGTGACGACAAAATATAGGACAGTTCTGGCAGCGTCGGCGAGATGTTTTATCATCACTTAGGTTCATAGTTGTGGTTGTCGGTTAGAGAATCTCCCACAGAACTATATTACTTTCATATATATGTATATTTGAGTTGCTTCTACCTTTTCTTTGATGAATTTAGTGACTTTACTAGTTAACAAGCTTTTTATATATATATCGCATGTGCTTTAAATTGCTTTATATACATACATTGAGTTGATTAATTCTTGAGTTGAGTAGAGCCAAGGTAAGTTCATCTTCTTCTCATCAAGCTTAAGCTGTTGTTTAGCATTCCAACTCACATACTCGTACATTTAATGTAATGATGCCAGTTGGTCTGCATCGTCTTATGATGCAGACGTAGGTAACAAGGATATACATCCAGCGCTTCCTTGATCCAGTTTGAGCACTCATAGTCATAGGTGAGCCTCATTTCATTCAAGAGGATCCTTTTTATGCTTTTCAACCTTGTTTATTTGTTAGATTGTTGTGGGGTCTTTCCCAACATTCATCTTAGTGTTTATAGAGGCTTTATAGACAGATAGTTAGTTAGTTCAGCTGAATCATTTTTGTTTCAAATATTTTATTTTGACACTAAATTTTCATTTTGGCTAAGATATTAATTTAAGTCATTTTATAAAAATGTTTTTCCTTTAATATTGATTAAGTCTTCCGCTGAGTTAAGTAATCCAGTCCAAGGGTTTGCTCATACTAACAATAGTCATTGGGTGCCGGCCATGTCCAGGGAATAGGGTCGGGGCGTGACAAAGTTGATTATAGGGAATTAAGAATCTGACTGTAAATGTATGGACCTAATTGGCAAAAGTAACCCACTAGTAAAATCCACATACCTAGTGACAAATTCCACTGAGAAGTCTTTCGATTTTGGGGCTGAAATTGATGGAACGTTGCTACCTTCTTGAACTAGGGTTGCTCAACCTCTATCTCGTCTTATGTTCTAATTTTCTTAGTTTTTGATGAATGATATGACTTAGGTAAGTTCTAGTTATGTTTCTACGCTAAAACTAACCATAAACTATGTAGTTTAGGGTTAAAACAACGCAGTTTAGGGGTCTAATGAAAAAGGAAAAAACCGAAATACCCCTGACTTAAAGTTGCAGACGGGTTGACCATGACCATCCTTACGGACTGTGAGATGGACCACAAACCGTAAAGTCTGTCGTGGTCTACACATAGTCTAGGTACTAGTCCTCTGTTTCATGAACCCTTATCACGACTCGTGTCGAGGACCATGGACCGTAAAGGTCCCTGTGGTCCTTATTGGGTGAGGACTGGAGCCTACTAGTTAATCCTCACGGACGCTCTCACGAGCCGCCATGAATACCAAAGGGGGATATTTTCTGACTTCCACGGACCCTCCCACGGTCTAGGTGAAGGTCCACGGACCGTTAAAGGGTTCGCTGTCTTCACTTAGACCTAGGGTTTAGGGACAAGTTAGTAGGGTCCAATGGTTCAATCACCACTGATTCCAACCACCATGGACCGTCGTCATGACCACGGCCCATGAAGGGTCTTGTGGTTTGACGCTTGGGCCTGGTAGAGTCCAAGCTTGGACCACAGGCAGGTCTATGGACTGTGGAATCTGTCATGGTCCATGAACCCTACCATGGCTCACTTCTTCAGGTGAGTTCTAAATTATTTTCTTGGTTTGATTTCCGAGGTGTTACATGATGACACAAACTACAATCCACCATTAGGTAAGCCAACCCATAGCTAGAAACCAAGAGTAACGGGTTATTACGTCGAAGAAACATAAGGGATCGGGGAATAATATCAAAATTAAAGAAGGAAAAATAAATCAAAGTATACCTACAAAACAACCCTAAGGCCTGACATCAATTGGTAGTCGAGTTTCTAACCAAATTATGAGTACAAGGCTTCACAAATACAATTATATAAAGAACTGTCTCAAAATACAAAATAAATATTTGTACTAGCTAACAGAGGGAGATAGTCAAACCTGAATGTTAGAGGCTCACCCTAGTCTCTGAATCCCAAAATGATGCTCCGCACGAGGCCTAAATTAACAGTGAAAACTCATACTATGGTCTGCAGAAAGTAAAAATGTAGTATGAGTACCAACAAAAGGTATTGAGTAGGCATAGGTAATTAAGCTCCAAATATAAAGACGATATAAATGATAGGTATATAGGGCAAGTAGAACACAAGCAACTAAAGAAGAGATATTATATAGTTTAAGATGAACAACTACAAAGGACTATAATAATACAACAAACAAGAGATTGAGAAAAGAGAACATACCTTAAGGCAATAGTCCGACAACCAAATCAAGACACGAACCTACTATTGGGCCATCAACCTAGGATAAACCATCGGTATACACCACTCCTCAATATAACCATGCAAACGGGGTCAATCTAGCCACATCTGAGTCAAGAGTTCCAAGATAGGGATAATTTTAAACCATTTATCGAACTAACTATGAAATGAACATAAGATACACAATTATAGACAAACGATATCCAAATCGGACCCCATAAGCATGAAAGTTACAAAATGAAAAACATAACCCAACCGACCCCCAACAAGTTTGATGGGTGCAAACAACAATCAAATATACTAGTGATAAGAAATGCCCATGCATACAAGTTATGCAATAGAAACCAATAGAACCTTCAGAACCAGATGCCACACAACTTTGTATATACACCTAGCTCCTGCCTGACAGTTAGGTAGAACCTATGTGGATACCCTTATCATGTTCACTGTGTCAGACGGCTAGAGGGACTCATAGAAGACTCTGCAAGTCTGTATACACAGTATTTTTTCAAATTTTTTTTCAATTTTAAATTAATTGTGATGCATAAAAATTAAAAAAAGTCGCTCTTAATATCTGTTAATCACAACTCTTAAATAGACCTTTTCCTCCCTCCGCTAAAGTTTATTGCTTAGTTATTGTTGTGTTGTTGGAGTTTTCACTTTTAATATAATATAAATAAATAAATAAATATCAATATAAATTATAGAAGATACACTAAATTGAGTGTTTTTAGAATATATATATAGATAATTTATTGTGACACCTCTCGATGTCTTCCAATTAGATTTATCTTCAAATGTTTAATATTTTTTCTCTTTTTTTATCTAATCGTGATATGTAAAAATAAACATAGTCAGTCTTAAAATCTTTTAATTACAACTCTGAAATAGACCTTCTCCTCCCTCCCCCATAGTTTTGTGCTTAGTTATTGTTGTGTTGTTAGAGTTTTTTCTTTTAATATGATATAAATAAATAAATAGCGATATAAAAATATATAAGATATATTTAATTGAGTATTTCTATTTTGAGTGTTATAGTGAATTAACATTCAAGTTATGGATTTTTCAAATTCCGTTGAACTTAAAAATTAGTATATTCTGTTTTTTAAGAAAATAAGAATAGAAAAACTTAAAAAATTCATAATTTAGAAATGTGAGGAAATCCCTCCATTCAGAGTCTACAAAGGATAGTATGAAAATGTGTATTTTACCTTATTACAGAAATCATAACTCTTTAAAAAAGTCACAATCCTTCGGAAAGATCACAACTCATCGAAAAATTACAACTTTTTTGAAAAGTCACAACCATTCAATGATAAAGGGTGTATTCTTTTTACATAATATAATAAAGGGAAAAAATGACGAAATATTTATGATTTTTACGTGGACACCTATATATTTTAAAACACACAATTAAATATCATAGTGGGTAATAGGTCCTATCAAAAGTTTGATATTGTGACAACAATTTCGGTCAAATTTCGAATATATTACGAACCCATTTTTCCTTAAATTTAATATAAATTTATATCATATATCATACAAAATATATACTAAATTGAGTATTTTAATTAGAAGAAGGACAACAAAAAACTTTTTAAAATGTAGTTTAAAGGAAACCCTTCTATTTATAGCCAAAAATGAGTAGTATAAAAAGGTGCATATTATGCCTTATAAAACAATCACAAACGTTTAGAAAAATCACAATCCTTCAAAAATGTCACAACTCATCAAAATCATATTTCATTGGAAAAGTCAGTACCCTTTGAGAAAAGTCACAATTTTTTTGGCTTACGTGCACACTCTATGACTCCACGTAGTTGAGATGCATGAGAGAGGTTTGGATGTCACGCAAGCTAAATAAGGTGTAAAAAATTATAAAAGTATTGTTTGGGAGGGCGGTAATAGAACCTTAGTTTGGTTAAGCTATTTCTCTGGGATTTCTCTCATTGTCTAGGGAGATACTTGTGCCTTATCCCAACAATTTAACATTAAAGCTACGATATTCATGCTTTTTAGGTAGTATATATAGTCTTGTTCAATTTTAATTTGATATGACAATTTTAAAAATAAAGAAAACTTTTAATTTTTTTAAGGATATGTAGAATGTACATTTTTTGTCTTAAACATGTCACATGAAAGTTAGAAGTATAGAATATCCTCCCCCCTCCTCCCCCAACCCATAAAAAACCATTCTATTTTAAATTGAACAAAAAATACAAGTACAACCAAATAAATTTGAAATCGAGAAGTACTTGTTAAATTTAGTTTGGACTATTCAAACAAGTTTTTGCAGTTGGCAATCGAAAATCGTTGAACTTCTCTTCAGATTGAAGATGCTGCAAATGTTTGTTTAAGGCAATGAAAATGAATAGATATGAATTATCTAGAATATTTCCGTGTGTAGTTGAGTTATTCTATTCTCATTGCTGCATATGTTTTTGTTGATCTATATAATTGACCCAACAAAATCTTGTCACTGCATCATTCAACATTTCTCAAAATCTTCAATGTTTTATGAATAATAGAAAACTTAGAAAATTTATTGTATAAATATGTGGAAAACCCCCTATATTTATAGCCATACTATTTATCATGCCTTAATTACCTGATAAGTCAAACCCTTTAGAAAATTACAACCATTCATAAATCTCACAATTCACCGCAAAAGTCATAACTCTTCAGAGAAGTTATAACCGTCAATGTGAAAAGGTGCCAACATTAAATATAATATAGTAGAAATAATACCTTAAAAGTATGAACTAATTTCTAATACCCCCAATTTAAAACACCCAATTCAAAAATATTTATAAGACATACTAAATTGACTGTTTTAAGTTGGCGGATCATAGTAATTTAACATTCAAGTTAGGGAGTTCGTGATTTTAAGTAGTAGTAGTAGTAGTAGTAATATGTATATGTATATGTATACACACACACATACTAGTTCCAAGAAATGTGCGTTGCACGTCTGTCCCATACAATTATTATAAAGTTGAATTATCATATATAAAATATTGAAATTAAAATTATTAGTTTTACCAATTTATATTTTGTTCATTAAATAAAACATCACCGACTAGTGCATTGACCATCAAACAAGAAATATGGAAAACTAATTAAGAAAAACATAGGTGTCAAAGGTTGAAGAACTAATTAAGAGTTATATTCTTGAAGAACTACAATTCAAACAAGAAAAAACAACTAGAATTTTCTTTGACAATAACTCTTCATTAAGCTATCAAAAGGTCCCGTGTTACATGGAAGAAGAAGCACATTGATGTGAAGTACTATTTCTTGTGAGATCTCAATAATGAAGGAACAATAGAGTTGGTGTAGATATTGTGACATGAATTTTTACTAAACCTAAAATACGAGGAGGTTGTTGTGTAACGATACTATGGACGAGCTCAAGAAGATCATGAAGTTAAACTGAAGCTCGAAAGATTTCAGTTTAAGGGAGGGTGTTAGTTTTAATAAGTTACGTTAGGAATAAAATATCTATCGTTATGTCTGTCCTAGTTTTTGTCCTAGTCTTTAGGAAGAAGTTTAACTGTGGGTTGTTGTCAAGTTTTTAGGAGACAATCTTAGTGTAGTAGTTTCTAATTTTTAGCTCCAGTTTTTCTGCAATGTATTTGTTTTATAAAAAGATTGCTGCAACACTAAAACAAAAATAATTTTTAGCGGCATTAAATATTGAAATTAATAAAGAAAGCTAAAGTCTTTATCAGCATTATATAAGTACCATTAAAACCAATGCCGTTAAAGTCTTTAGGAACATATACAAACAGTGCTAATTGCCGCTAAAAATACATATTTAACAGCAACTAAAAATAATTGCCGCTAATGATCATTTTTTATGTAGTGCAGACAACATAATAAAACACTCAAAAAATTTCTTTTTCACATACTACCTCTGCTCTAATCTATCTATTCTTTGTTTTTTTTTTCTATCACTAATTGACCCTCAAAATTTTTGTCACTGGAATATTTCTCAAAATATTCCTTATTTTATGAAGAATAAACACTTAGAAAATTCATTGTTTGAAAATGTGGAAAATCATCTCTATTTATAGCAAATAGAAGATAGTATAAAAAAATATTTATTAGGCCTTATCTGATAAGTCATAACCCTTCTGAAAATCACAACCATTCATAATGGTCACAAATCATCGGAAAAGTCAGAACTCTTCGGCGAAGCCATAACCATCAATGTGAAAATGTGCCAAGTTTTAATATAATATAGTAGAAATACTACCTTAAAAGCATGAATTCGCTTATAATGCCCCCAACTTAAGACACTCAATTTAAAAATATATAGAAGACATACTAAATTGAGTATTTTATGTTTGGGGGATTATAGTAATTTAACATTCAAGTTAGGGAGTTCGTGATTTTAAGATAATAATGGTAGTGTGTGTGTGTGTGTGTGTATATATATATATATATAAGACAAGAACAAGTAAGAATTACATTCCATAATGTTTACTGAATAAAATGGTTACATATACTTTGTTGAATACATATACTTAGCAGTTATAAGAAGACAATTGAAGCATAATACTATCTGAATACATATACTGATCGTTTCTCTGTCTTTTTAAAGAAAACAATTATAACATTTGCCTAGCATCTCAAATAGCCGAACTATAATGGCCAGAATACAATCCAAAGAAATTGTAGCTAATAATTTTATAAGGAATGGGGTGTTGGGATCTTCTGAACCTGCAAAACATTAGCAATGCGGCCCTGAATCAACTTGAAGCGACAAGTCTCACCAGTAGCTATCTTGTTATCTTTTCGAAATTCTGTCCATCCTCTTTTTATGATAGCCCTACGCTTAGTGTACTCTATTTCCACTCCCCATCTTATTCCTTCTTCATTAACCAACCTCATATTCTTCATATTGACTATGTTTGTCCTCTTGGCGAATCTTATTGGGATAGTCTAATAAATATATTTATCAAACAAACATGATCATTATATTTTTAAGAAAAAATGATTTGATTGTGAAGGAATGAAAAATCTAGCAAATGTACAAATTATTAAACCTTACCAAATAGGTAGTGTGTGTCTTTTTAATAACAATTTCAAAATATGGAGTGTCATCAGCTAAGTTCACCACGCTATGCCGATTGTTATTCTTTTGACCAACTTCTTCACTTCTATGATTAGCTTCTTCGACCTCCTGATCTGCAACAGGCTTGATATAAGTATATCAACTACAATGATATGGTTCATATCGAAATGTTACGGTATATCTATGATCACAAGTTTTAAAGTTTTATGGCAAAATACATTAATCTTATGACATATTTGTAATCACTGCTTTCAATAGTAAGCTTCATTTCATTTTAAAACTATATGTGTCTATTGAAATTTTTATGACATAAACTGAAACATGGGAGTTGCTACTTGTTTTTAGGAAAGATTAAAGATCTTATGTTGATATAAAAGTCTCTATCGACACTAAAAACAGTCTCTTAATTATTTTAAAAAGTCTAATAAGCTTTTGGTCTTACCAGTACCAATTTTGGGTTGTTGCTCGTGATCCTCGCAACCTTAACTTATTTCTTGAAATAGATATCTAAATGCAATGTGTTACTACTTAATGCATTCACCCAATAACTAATAACCAGTTAAGGATATTACTTACCTTGAGACTCTTCTTCTGCAAGTTCGTTAGCATTAGTTTGAAGGTTAACCGGAATATCTTTCTCTTCTTCATCAACTATATTAGCATTAGTCTCAAGGTTAACTGGAATATATTCCTCTTCTTCCTCAATTACATTTGTATCAGTCTAGAGGTTCAGTCGAATATCATCGTTTTCTTCCCCTTCTTGTCTTTTTCGTATTATCTTCTAAACTAAGGGGCCATGGCTCAAATTTTCAGTAGAATGATCCAAAATATCCATAGAATCATATGATTCAGTATCTTGTATCGGATATTCAATTTCAACTATATCCATACCAAATATGGTGACATCAAAATGATCACGAGCATTGTATGTAAACATCAAAAGTTGCTTGACGCTTATTGCGTAGAAGTCACTAAATTCCTTCCACCCTTTCTCCAACCAAATTTGTCCTTGAGAATGTTCCACTTCGACCTCCCATGCTTTTCCATAGGGAGCCTGAAGAAACACATGATTTAACATGTCCTTGCAGTGGCTCTCTGCAAATACTGGTGGAATCCTCTGTATGCAAAATATATTTGAATTCAGTATCATACGACATAGGATGAGACAGAAGTAGATCTACATAATTATATTTTTTAAATCTTGGAACAAACCTACAAAATGGTATACATGCATGTGTATACAATATATTTTTTCAACCTATGTTAAATTGTCCCACATTAACTAAGAGAATGAGTTGTAGGTCTTGTGGATTTATTATCTGATTATCTACCTTCTTCTATTGAATAAGGCTAATTATTCAATTCTTACATGACATCAAACCTAATTATATATTCAACTTGTAAGTACCTCGACCAATAAATTCTACAGGTAAATGCTCCTCCTATCAACATATTCATATATTTGGTTTATCTAATGTTGAAATCATGGTATATGTTGATGCTCCAAGCCTCCAAATGTCTACCATTAGGTGTGGAAGAAATATTTTTTTTGTTGAGTGAATGTACTTTTGTCTTCAGACAAGATTTTGAGAAATTCTCGTTTAATACCCATATATAATTTCTTAAAAGTATATTGTGATTGTTGGATCTAAATCAATAGTTAACAAGGAGAAATAATTGCAATAAAATAGAATTGGTAATCCGTGAGTGAATTAAAGATTGAAAAACAGAATTAAAGACGGAAGATGTAGGAAGTACTTACGAGACGACATAATTCATCCAAGGAACAAATGATTTGAATGAACTTTGGATGAGACATCTGTTGAAATCAACTTTAAAAGTTCAAACCCTTGAAATTCAAATTCAAGAAATTTTCTATTTCTTTAAAATCAAAAATAAGAAATTTATGGAATATAACAATAATGGGGTAATGAAGGACTAGGGTCTAAATCACTTACCTGAATGCTTAATCTCAAAAAACCTCCGTCAGATCGCCCACACCGAGCTCTCAGGGTTCAAAAATGGAAAATGGAAAAGAAACCCTAATTTTGGAAAAACTTAATTATGCCTAGGCATTGCTCTTCACGATTGCAAAAAGGAAGTTAAAGCACCCATTTTATAATGGGGTGAAATATAAATTTTTACCCGGGACATTCCAACCATGTGATATGAATCACATGAAACAATGAGATACGACCTCGAAGGAAACAACCTGATCACGAGGAAGAGAACATCAGTTACGAGATATATATGAAACAACAAAAGGCACAGAACATTCACCAATTGGAACCTCGGGATTAGTTTGGAATTCCAAGCACATAAATCAGATATAGTACCCAACTAAATTCGACATACCAGACTCACCAGAACCATTAAAATATGGATTCGAGGTTTGCTTGACCCAACACCCATTAAAGCCACAACATACCAATTTGAAAAAACTTATTCATAATATATATTTTGATGTATATAAGGTGATGTGACACCTCTCTATGTCCTTGTAACAAACCAAATTCAAAAAGAAAGAAAAAATATAGGTTTTATGTAACACCTCGGACTCGAGAAAATTGAAAATGCAGCTTTCTATAATCTGGTGTCAGAACTAATGGAAACCACCCACGAACCGTAGGTAGAACCACAGAGTGTAGGTGGGGTCCCGTGGTTCAGTCCAGACTTGGGGGATTTTCAGAATCTAAATATCACACCTACGCCCGTGAACCACGATTCTTTGATTGATTTATATACCGTAGGATGGTTCTGTTGTTGGGTTCTAGAGTTTTATGCTCGTTTTGGTAAATCCTTGTTGGGCATACCACGAACCACAACCATGGACGATGGTTAGTAGTCCAACTAAGGTCCATAGGCGCCTCTGTGAATGGCCTTGGTCATCTTTAAGTTAGGGTCATATAGGTGTTTTTTATATGCAGCGGGCCCTTAAACTACATCGTTTAATGCCTAAACTATGCCATTTTATTGAGCGTGATCCTAATAACTTAGTCACACTTACCCAGAACCCTCATTCTCCAAAAATCATCCAAACTTGGAGCAAATAGAAGAGGAAAAAATTGACCAAACCTCCTAAGAACAAGCAACAATGTTCTTCAAGGTTCAACGATTTAACCTTAGATTTCCTCACCAGGTATATAAGATTTCACTAGTGGGTTCCTTTTATCCACTGGGTTCCTAGAATTCAGTCAGTTCCTTGATTCTCCATATCATGTCTAGACCTAGGGGTTATAAAAACCTTGGATATTTACTATTATTAAGTTCTTATAGTACCCTACATCGAAATAGCTTGTTTCTTGGAAAGTTGCTTAATTCTTTGTATGATACTAAAACCCTATTTTGTATAAATTATCTTTGTTCATGAATTATACTTGCTTGGTTAGTTAAACAAATAATCATTATCCGAATATCACATATTATTACATAAATGTTGCATTCTCAGATTGCATGTCAGTAGTAATTGAGCATTTTAGTTACATTTGTTTCATACACATATTCAGTTGAGAGTAGACTTATCACCAAGTTGGACTACGGTTCAATGTATCCTCATACTCCCAAGACTATGTTCTCACTAGGAGTATAAGTCCCCTCTATTGGGCATCAGATTTAGTGATCACGCCAGTCATGCCTTTATACTCCTGGCAAGGTATATTGAGTCCTCTCGATGGAGAGTATACATACGACTCCATGTTTTGCTCACAAGGTTTTATGCCAATTAATAGCAGCTCCCACGGTAAAACTCTTAGCATCTATATCGTACATGCTCAGTACATTCTAAGTACTAACACATACTTTGCAATACATCATTTCATGATGTATGTTGAGGTAATCAACATCCAGATCACACTCAGAACTCGGTCCACAGTTCAACAACTTTAGTGGTGAATCCTCATACTTCGAGGACAATAAACATGCTTTTCTTTTTAGTCTTTTTTTTTTCCAGTTTTCAGTTTTCTTAGAGTAAGCAGGGGCATGTTCGAGCAACTCAACTCTGTTAGAGGTTTTCCTTTGAGTTATATTTAAACTCTTAGTATGTTTATACATCCAGACTAGTTGAGTATTCCCCACTTTCAGTTATCCATTGTTTTAGGATCCATTTATTATATGTCTATTCTGTCATTCTGAGTATTCTTGATATATGCCATACGCAGGGTTAACTTGGGGTCACTCATGATTCTAGGACTTGTTTTACTTCAAGGGTGTAGCGGGGAGTGACATTTCATAGATCTATTGCCGATTCTGACGGAACCACCGATATTCTATAGGTGGAAAATTTCAGATGAATTAAAAATGTTAAGTACTAATACTCTTTTATGGTTCACTAGAATGACTCGTAGGTAGGTCTCGTAGGTGAGTTCCAGAATTAATAAATTTTTGAGCACCAAAAGTGGAACTTACTGTGTCCATGTATGAACCATGGGTTAGAATATGGACCATACATGGTCCCTTTATTCGAGGGTCTAGAATCCAGTTTCTGAACCCCATAGACCAGGTTGGTCCGTAGTTGGACCGAATGACGGTGGGTCCAACTGTCGATGAGATCCGACAATTATTCTAAAGGGGTTTTTTGTTAGCTTCTTAATTTTTTAACCCCCAATTCAATTCACTCACTTAAATTCCCTAAAGTCGATCAAGTTCATCAACTAAAATATTTCTCTCTGTAAAGAAGAAAAAGAAGAAGTCTAGGTTTTCAAGGTCAAGTCTCCAATTCACCATTTGTCACGCCTTGAGCCTACACCTTGGGCGGAATTGACACTCGAAAACCATTGCTGGTCCTAAGAGAACCCTTGACCTTGCTTACTTACTCAGCGAAAGGCTTAACAAGATAAACTCAAACAAAACATAGAATGTTATGGAAAATACATTCAACTAGACCATAAGATAATGAAATGAAAAGACTAACGAACTAACATCTGACTGTCTATGTAGCCTCTAAAATCAAGAGTAGGAATGCTAAACAAAACATAGGCTTGAAAAAAATCTAAAAGGAACACTTACCTTGGCTATACTCAACTTCTGAATGACTTAACTCAATATAAAGCAATAAAGCATTATGCAATATATTAAAAATATTGTAAAAACAGTGGAAACAATTTAGTTCCCTAATGAAAATGCAATAACAAACTCATGTTTACTCATATAATAATGTAATATAGTTTACTTGGGAGTTTCTCTAACCGACAACCACCACTATGAGCCTAATTGGTGATACATCGTCTTGCCACACTTCTGGAACTGCCTATACTTTGCCGTCATATAGTTTGACTTAAGTAAGTGTATCCACAAGTCTATTCTAAGATGCACACTTAAGGATTCATCTAAAAAGTATGATCCTTTATTACCCATGATGACAACATGGTTTATGAAGACTTAGTTAATGTGAACACACATCCCTGTATAGGTGCTCAATACTACTCCCAAATATACTAAGCTCATTTGTTTTAAATTAAAACTTATTTTTTTGTTTGAGATAATTACTCAAAACTTCAGCTTAAAATCTCTCTTGGTAATCTGTGTTTCCCTTTCTTGAACAAATGTGAAAACATTTTTAAACTCTTGGGAATACTTAGTTTCCTTATAACTTTTGGAGAAATGAACTCAAATCTTACCTCTTTGCTTAACCTGAAACTTATGTCTTAAAACAAAGTTAAAACTTTCCTGAGAGACTTCTTGAAAAGACTTTATAAACCTCCTAGACTTGGCTCTTAACTTTTCTTGAATTTGAATTTATGTATTAAAGGTTATGATTCATGTTTCTGGATGATTTATAAGTGTTTAGAAGACATCTTGAGTAGTTAGAATCAATAGAAAGTGTTAGTACACTTTAGAAGGTCTTAATTTGACTAAATCACAAAAATATGGTGATAAACCATGATTTGGGAGCATCCTGAGCACAAAGCACCAACTTCTCGTGCGTTACAGGGGCGCGTAGTTCCAGCCCCTTTCCAGGAAAACTCGATGACCTTTTTGACTTTTTCTGACCTTAATTCAATTATTTTCAATTCCTTTTCTGCAATTCACTTTAGAATCAGGTACCCAAGACATATACTCAAAGTTCTATCTGTAAACATCATTTTAATATCAAGTTCCTTAATCTCAACTCATGTTTAAGAACGAAGTAATTCAAGAACAACTATCAAGAACATTCAAATCCCAATATTTTTTGAATGAATTCGCGCTGAATCAAATATAATTGGCACGTGGGTGAACAAACCCAATGTTATGAAAGTCTCACATACCTTGTAGTATCGAATCCCAGGAGAAACTCACAATCAATTCCTCACGAAGACAACAAAATCTTGATCTTTCTTCCCCTTTCTCTTTTCTCCAAGCCCTAGCGTGAACTTCAACTTTTCTAAACTGACTAACATCTAATTTAACCCCAATTAACCACCCAAAATAAATTGAATAATAGGGTGCATAAAAGACCAAAACACCCTTTAAAAATGGTAATTGGACTTTTGCTTATTTGAACAACCCAACTTCCAGTGGGCATATCTCACTCATATGAACTCGGATCGCGCAAACTCGGTGGCATTGGAAAGATAATTCCAAGATATTTCCTACGATATATTGAAACACACCTAAATAATTCTGATATAGGAGTTATGATCGTTTGAAATTGACCAAAACTCAACTTTAACATACAACAAATTTCGAGATATTTATTTTCTTTCCAAAAATGACTTTCCAATTTTTGACTTCTTTCTAGTTCTTTCTTGTTACAGGGCATTACAATATGTTTCCCTTGGGCACATTCATCCTAAAATTAGCTTACTCTTAGTAGGCTAATGGTGTAACATCTAACATTCAACTCAAAAACCCAACAAGCAATGCAAAGTATAACATGCAATATCATAAATTAAAGAGTACTAAGAAGAGAATTAGTACCTTGATCTGGGATTTCTTCGGATTTGAAGGGTTGTGAGTATATCGTCTTCATATCTTCTTCACCTTCCCAAGCATCTTCCTCAACAAACTGGCTACTCCAAAGAACTTTGACTGATGCTACTTCCTTGGTCCTTAACTTGTGAACTTGACGATCTAGAATTTGGACCGGAATCTCTTCATAAGATAAACTATACCTGATCCCAGTAACTTTATTTAGTAGGATCAATGAAGGATCACCCATGTACTTCTTCAACATAGAGATGTGAAATACTATATGAACTGCTGCCAACTCGTGTTGTAGCTCCAACTCATAAGCTACATTACCAAATCCTTTGATATTCTGTAAGGGACAATATACCATGGACTAAGTTTTACCTTCTAACCAAATCTCATAACACCCTTCATGGGCAAAAGTTTTAAGTAGACCCAATCATCTACTTAAAATTCTAGCTCCTTTTTCCTAACATTAGCGTAGGATTTCTGACGACTCTGCCGTTTTCAACCTCTCTTGAATCACTTTCACCTTCTCCATAGCTTGATGAAGTAAATCTATTCAAATAAACCCAACTTCACCAACTTCAAACCATCCAATAGGTGGTCTGCACCTTTTCCCATAATGAGCTTCACACAGAGCCATTTGGATGCTAGAGTGGTAGCTATTTTTGTAAGCGAATTCGATGAGAGTTAGTTGATCATCCCAATTACCTTTAAAAATCAATCACACAAGCCCTCAACATATCCTCTATGAAGTAAATTGTGCACCTCTGTTTGAAATAGTGGAGGCGGGAATCCCATGAAGTCTTATGACCTCTTGAAGATACAGTTAGGTATAGTGCACCGTCTGACTGGGTGGTCTTTATGGGTAGAAAATTAGGCTGATTTTGTCATTCTATCAACAACCACCCAAATAGAATCATGTTGTTTGCGAGACCTTGGAAAACCTGTGATGAAATCCATATTAATGATCTCTTTATTCCATTAGTAAGTTTATAACTTCTTGTAAACTGAAATATCTAGGATTAAACAAAGAAACTAAGAATAGTTATTTTTTGAAAGAATAGGAGAAATCTGGAAAATTTTCCACGTGTATAAGTAATTTTTTTTTTCATTTTCAAACGACGATAAATTCTAGCTTAAGATGAGTTAGGGTCACCTCTTTATATGGTTGGAAAGCCCTTGAAGATATATTTTCAATGCTGCCATGTTTTTGTATTTTTGATAGCTATGCCTATCAAAAGTTGGGCTGTTGGATTGAGGAAAATCCAATCCGGATTTTAGCAAGGGTAAAATGGTCATTTTACCCTACTATTTCCTAATTTGTTTTAAGGGTTTATTAGGGGTAAAACTATGCCTAAAGTCAGTTTTAGAAAATTGAAATACGCTTAGGGCTTGGGAGAAAAGAGAAGAGAAGAAGGATAAGGAGAAAAGGCCAAGAATTCACCAAGAATGCCAAGATCTTCGAGTGAAATTCGTTGGGAGTGATCCCTATAAGGTATGTGAAGTCTTTCTGTGTTGGGTTCCTTCACCCCGCACCAATATGTTTAATTCATCGAGTTTTGAATAGATTGGTTGATGAATATTGAAGTTTTTGATGAACAATTATTAAGTTCTTGATAGTTCAGTTGTAGCATGTTCTAGTTGATTGAATTCATGTTATCGGGTTGTTTTTCTGGTCCAATCTATTGGTTATTGAGGTTATTAGTGATCCTAAGTGAATTTTAGGAATCTTATAGATAAAAAACACAGAAGCAAAGTCGGAGGTCTCGTCTGAAAAACCCCGGGGCACCACACCTACTGGAGCCCCTCAAGACAGCCTCTGTCTGACAGAACTTGGCGTGCCGCGCCAGTCATATCGCCTCATACTAGAGTCTGTCCGTTAGCCTCTGGCGCTCCGCGCCCCTCAAAGCGCCACGGTCACCTGGAGATCTATTCTTTCCCTATCTTTTTGTACTAGTTCCAAGCGATGTTGTCACGACCCTGAAGTACACCCTAGAAGATAGGGCATCCTTCAAGCCAGGAAACGGGGTAGTTGACCTTTCGGAGGTCTTTTACAAGTCCTTTGACATCATTCATTTCATACATGTATGAAAAGTAGTGCGTGATTAAAATTTTTCACAAAATTGAATAATACTTCAAAAGTATCTTTCATAAAAAATCATAGGAAAGACTAAGTCTCAAAGTTGCCATCTTAGACATACGAATATCTTGGGTCACGGCCAATACATTAAAAAATATAAATATCTAAGTCTATTACAATGTCTTTAACAAGGAAAGCTAAACATAGTTATGTCCTCGAATCAATTGAGGACATACCACAACTTTGCTTGAATGAATGCTAATATCAAAGCTTCACTTCAATGACTCCTCATAAATTCCACCTACTCCATTAGATATAAGACAAAATATATGGAATTAGCACATTAGAATCTACTAAGTAAGGTGACATGCAATAAAATCATGCTAAAAGGACATTTGTATAAAACATGCTCTTTTTGAAGAAAACTTCATAAGGCAAGTATAAGAGTCACTTACAAGTCAACATAAAAATATATAAGTCACATTCCACAATATAGCATCAATACCACTTCAAAGTACACAAACATGAGACCCTCCCACCAAAGGTTATTCTAAGGCTCACTTGAGTAAGTTATGAAGCGACCGCCCATACAACCCCTTCACACACACCTAAGTGATTCTTAAGACTACCTAAGATAATATTATTCCCATTTCATCAATGAAACTCCCTACCTAGAATTACTTTAAGACTTACCTAAGTAAGACATGATGAGACCGCTCATGCACCCTCTCCAAGCCTACCTAAGCAACCCTTAAAGCTACTATACATATGTATATTTTCATTCACATACAATTTACTTAAGTCACTATGTTCATGAAACCATTTAAAAGATATTCAATGATTAAGGATTTCATATAATTGTCTAGGAGAAGACCTAGGGAACCTACACACTAGCCTCTTCAAAGCCTACTCGTGCAATGTCTAAGCCGTTTCACATTCCACTACCGAAACATTATAGAACTTATCCAACCCTAGAATGTATCCCACATGATGAAATGAGGCAATAACTGATATAGACCATACTTACTAGGCATGGAATCTAGAATCTACCCTACTCCGATGGAGGGTGTTCTACTTGCCAAGGGAATAAATACGATACATCCCATGTAAGCACATGGTTAAGGAATATCAAGAATTTCTTTGTACTATAGTCTCATCTTAAGTAGAGTCACTCCCCAATCATACTCACTCGGTGATAGTATTTGATCCCATAGAGTAATTCAATCACAAGATCATATGAAGAGGTACCATATAATAGTCACAACCAAATCATAATACACCTTACCAAAGGGGGTCCACTAGGGCTGCCACACAATGGTTACTAGGATAGCTTCATGACTCTCCTTAGGATGGTTTCATGCCGTTCCATCCAACCTACCCCTAAGTCCATCACTCACACAAGAAGGATACCATTACGGCTTTCGACTTCAAGGATATCATAACCTTCTATTTAGATTGAAGGTTCCACATTAATGACCCTCTTAACTATGTCAAGATCATATTTCAATCATATATACACATACATGACCAAGGTGTTTTAGCCTACTAAGTCAAGAGTCATATTTATATTGTTAATGTATCAAGTAGAGGGACATAGGTCTACCACAACAAGACACACATACTTCATCTTATCACATGTACAATCACATTCAAGTATCACGTAGGTCAACTAAGTATGCTAAAAGTCAGCCTACTTATTCCTATAAAAAATCAACAAAACTCGTCATAAGACTCATATAGTCAACTAGGAAGATTCATACTTCATCATCACTCAACACACATGAAGGCATCACCTTAGTCTACTATAGACACCTATCATCAACTAGAAGAACTCATACTTTGACTTCACATATACACAGAAGTCACATAGACCTTCACAATGATCACATATACAAGTTATAACATGATAACATCATAATTCATAAAGTACTGTCATCGAGGCCACATTCTTTACAAGTATATCACAAAAGCACTGCCACCATAACATGACCATACCACACATTTCAATTGAAACACCTATACTACACAATATAGAAGAGGTCAGGTTAACATACCATCATTCCAACATCAACACCTCCAATCCACAGCCAATTCAACCAATTCAATCCATACAAACTCTTACCAATAACCACAATCACCAATTCAACCCAATTATCAAACTATACAATGGCCCAAGATGATACAACATGAAATTCATCAAATTAGTACAACCTATATCCAATTGTAACATGCTTCTTACATAATTCAATTACCCAAAGTAATCTACACAAGAAAGCAATACAATAGATACATAATCAAATCACCCATAATATAGCCAAATTAAGGGTTTCATGATTTGCATGGGTTCATAGCAATTTTGGTATAAAATCATTTCATTAACATCAATTCATCATTAAAAACTGATTCAAATTTTTTTATGCAAGAACCCATGGCTAGATGCCAAAATTCATATTTTGAGAAGTCTTGGAAAAAACTTTGAAGTTTGGCTCCTTTAATAAAGAGAATTCAAGGATGAAACGCCATACCTTGATTGATGATTAGCCACGAAATTGAAGTAGAATTGATGGAGAAATCATTCTCCAAGCTCCCACCTTGCTTCAAGCTCCTATGGATTTCTAGAGAGTTCTTTTTCGGGGTTTGGGTTTTGATTTTTGAATAATGACTTGACTTGGGGTTCTAGTCTTAAAAAATTACTTAAAATAACCAAAAATTCCTTAAGTAACTGTCCAAACTATTTTTAGAACACTAGGTGAAATACCCAAAATAACTTTGGCTTGGCCGAGACACATGCAGAAAATCTGCAGGTGTAAATTGACGAATGGACCTATGGCCCGTAGACCAACCAACGGACCGTCCTGCTGGTCCGTGGTTTAGGTTAGAGGATCATAACAAAGGGTTCTAAGTTCCCACACTAAGTATGCGCTACTCCCTCAAAAGACGGGGCTTCAACAGGACAACGGTCCGTCGATTTGTCACCGTTCGTGGAGATTGCCTTAGGCAGTTTTGACCCAAAGGTTGGGTCCTCCTAAAGAACCCTTAGGTTTGTCCTTGGGGAGTCGTGCTCAGACGTTTCCAACCAAAATACACTCGTAAAGATGTTAGGAACCTCCCACATCAATTTCAACCAAAATAAACACGTAAAACATGCAAAGGCACACTAAAACAAACAAGCACGTCTCAAGGCAACACTTTCGAACGTCTTGGATGTTCTTGGACGTTTGACCTCCAAAAATTACCAACTTTAAAAATTGCCTCAAAACACTATTATAGACCATTATAGAACCTTAAAACCTCATGACACACATGGTAGGCTCTAGATTCACCTAATCCATTTTAGAGGTGTTACAGATGTACCCACACTTATTAGTTGGTTCTAACACTCTAAGGTATATCAAAATATCATGAAATCATCCATAAACATATATCATGAACCTTAAATCCATAATTCAATTCAAGGAAAGTTAGGAGCGAAGTCAAGGAAGTTAAGAAGTCAAGTTTAAAGCTATGAAGTAAGTTAAAGTAAAGTTTCTTAAAGTTTTCAAGAGTCTTAAACAAACATTTTAACTTTTTTTTAAAGCTCAAGCTACAAGTTGAGCAAAGAGTAATGATTTGAATTTAAATCTCAAATTTTGTAAGGAAACTAAGCATTCTCTAAGAGTTAAACTTCAAGTCAAGTAAAGAGTAAAGAGTTGAGTTCATTTCACAAAAGATATAAGGGAACTAAGTATTCCCTAGAAAGTTTATAAATGTTTTTACATTTAAGTTAAAAGGAAACTAAGATTTTCCAACAGAGTTTTGAACGAGAAAAGAAATATAGATTCTAAGGGGGCTTTTTAAATCTTAAAAGGGTTGAGCAAATTATCTCAACCTAGAGGAAGGAGGTTATTTTAAAAACATGAACTAAATTATATTTTGGGAGTAGTATTGAGCACCAATATGGGGATGAGAGTTCATTTTAACTTAAGTCTCCATGTAAACCATGTAACCATCATGGGTATTAACAGGTCAAATTTTTAGATGATCACTTGACTTTAGCTAGTGAATCTACTAGGTTTAGGATATTCGATGAGACGACAAAATATAGGACAGTTCTGGCAGCATGGGCGAGATGTTGTATCATCACTTAGGTTCATAGTTGTGGTTGTCGGTTAGAGAATCTCCCACAGAACTATATTACTTCCATATATAAGTATATTTGAGTTGCTACTACCTTTTCTTTGATGAATTTAGTGACTTTACTAGTTTACAAGCTTTTTATATATATCGCATGTGCTTTAAATTTCTTTATATACATACATTGAGTTGATTAATTCTTGAGTTGAGTAGAGCCAAGGTAAGTTCATCTTCTTCTCATCAAGCTTAAGCTGTTGTTTAGCATTCCAACTCACATACTCGTACATTTAATGTTAAGATGCCAGTTGGTCTGCATCGTCTTATGATGCAGACGTAGGTAACAAGGATCAACATCCAGCGCTTCCTTGATCCAGTTTGAGCACTCAGAGTCATAGGTAAGCCTCATTTCATTCAAGAGGATCCTTTTTATGCTTTTCAGACTTGTTTATTTGTTAGATTGTTGTGGGGTCTTTCCCAACATTTATCTTAGTATTTATGGAGGCTTCTTAGACAGATAGTTAGTTAGTACAGTTGAATCATTTTTGTTTCAAATATTTTATTTTGACACTAAATTTTCATTTTGGCTAAAATATTAATTTAAGTCATTTTATAAAAATGTTTTTCCTTTAATATTGATTAAGTCTTCTGCTGAGTTAGTAATCCAGTCCAAGGGTTTGCTCATGCTAACAATCGTCATTGGGTGCCGGCCATGTCCAGGGAATAGGGTCGGGGCGTGACAAAGTTGATTATAGGGAATTAACAATCTGACTGTAAATGTAAGGACCTAATTGGCAAAAGGAACCCACTAGTAAAATCCACATACCTAGTGACAAATTCCACGGAGAAGTCTTTCGATTTTGGGGCTGAAATTGATGGAACCTTGCTACGTTCTTGAACTAGGGTTGCTCAACCTCTATCTCGTCTTATGTTCTAATTTTCTTAGTTTTTGATGAATGATATGACTTAGGTAAGTTCTAGTTATGTTTCTACGCTAAAACTAACCCAAACTATGCAGTTTAGGGTTAAAACAACGCAGTTTAGGGGTCCAATGAAAAAGGAAAAAATCGAAATACCCATGACCTTAAGTTGCAGATGGGTTGACCATGACCATCCTTACGGACTGTGAGATGGACCACGAACCATAAAGTTGGTCGTGGTCTATACATAGTCTAGATACTAGTCCTTTGTTTCATGAACCCTTACCACGACTCGTGTCGAGGATCATGGACCGTAAAGGTCCCTGTGGTCCTTACTTGGGTGAGGACTGGAGCCTACTAGTTAATCCTCATGGATGCTCTCACGAGCCGCCATGAATACCAAAGGGGGATATTTTCTGACTTCCACGGACCCTCCCACGGTCTAGGAGAAGGTCCACGGACCATTAAAGGGTTCGTTGTCTTCACTTAGACCTAGGGTTTAGGGACAAGTTAGTAGGGTCCAATGGTTCAATCACCACTGATTCCAACCACCATGGCCCGTCGTGTGACCACGGCCCGTGAAGGGTCTTGTTGTTTGACGCTTGGGCCTGGTAGAGTCCAAGCCTGGACCACGGGCAGGTTTATGGACTGTGGAATCTTTCATGGTCCATGAACCCTACCATGGCTCACTTCTTCAGGTGAGTTCTAAATTATTTTCTTGATTTGATTTCCTAGGTGTTACATGATGACACCAACTACAATCCACAATTAGGTAAGCCAAACCCATAGCTAGAAACCAAGAGTAACGGGTTATTACGTCGAAGAAACATAAGGGATCAGGGAATAATATCAAAATTAAAGAAGGAAAAATAAATCAAAGTATACCTACAAAACAACCCTAAGACCTGACATCAATTGGTAGTCGAGTTTCTAACCAAATTATGAGTACAAGGCTTCACAAATACAATTATATAAAGAACTGTCTCAAAATACAAAATAAATATTTGTACTAGCTAAACAGAGGGAGATAGTCAAACCTAAATGTTAGAGGCTCACCCTAGTCTCTGAATCCCAAAATGATGCTCCGCACGAGGCCTAAATTAATAGTGAAAAATCATACTATGATCTGCAGAAAGTAAAAATGTAGTATGAGTACCAACAAGAGGTATTGAGTAGGCATAGGTAATTAAGCTCCAAATATAAAGACGATATAAATGACAGGTATATAGGGTAAGTAGAACATAAGCAACTAAAGAAGAGATATTATATAGTTTAAGATGAACAACTACAAAGGACTATAATAATACAATAAACAAGAGATTGAGAACAGAGAACATACCTTAAGGCAGTAGTCCGACAACCAAATCAAGACACGAACCTACTATTGGGCCATCAACCTAGGATAAACCATCGGTATACACCACTTCTCAATATAACCATGCAAATGGGGTCAATCTATCCACAACTGAGTCAAGAGTTCCAAGATAGGGACAATTTTAAACCATTTATCGAACTAACTATGAAATCAACATAAGATACACAATTATAGACAAACGATATCCAAATCGGACCCCCATAAGCCCGAAAGTTACACAATGAAAAACATAACCCAACCGATCCCCAACAAGTTTGATGGGTGCAAACAACAATCAAATATACTAGTGATAAGAAATGCCCATGCATACAAGTTATGCAATAGAAACCAATAGAACCTTCAGAACCAGATGCCACACAACTTTGTATATACACCTAGCTCCTGCCTGACAGTTAGGTAGAACCTATGTGGATACCCTTATCATGTTCACTGTGTCAGACGGCTAGAGGGACTCATAGAAGACTCTGCAAGTCTGTATACACAGTATTTTTTCAAATTTTTTTTCAATTTTAAATTAATTGTGATGCATAAAAATTAAAAAAAGTCGCTCTTAATATCTGTTAATCACAACTCTTAAATAGACCTTTTCCTCCCTCCGCTAAAGTTTATTGCTTAGTTATTGTTGTGTTGTTGGAGTTTTCACTTTTAATATAATATAAATAAATAAATATCAATATAAATTATAGAAGATACACTAAATTGAGTGTTCTTAGAATATATATATATAGATAATTTATTGTGACACCTCTCGATGTCTTCCAATTAGATTTATCTTCAAATGTTTAATATTTTTTTCTCTTTTTTAACTAATCGTGATATGTAAAAATAAACATAGTCAGTCTTAAAATCTTTTAATTACAACTCTGAAATAGACCTTCTCCTCCCTCCCCCATAGTTTTGTGCTTAGTTATTGTTGTGTTGTTAGAGTTTTTGCTTTTAATATGATATAAATAAATAAATAGCGATATAAAAATATATAAGATATATTTAATTGAGTATTTCTATTTTGAGTATTATAGTGAATTAACATTCAAGTTATGGATTTTTCAAATTCCGTTGAACTTAAAAATTAGTTAACTTCTGTTTTTTAAGAAAATAAGAATAGAAAAACTTAAAAAATTCATAATTTAGAAATGTGAGGAAATCCCTCCATTCAGAGTCTACAAAGGATAGTATGAACATGTGTATTTTACCTTATTATAGAAATCATAACCCTTTAAAAAAGTCCCAATCCTTCGGAAAGTTCACAACTCATCGAAAAAATTAAAACTTTTTGGAAAAGTCACAACCATTCAATGATAAAGGGTGTATTCTTTTTACATAATATAATAAAGGGAAAAGAAAAGTCACAACCATTCAATGATAAAGGGTGTATTCTTTTTACATAATATAATAAAGGGAAAAATTTCCCAAATATATCTGAACTTTGACTGAAACTGCTGTAACAATCCCAAACTTTGGGAAAAACCTATTGCCATTTTGCACTTTTTAACAGTGTATTTTAGAGATATATAAGTGTCTATATGTACAAGTTACTACTATAATGACGAAATATTTATGATTTTTACGTGGACACCTATATATTTTAAAACACACAATTAAATAGCATAGGGGGTAAAAGGTCCTATCAAAAGTTTGATATTGTGACAACAATTTCGGTTAAATTTTGAATATATTTCGAACCCATTTTTCCTATAAAATAATATCATGTATCATACAAAATATATACTAAATTGAGTATTTTAATAAGAAGAAGGACAACAAAAAACTTTTTAAAATGTAGTTTAAAGGAAACCCTTCTATTAATAGCCAACAATGAGTAGTATAAAAGGGTGCATTTCATGCCTTATAAAAGAATCACAAACGTTTAGAAAAGTCACAATCCTTCAAAAATGTCACAACTCATCAAAATGATATTTCATTGGAAAAGTCAGAACACTTTGAGAAAAGTCAAAATTTTTTTGGCTTACGTGCACACTCTATGACTCCACGTACTTGAGATGCATGAGAGAGGTTTGGATGTCACGAAAGCTAAATAAGGTGTAAAAAATTATAAAAGAATGGTTTGGGAGGGGGGTAATAGAACCTTAGTTTGGTTAAGCTATTTCTCTGGGATTTCTCTCATTGTCTAGGGAGATACTTGTGCCTTATCCCAACAATTTAACATTAAAGCTTCGGTTTTCATGCTTTTTAGGTAGTATATATAGTCTTGTTCAATTTTAATTTGATATGACAATTTTAAAAATAAAGAACACTTTTAACTTTTTTTGTATTAAATGGATATGTAGAATGTACATTTGTTGTCTTAAACATGTCACATGAAAGTTAGAAGTATAGAATATCCTCCCCCTCCTCCCCCAACCCATAAAAATCCATTATATTTTAAATTGAACAAAAAATACAAGTACAACCAAATAAATTTGAAATCGAGAAGTACTTGTTAAATTTAGATTGGACTATTCAAATAAGTTTTTGTGGTTGGCAATCGAAAATCGTTGAACTTCTCGTCAGATTGAAGATGCTGCAAAAGTTTGTTTAAGGCAATGAAAATGAATAGATATGAATTATCTAGAATATTTCCGTGTGTAGTTGAGTTATTCTATTCATTGCTGCATATATTTTTGTTGATCTATATAATTGACCCAACAAAATCTTGTCACTGCATCATTCAACATTTCTCAAAATCTTCAATGTTTTATGAATAATAGAAAACTTAGAAAATTCATTGTATAAATATGTGGAAAACCGCCTATATTTATAGCCATACTATTTATCATGCCTTAATTACCTGATAAATCAAACCCTTTAGAAAATCACAACCATTCATAAATCTCACAAATCACCGGAAAAGTCATAACTCTTCAGAGAAATTATAGCCGTCAATGTGAAAAGGTGCCAACATTAAATATAATATAGTAGAAATACTACCTTAAAAGTATGAACTAATTCATAATACCCCCAATTTAAAACACCCAATTCAAAAATATTTATAAGACATACTAAATTGACTGTTTTAAGTTGGTGGATCATAGTAATTTAACATTCAAGTTAGGGAGTTCGTGATTTTAAGTAGTAGTAGTAGTAGTACTAATATGTATATGTATATGTATATATATATATATATATATACACACACACACACACACAGACATACACACACACAGACACACACACACATACATACTAGTTCCAAGAAATGTGCGTTGCACGTCTGTCCCATACAATTATTATAAAGTTGATTATCATATATAAAATATTGAAATTAAAATTATTAGTTTTACCAATTTATATTTTGTTCATTAAATAAAATATTATCGACTAGTGCATTGACCATCAAACAAGAAATATGGAAAACTAATTAAGATACTATAGCCTCTAATAATATGAATATATCTTTATGACTTATGTAACAGCCCGTATCCAAAACAGACCAAAAACCAGTTTTTCAAAAAATCTGTAGGTGCAATCGACGGACCATACCCTGACCCACGGTCTGTCCTACACTTCCGTCGATTGAGTCGGAGACCCCCAAAATCTCAGTCCAAAAAAATTGACTAAGTGTCGAATGACGAACGAACCTACGGTCCGTATTTTGTGTCTGTCGATCAACACCCTATTTACCCACTCTATGATACAAACCACGATTGACCAGCACGGATCGTCGTTCGATCTACGGTCCGTAGGTATGACCGTATGTGAGAAATAGCAGACAGTAAGGGAAAATGCAGTTGGCTCAACTTCAGATGGTCATAACTCTTAGCACAAAATGAATTAGGTGACCCATGACATATCAACATATATATAATCGAATTAACTTTCTATAGCCACCGACCTTGCTAAAGTCATACCTCCGAGTAAAAAGTTATGCTTGTTTTAGTAGAGGCTTATCGAACAGACCCAGCTGACGGACCCAAACGACGGACCGTCAGTCCAGGTGATTGTTTGGTCTGACAATAACTAACTCAGGGGTCTTTTGGTCTTTTACCACTTCCTTTAAACCCTAAGATACATCGTTTTGACCCTAAATCATCAGATTTTAGTCAGTTTAAGGCTAGAAACATAACAGAAACTTACCTAAGTCAAATCACTAAACAAAACTTAGAAAATTAGAAGCAAGAAAGGAAAAAATGACCAAGAACCCTAGTTCAAGAGCGCAACAAGGTTCCAGCAGTTCTAGCCCCGAAATCTAAGTGTTTCTCCATGAAGTTCATCACCAGGTATGTGGGATTTCACTAGTGGGTTCGTTTCACCCATTGAGTCTCTAGTTTTCAGTTTGTTCTTGATTCTCTTATCTTGATAAAGCCTAGGGTTTCTAGAACATCGATCGAACTTCATGAATTTATTAGTTATATGTTTCAAATCAGATTATAATGTTATTACTTAGATTATTGCATGAATTTCAGAACCCTAGCAATGTATTTCTTTAGTTCTTGAATTACACATGCTAGGTGTGACATTTCAGTAATTCAGTTATACATGACTCAATTATTAATGCATCATTATCAGATTAAATGTTAAATTCTCAGTTTGCATGTTGAGTTTTAAGCTATCAAGCTTTATGGAAATTCAGACAAAATCAATTAACTACATAAATCAATGGGAGTAGCATAATACCGAGTTAGACTAGGGTTTAACGTACCCAATTAGTCCCAGAACTACTAGCCAAGTAGGTTGTAAATCCCCTCTGTGGGCAACGGTTTAGCGATCACGCCAGCCTGCCTTTGCACCTCTGGCAGGGTATATTGGGTCCTTTCGATGGGGCGCATACATCGGACTCCACATTTAGCTCATGTGGTTTTATTATCAGTTATTAGTAGCTCCACAGTTCAGTCAGACTCTCTTGGATTGACCATTTATCAGTATACTCAGTATTCAGTTTCAGAATGTTATAAATTGGTCATTATATTTAGTTAGCTCAGAATTCAGTATATCATGTTCAGATTATTATACTTGCTTTTGTGCTTGTTAGGTTATTTTTTATTTCAACTTTACTCTATCCTATATGGTCAGTACGCTCAAGTACTAACGCATACGTGCGCTGCATCTTCTCGTGATGTAGGTTCAGGTCTCAGCATCCACCTCATGCGATCGATTTCCGATCTCAAGTTAAACAGATTTAGTGGTGAGTCCTCATTCTGTGAGGACAACAGTCATGAGTTTCATTTTAGGGTTTTAATCATTTAGTTTTAGTTTTCGCTACATTAAGCTGGGGCTTGTCCCAGTATATGTAGTCTAGTTTAGAGGCTATTTTCAGACACAACTAGTTTTAGCTTAATATTGAGTTAATATTTTCTTTGTATTAAACTCATCAGTTTTCATATATCTTAGTTTTAGCACATGGGTATTTCCCTATCTTTTCATTTTAAGTATGATTTAGATTCCGCAACAGTTATATTCTTTAGTATGCTCATGATTATGCCAGCAAGGTTAACTTGGGATCACTTGTGGTCCTAGGTCCCGTGTTTGCGTCTCGGGGGTAGTCTCAAGGAGTGACAAACTTGGTATCAGAGCACTAGGTTTAAGAGTCTTAGGATGTCTGAAAAGCCGCACTAAGTAGAGTCCTTTTCATGGGTGTGAGGTGCACCACATCTAATGAGAGGGAGGCTATGAAGTGTTTTAGGAAAAAAATTATTTTCTTGTTACTCTTATCGTGCGTAAGGTATGATCTTATTCCATTCTAACTTGATGTTCTATGTTTCAGATCATGCCTCCTCGTAGACCTAACGCTAGTAACGTGAAAGCTAGAAATGCAAACGCAGCTCCTCTAGTCCCAGATCAAGAAGTCTCCAATGCAGAGTTCAGGAATGCCATACAGATGTTGGCTCAGAGTATGACTAACCAGAACAATTGTGTTCATGCTCATGTGAATGAAAATGGAGGATCAGTAGCAGCAAGGGTCTGTGACTTTGTAAGGATGAATACGCCTCAGTTCTTAGGATCGCAAGCTAATGAGGATCCTCAGAATTTCCTGGATGAGATCAAGAATATCTTTGAGGTAATGCAAGTCACTAAGAATGATCAGGTTGAGTTAGCATCATACCAGTTGAAGGATGTTGCTCATATTTGGTACAGTCAGTGGAAGGAGAATAGGGGTGCAAATGCAGCTCCTATCACTTGGGATTGCTTAGTTGAGACTTTTCTCAACAGGTTTTTCCCAATAGAGTTGAGAGAAGCAAAAGTTCAGGAACTCATGAACTTAAGGCATGGAAACATGACCGTCCAAGAGTATGGGATGAAGTTTAACCAACTCTTTAGGTATGCTCCTCACATGGTTGATGACTCCAGGGCTCAGATGAATAATTCTTGTACGGAGTGTAAGATTTGGTGAAAACTAAGTGCAAAAATGCTATGTTACTAGGAGATATAAACATCTCTAGGCTTATGACTCATGCTCATCAGGTTGAGGGTGATAAGCTTAGGGGACAGGCTAAGGGGAACAAGAAGGCTAGGACTGAGAACTATGATTATTCTCAGCAGAAATCGGGTGGTGGAAATCACTCGCAGAGTCAACAAAAGTTTTCAGCTCTAGCCCCATTGTCAACTAGTGTTCCATACTCCAAGAACAGGTATGACAAGAAGGGTAGAGCACTAGGCTAAGTCTTAGGGAAGTGTTTCAGTCACCAAGACTTACCCCACTTGCCTTAACTGTTGTAAGAACCATTCGGGTGAGTGTCTCGTAGGGAAAGAGCGATATTTAGGGTGCGGTCAGTCTGGTCATAGGTTGAGGGGTTGTCCTTCTAGACAGGGTAAAGGAGGTGGAAATGGTAGAGCTCAGTCTAAAGCTTCAGCAGCACCAACAAGTCGCCCAACTCAGTAGGGTAACTCATCTGGTACAGGCGCGCGGTAAGCGCTTGAATAGTTTGTATGCTCTTAAGGCTCGCCAGGATCAAGAAGGCTCTCCTGATGTAGTTACTGGTACATTACGAGTCTTTGACCTTGATGTTTATGCATTGTTAGATCCAGGGGCTACTCTTTCTTTTATTACTCCTTACATGGCAGTCCAATTCAGTGTTAGTCCAGAAACGCTCTCAGAACCTTTCTCAGTCTCTACTCCAGTTGGTGACCCAATTATAGCTAGTCGGGTATACAGAAATTGCCCAGTCATAGTATCTCAGAAAGTCACCTCACCAGATCTTGTAGAGTTAGAAATGGTAGACTTTGATGTCATTCTAGGCATGGATTGGTTATATTCCTTTTATGCCTCAGTCGATTGTAGAACTAGGATTGTTCGTTTTCAGTTTCCAGATGAACCAATCTTAGAATGGAAGGGTAGTAACTTAGCGCCTATGGGTCGATTCATTTCTTACCTTAAGACCAGAAAGATGATCTCTAAGGGTTATCTCTATCATCTAGTTTGGGCTAAGGATTCTAGCTCTGAAACCACAACTCTTGAATAAGTTCCAGTAGTCTGTGAGTTTCCAAAATTATTTCGAGAAGATCTTCTCGGAGTCTTCCATAAAGGGAAATCGACTTTGGCGTTGATCTCCTTCCAAATACCCAGCCTATTTATATTCCTCCTTACAGAATGGTTCAAGTAGAACTTAAGGAATTGAAAGAGCAGTTAAAGGACCTTCTAGATAAGGGCTTCATCAGACCTATTATTTCACCATGGGGTGCGCCAGTATTGTTCGTAAAGAAGACAGATGGTTCTCTCAGAATGTGCATTGACTATAGACAGTTGAACAAGGTCACAATCAAGAATAAGTATCCCATCCCCAGGACTGATGACTTGTTTAACCAACTTCAGGGTGCTACTCATTTGTGAAACATAGACCTCAAATCGGGTTATCATCAGCTTAGAGTCAGAGATAGTGACATTCCGAAAACAACCTTTAGAACTTGGTATGATGATTATGAATTTGTAGTTATGTCATTTGGACTAACCAATGCTCCTGCAACTTTCATGGATTTGATGAACAGAGTGTTCAAACAATACTTGGACTTGTTCGTTATCGTCTTCATTGATGATATCCTCATTTACTCTAGGAATAAGGAAGAACATGCGAGTCATTTGAGAATTGTTCTATAGACGCTTAAGGATCGCCAATTATTCGCTAAGTTTAGCAAATGTATGTTCTGGTTGCAATCCGTTGCTTTCCTTGGTCACATTGTATCTAGTGACCGGATCCTAGTGGATTAACAAAAGATAGAAGAATTGAAAGAATGGCCCAGACTTACCTTTGCTATAGATATCAGAAGTTCCTTAAGTCTAGCGGGTTATTACAGAAGGTTCGTGGAAGGATTATCATCCATAGACTCACCATTGACTAGGTTAAGTCAGAAGATGGTCAAGTTTCAATGGTCAGATGATTGTGAGAAAAGCTTGACAGAATTGAAAATTAGGTTCACTACAACTAGTGTCTTGACTCTACCAGAGGATTCATATGGTTATGTGATCTATTGTGATGCATTCAGAGTTGGCCTAGGTTGTGTGTTGATGCAGCGAGATAAGGTTATAGCTTATGCTTCTAGACAGCTTAAGGTGCATAAGAAGAATCATCCAACTCATGACCTCGAGCTTGCAACAATAGTGTTTTTACTCAAGATCTGAAGACACTACTTGTATGGTGTTCATGTAGATGTGTTTACTGACCATAAGAGCCTTCAGTATGTGTTCACCCAAAAAAAGTTGAATCTTCGCCAGAGGAGATGGCTTGATTTCCTTAAGAATTATGACATGAGTGTGCATTATCATCCTAGTAAGGAGAATGTAGTATCTGATTCTCTTAGTAGATTATCTATGGGTAGTGTAGCCCATGTTGATGAAGAAAAGAAGGATCTAATAAAAGATGCTCACAGGCTTGCTCGCTTGGGAGTTCGTCTTATGAGCATATCTGACAGTGGTGTAACAGTTAAGAATGTGGTAGAATCTTCTTTGGTAGTGGAGGTTAAGGAAAAGCAAGACAGTGATCCAATCTTGCTTGAACTTAAGGGTGCAGTCCACAATCAGAGAGTGGAGATTTTCTCCCAAGGGGGAGATGGTGTATTTCGCTACCAGGGTAGATTGTGTGTTCCTGATGTGGGTGAGTTAAGAAATCATATCCTTGCAGAAGCCCATAACTCCAGATATTCTATTCACCCAGGTGCAAGTAAGATGTACCGCGATCTACGGGAAGTATATTGGTGGAATGACATGAAGAGGGACATAGCAGATTTTGTGAGTAAGTGCCCCAATTGCCAGCAAGTCAAGGTAGAACATCAGAAACTAGAAGGTATGACTCAAGAAATCGATATTCCTACTTGTAAGTGGGATGTGATCAATACGGATTTTATCACAGGGTTACCTTGTAATCGCAGACAACATGACTCAATTTGGGTGATAGTTGATAGGATGACTAAGTCTTCTTGCTTTTTAGCGGTCAAGACTACAGATTCGGCAGAGAACTATGCCAAGCTTTACATTAATGAAATTGTGAGGTTGCATGGGGTTCCTTTGTCTATCATCTCAGTTTACCTCTCATTTATGAAATTCATTTTAGAAGGGTCCTTGTATTTAAGTTAACCTTAGTACAACATTTCATCCACAGACGGATAGAGATGAAGAGCGTACCATTTATACCCTAGAGGATATGTTGAGATCTTGTGTGATCGATTTAAAGTGTAGTAAGGATGATAATCTCCCTGTTATTGAGTTTGCCTATAACAATAGCTATTATTCCAGCATTCAGATGACCCCTAATGAGTCTTTGTATGGGCGTAGATGTAGATCTCCTGTTGGTTTGTTTGAAGTAGGTGAAGAAACTTTAATAGGGCCAGATTCAGTCCTTTATACTATGGAGAAAGTGCAACTCATTATATATAGACTTAAGACAGCCACACGTCGTCAGAAATCTTATGCAGATGTAAGGAGAAGGGAACTAGAATTCCAAGTTGATGATTGGGTTTTCTTGAAAGTGTCACCTATGAAAGGGATGATGAGATTTGGCAAGAAAGGGAAGCTCAGTCCAAGATATGTAGGCCCTTACAAGATCTTGAAAAGGATTGGGAAGGTGGCATATTTGTTAGAGTTTCCAGCAGGTGCATTCAGTCTTCCACATCTCGCTTTTGAGGAAGTGTGTGGGTGACCAAGCCTGTATAGTGCCATTAGAGAGTGTGGCGGTGAAAGATAGTTCTTTTATGAGGATGTACCAGTTGAGATTCTTGACCGTCAGGTTAGAAGGTTGAGGAACAAAGAAGTCGCTTCAGTTAAAGTTTGGAGAAGTCAGTCCATAGAGGGAGCTACTTAGGAAGCAGAAGTAGCCATGTAAGCGAAGAACCCTCACCTCTTTCCTTCCGATTCCTCTCCAGCTTGAGGTAATAGTTCCTCTTAAGTTTTCCAGTCATTCATGCGTGAATTCAGTATTAGAATCATTTTCCATTAATTTGTACTTGCATTTTCAGCGTAGTTGCATGTTCTTGAAACTCAATTCAGTCAGAAAATCAGTTCTCAGTGTTCAGTAGTAAGGTTTGCAGCTCTCTCCCTCTATTCCAACTAGTTTAATCTTCATTCTAGGACAAATGTTACCAAGGGGGAGATTAATGTAACATCCCGTATCCAAACAGACCAATAACCAGTTTTTCTGAAAATCTGTAGGTGCAATCGACGGACCATAGCCTGACCCACAGTCCGTCCTGCACATCTGTCGATTGAGTCAAAAACCCCCCAAAATCTCAATCTAGAAAAATTTAACTAATAGTCGAACGACGGACAGACCTACGGTCCGTAGGTTAGAATATGGTCCGTAGACTGTGTCCGTCGATAAATACCCCATTTACCCATTCTATTATACGAACCACGATTGACTAGCACGGACCGTCATTCGATCTACGGTCTGTAGGTGAGAAATAGCAGACATTTAGGGGGAAATACAGTTGGGTCAGTTTCAGATGGTCATAACTCTTAGCACAAATTGAATTACGTGTCCTATGACATATCAACATATAGATAATTAAATTAGATTTCCATAGCCACTTACCTTGCTAAAATCATACCTCCGAATAAAAAGTAATACCCATTTTAGTAAAGGTCTGTGGAACAGACCCAACCGACAGACCGTCAGTCCAGGTTGTCGTTTGGTCCAACAACAACTAAATCAGGGGTCTTTCGGCGTTTTCCCACTTTGTTTAAACCCTAAGATACGTCGTTTTGAACCTAAATCATCATATTTTAGTCTGTTTTAGCCTAGAAACATAACAAAAACTCACCTAAGTCAAATTACTGATAAACACTTACAAAATCAGAAGCAAGAAAAAAAGAAAAGAACAAGAACGCTAGTTTAAGAACGCAGAAAGGTTCCAACAGTTCCAGCCCCGAAATATAAGTGTTTTTCCGTGAAGTTCATCACCAGGTATGTGGGATTTCACTAGTGGGTTCCTTTCACCCATTGGGTCTCTAGTTTTCAGTCAGTTCTTGATTCTCTTATCATGATAAAACGTAGGGTTTCTAGAACATCGATAGAACTTCATGATTTTATTAGTTATATGTTCCAAATCAGATTATCATGTTATTACTCAGATTATTGCATGAATTTCAGTTCCCTAGAGATGTATTTCTTTAGTTCTTGAATTACAAATGCTAGGTTAGATATTTTAGTCATTCACTTTTACATGCCTCAGTTATTAATGCATCATTATCAGATTAAATGTTGCATTCTCAGTTTCATGTTGATTTTTAGTTATCCAGTATTTACAGAAATTCAGACATAAACAGTTAACTACATAAATCAATGGGAGTAGCATAATACCAAGTTGTACTAGGGTTTAGCGTACCCAATTAGTCCTAGAACTACTAGCCAAGTAGGTTGTACGTCCCTTATGTGGGCATCGGTTTAGTGATCACGCCAGCATGCCTTTATACCTCTGGCAGGGTATATTGGGTCCTCTCGATGGGGCGTATACATCGGACTCCACATTTAGCTAATGTGGTTTTATTATCGGTAATTAGTAGCTCCCAGAGTTCAGTCAAACTCTCTTGCATTGACCATTTATCATTATACTCGGTATTCAATTTCAGCATGTTCTAAACTGGTCTTTGTATTTAGTCAGCTTAGAATTCACTATATCATGTTCAAATTATTATACTCTCTTTTGTACTTGTTCAGTTATGTTTTATTTAAGCTTTACTCTATCTTACATGCTCAGTAACCTCAAGTAGTGACGCATACGTGCGCTGCATCTTCTCGTGATGTAGGTTCAGGGTCTCAGCATCTAGATCATGCATAGATCGATTTCTGATCTCCAGTTCAGCAGATTCAGTGGTGAGTCCTTATTCTCCAAGGACAACAATCATGAGTTTCATTTTAGTCTTTTAGTCATTTAGTTTCAGTTTTTTCTAGATTTAGCTGGGGCTTGTCCCAATATTTCTAGTCCAGTTTAGAGGCTATTTTCAGACATAGTTAGTTTCAACTTAGTATTGAGTTAATATTTTCTTTGTATTAAACTCATCAGTTTTCATAAATCTCAGTTTTAGCACATGAGTATTTCCCCATCTTCTCAATTTAAGTATGATTTAGCTTCCGCAACATTTTATATTTTTTAGTATGCTCATGATCATGCCAGCAGAGTTAGCTTGGGATCACTTGCGGTCCTAGGTCCCGTGTTCGCGTCTCGGGCGTGACAACTTATCTTTAGTAATCTCTCATTACTCTCTCATATCTATAAGTACACAAATATGTAGCTAATTAAAGAGATAATATCCACAAGGAAAGGATAAAATAAAGAAAATATTATAAAAGTGCAATTAAAATGGAATATAAAAGTCATAAAGTAGTGATTTCAGAACTAATAAAAATAGACTTGTAACACTCATAATTTCATAGAAGATCAAATTAAATAAATCGATAAAGAATTCAAAAAATTTAATAGATAAGAACAAATCAACATTCATATCCTGCTTAAAAATTTAATTATAACAATATATATAATAAAAAAAATACATAAGGAGTAGAGTTCTTGATGATACCTTCTCCCGTATCCAATAAAAATTCAAAAGCCTTAGCTAGCGTTTGGCCATAGATTTCCAAATATTCTAGGCAAATATTATTTGGGTAAAAATTCACCATGTGTTTGGCCATAGTATTTGGGAAATATATTTCACTTTTTTAGAAAAATATGATTTGTACCCATAAGTTTTAAAAATATCAAAACTAACCATAAGTTTGTATTACAAGTCAATTGGATCTTTGTTACAACAAAAACAAATAGTGTCTATGACCTTAAAGCAATGTGATAATTTTGAGTGAGTGCAACAAGCATCATTTTATACATGGTGAAGAAGACAAAACACATGACTTTGTTATATTGAGCCGATTATTCATCGTTTTCATCAATAATCATATTATCATTTCACATTAACCGAATATTTCATCACCGCTTTGAAATTAATGTAAAAAATTATGTAATACAACGTAAGCTAGAACCATAGAGGGTGTTTTTTATAAAAGATAAAAGTTTGGGATAAACTTTCAATTTTTAAAAGATTCCAAATAATGAGATTTGATCCAAATACTAGAAAAAACTAGCATTTAGAAATTTGGGATATTTGCCGAATAATGGCAAAGTGTATGGACAAACACTATTTTCTAAGTTTTTTCCCAAATATTATTTGGGAGATCTATGGCCAAACGGGCCCTTAATAATGATCCAAGTGCTTCACTCCTTATGAATGGTACATATCATATCAATTTTAAAATAATTGAAAATAAAAAAGAGCAAGAAAAAGTTAAAATGATTGTCTTGACCACGTAGATATGCCCATCACTTGGATTTCCTAAATACTATTAGTTTAAAGTTTATATTTATTACCAAAAATTACAAATCTAAAATACTAAAAAGCAATTCTAAAGGTAAAATAATTGTGGAATATGCAAGCAATTTCACCACATTGAATTAAATGAACTAATGATTGAGTATCTATTTGTTTTCTATTGTTTCATTTTAATGAAATATTTTAATAGATAGGTTAATTTACTTTATAATAACAATAATTAAATAATTAGTGTTTAATTAAATACCTAAATGACAACTCAACCTGTAAAAGATAATTTGATACATTTACTTTTAAATTTTTTTGTTCTCAATTTTAGTGTGTGTGATATATATATATATCCAAACGGTTAATGTGACAATAACCTGAATAGAATTTTAGCTTATCAATTTAAAATTTAAAATTAAAATTACATAGAAAAAGAGAAGTAAAGACAAGAAAGAAAGAGGAAAATATGACAAAATAAGAGTATAATAATTGTTCCAAAATTCAGATATTTATAAAACAATTGAAATAAAAGTCATCTAAAACTGTAAAGATAAAATCATGATAGAAAATATCATTCTAATTAGGATCAAAATAAATATTAATAATTCAAAACAAAAAAAGTACCTGAAAATTGTCTAATGATTTACATTAATAGGAGGCAATTGGTAAAGAAAAATTACTTTTCCATGATACATATATATAGCTAAAGATTTATAGGATAAGATGACAAGGTGAAGAATTGTTTAGGTTAATTTTCAGAAGTAAGTGATCTTAGACATGGGGGAGAATAAATGTTGATTGTTTTTACTAATAATTCAATACATTTATTAAACTCATTATAGAGAAAGGATAACAAATTTAATCCATTTAATAACACTAATTATAGAGAAAAAATAACAGATATATGCTTTAATTATCTATTTTTTTAATAAAAACTTTTTATCTAATTAACAAATTTAATCCATTTAAAAATAATTGTTCTTAAAAGAATTAGATAAAGATGTTTATTTTAATAAAAAAGGAGTAACTCCTAACAAATTTTTACGTGTTAATTTCTATTAATTTTGCATGAATTCTTTAAAAGTTTGACTTTACACCTTCTTATTTTTAATTTAGTATAGTATAATAAAATGTAATATAATATAATATAATATAATATAATATAATATAATATAATATAATATAATATAATATAATATAATATAACATAATTATTACTTAGTGATATTCTAATTTAGTCAAAAAGTAATATGGTAATTCAATTTTTAGCATTTAGTGTAATATATATAATATAATTATTAATTAGTATTTAAATATTTATATATATATATAGAAAAATGATGAGATAAAAAATTTAATATCCCAAAGATTTTGAACCATTGTGTCTAGTTGCATGAATTTAAATAAAATTATTATTTAATATGAAATTAATTATATATTAATATTTAATTAATTTTAGGGATAAAAATAAGGGAAGCATGGTAATTCAACTTTTAAGTTAGGAGCGTTCCACTTGTAATTAATATATAAACATATATATAAAAGACAAGAACAAGTATGAATTACGTTCCATAATGTTTACTGAATAAAATACTTACCAGATCACTTTGCTGAATACATATACTTGCAGTTATAAGAAGACAAATATTGCAAAAATCTATCTGAATACATATACTGATCATTTGTCTTTCTTTTTAAAGCAAATAAATCTAACATCTGACTAGCATCTTCCGTAGACGAACTATAATGGCCTGAATACACTCCAAAGAAATTGTAGCTAATAATATCGTAACGAATGGGGTGTTGGGATCTTCTGAACCTTCAAAACATTAGCAATGCAGCTCTGAATCAACTTGAAGCGACAAGTGTCACTAGCAGATATCTTGTTATCTTTTCAAAATTCAACCCATCCTCTTTTTATGATAGCCCTACACTTAGTGTACTCTATTTCCAATCCCCAACTTATTCCTTCTTCATTAACCAAACTTATATTCTTCATGTTGACTATATTTGTCCTTTTGGCGAATCACATTGGGATAGTCTAATAAACATATTTAACAAACAAACATAATCATTAGATTTTTAGGAAGATAATTTGAATGTAAATGAATGAAAAATCTAACAAATGTAAAAGCAGAATGTACAAATTATTAAACCTTACCATATAATTAGTGTGTGTCTTTTTTATAACAATTTCGAAATACGGAGTGTCATCAGCTAAGTTCACCACGCTATATCGACTATTATTCTTTGAAACAACTTCTTCACTTCTATGCTTAGCTTCTCCGACCTCCTGATCTGCAACAAGCTTGATATAAGTATAACAACTACAACGATATGATTCCTACCTAAATGTTACGCTATATATAAGAACATAAATTCTAAAAGTCTTATCGCCACATATAGTAATGTTATGACATGTTTATAATCACTGTTTCAATAGTAAGCTTCATTTCATTTTAAAGTATGTGTCTATTGAAAATATTATGATGTAAATTGAAACATGGGAGTTATACTTGTTTTTAGGAAATATTAAGGTTCTTAAGTTGATATACAAGTCTATCTACACTAAAAACAATCTCTTAATTATTTTTAAAAGTCTAATTGGTCTTACCGGTACCAATTTTGGGTTTTTGCTCATGCTCCTCGCAGCTTTAACTTATTTCTTCAAATAGATATTCAAATGCAATGTATTACTTCTAAATGCATTGACTTAATAGCTAATAACAAGTTAAGGATATTACTTATATTGAGACTCTTCTCCTCAAATGCTTTAGCATTAGTTTGAACGTTAATCGGAATATCTTCCTCTTCTTCCTCAATTAATTTAGCATTAGTCTGAAGGTTAACTGAAATATATTCCTCTTCTTCCTCAATTACATTAGCATTAGTCTGAAGTTCACTCGAATATCATCCTCTTCTTCCCCTTCTTGTCTTTTTCTTGTTCTCTTCTCAACTAAGGGGCCGTGGCTAAGATTTTCAACAGAATTATCCAAAATATCCATAGAATCATATGATTCAATATCTTCTATCGGATATTCAATTTCTGCTGTACACATACCAAATATAGTGACATCAAAATGATCATGAGCATTGCATGTAAAGATGAAAAATAGCTCGAAACTTATTCCGTAGTAGTCACTGAATTTTTGCCACCTTTTCGCCAGCCAAATTTTTCCTTGAGAATGTTCCACTTCGACCTCCTATGCTTTTCCACGGGGAGCTTGAAGAAACACAGGATTTAACATGTCTTTGCAATGTCTCTTTGCAAATACTGGTGGAATCCTCTGTAGGCAAAATATGTTTGAATTCAGTATCATACGACATACGATGAATATTGAAGTAGACCTATAAAATTAGTTTCATACATCTTGGAACAGACCTACAAAATTGATAGTACACTTTCGTGAATACAATATATTTATTCAACCTATGTTAATTGTCCCACATTAACTAAGAGATTGAGTTGTAGGTTCTGTTGACTTATTACCTTATCATCTAACTTCTTCTATTGAATAAGGCCATTTATTAAATTTTTACATGGCATCAAAGTAAGACACACACGTGCGTGCGCGCACACACACACAAACATACATACACATATATATTCAACTTGTGAGTACCTCGACCTGTAAATTCTACAGGTAAATGCTCCCTTGTAAATCAATAGTTTACAAGGAGCAATAGTTGCACTAAAATAGAATTGGGAATCCGCAAGTGAATCAAAGATTGAGAAACTTAACTAAAGATGGAAGATGTAGGAATTACTTACGAGACGACTTAATTCAAACGAGGAACAAATGATTTGGCAGAACTTAGGATGAGACATCGGTTGAAATCAACTTTAGTAGTTCAAACCCTTAAACTCAAATTCAAGAGAGAAACTTTCTGTTCCTTTATAATAAAAAACCAAAAATTTATGTCAAGGTTATGGAATAATAATAATGGGGTAATGAAGGATTAGGGTCAAAATCACTTACCTAAATGTTTAATCTCGAAAAATCTTTGTGATCCCCACACCGAGCTCTCAGACTTCAAAAATGGAAAAATAGGAAAGGAGCCATAATTTTGGAAAGACATAGTTATTCCCAGGCATTGCTCTTCACAATCGCAAAGAAGAAGATAAAGTGCCCAACTTATAATTGGGTGAACTATGAATTTTGACCCTCACGATTGTGATATAGACCACGTGGTCGCAATACACATGGTCGTACAATTGTGCAATTGTGATTCCAACCATGTGATTACTAATCACATAAAACAATGCCTATGTTCCTCAAAGGAAACAAGATGATCACAAGAAAGAGAACATCAAGCAAACGAGAAACATACACAAGAACACAAGGCATAAAACATTCACCAAATGGAACCTTAGGATTTGTTTGGAATCCCAAGCACACAAATAAAATATGGTACCCAACTAAATTCGACGTTCCAGATCATTAGAACCATTGAAATATGGATTCGAGGTCTCGTTGACCCAAAACCCATCAAAGCCACTACTTACCAATTAAAAAGAACCTATCTATAATATGAATTTAGATGTATATAAGGTGATGTGACACCTCTGTATGTCCTTGTAACACTCTGGATCCGAAAAAGGAAAAAGTAGGTTTCATGCTCGAGAAAAAAAGAAAATGTAGCTTTCCAGAATCTGCTGTTAAAATAAGTGGAAACCACCCAAAGACCGTAGGTACAGCCACTGACTGTAGGTAGGGACCCGTGGTTCAGTCCCTAACTTAGGGGAATTTCAGAATCTAAAGATCACACCTACGACCGTTAACCACAGTCTATTGATTGACCCACGGAAAGTAGGATGGTTTCGTAGTTGGGGTCCAGAGTTTTATGGTCTGTGATCCCACCAATGGTCGACGAGTACTGTCCGTGGTTGGACCTACGGACTGTAGGTGAGGGTCAACAACCAAGTAGAGGAAAATTATTGTTGGGTCAACTTTAAATGATCATATATTCTAGCGCAAAATACATTAGGTGGCCCATGACCTATCAAACTAAAGATAATTGATTTCTCTTTCCAACACCATTGAGTTTGCTAAAATACCATTTCATAGTAAAACATTATGCTCATTTTTAGTAAAGCCTTGTTGGGCAGGCCATGAACCACAACCATAGGCGACAGTTGGTAGTCCAAACGACGGTCCGTAGGTCCCTCTGTGGATGATCTTGGCCAGCCTTTGAGTTTGGGTCATTTAGGTCTTTTCCTATGCGTTGGGCCCTTAAGGTACATTATTTAATGCCTAAAACTATGTCGTTTAATGTCTAAACTATGTCATTTACTCAGTCTAATTCTAATAACTTAGTTAGACTTACCCAAAATCTTCATTCTCAAAAAATCATCAAAACTTGGAGCAAAAAGAAGTTGAAAAAGTCAACCAAACCTCCCAAGAACAAGCAACAATGTTCTTCAAGGTTCAACATCAAAATCCAAAGGATTTCTTCGTATATTTCGTCACCAGGTATGTGAGATTTCACTAGTGGGTTCCTTTCATCCATTAGGTCCTTAGAATTCAGTTAGTTTCTTGATTATCCAACTATTGTCTAGACCTATGTAACACCCCGTACCCAAAATAGACCAAAAATCAGTTTTTTTCAGAAAAATCTGCAGGTGCAACCAACGGTGGCATCGACGGTCCGCCCTGCACAACTGTCGATGGGATCAGAAACTCTCAAAAACTCAGCCGGGAAAAATTGGCTATGTCTAGATCGACAAACGGACCGACGGTCCGTAGGTCAAACAACGGTCCATAGTCCGTGACCGTCGATTGAGACCCCCATTCATCCACTCTCTGACAAGAGCTACGGATGACCAGCACGGTCCCTAGGTCTGACCGTAGGTGGAAAATTTGCAGACAGTTAAGGGGAAATGCTGTTGGGTCAACTTCAATTGATAATATCTCTTAGCACAAATAAATAGATGTCCCATGACCTACCCACAGATATATAATTGAATTATCTTTCCAAAGCCACTGACCTTGCTAAAATCAAACCTCTGAGTAAAAATTTATGCCCATTTTAGTAAAGGCTTGTCGAACAGGCCCTGACGATGGACCCAACGATGGGGCGTCGGTCAGACGACAGACCGTCAGTCCTGGCCGTCGTTTGGCCAGACAGCAACTTTCTCAGGGGTCTTTTTGACATTTGCCACTCCGTTTAAACCCTAAGTTACGTCGTTTTGACCCTAAATATTCATATTTTAGTCAGTTTAAGCTTAGAAACATAAATAAGACATATCTAAGTCAAATCACTAAATCAAAACCTAGAAAATTAGAAGCAAGAGAGGAGAAAAAGCTCAAGAACCCTAGTTCAAGAACACCACATGTTCTAGCAGTTCCAGCGCCTAAACTTAAGTATTTTTCCGTGTATTTCATCACCAGGTATGTGGGATTTCACTAGTGGGTTACTTTTACCCATTGGGTCCCTAGTTTTCATCAGATTCTTGATTTTCTTATCATGATTAAACCTAGGGTTTCTAGAACTTTGATAGAAGTTCATAATTTAGGTAAGTATATGTTCCAAATAAGATTATCATGTTACTATTTAGTTTATTGCATGAATTTTAGAACCCTAGCTTTGTACTTCTTTAGTTCTTGAATTACACATGCTAGGTCAGATATTTCAGACACTTCAGATATACATGCCTCAGTTATAAATGCATAATTACCAGATTAATTGTTGCATTCTCAGTTTGCATGTTCAATTTTGAGCTATCCAGTATTTACAGAAATTCAGACATAAATAATAAATTTATAGAATTCATTGGGACTAGCATAATACCGAGTTGGACTAGGATTTAGCGTACCCAATAATCCAAGAGCTACTAGCCAAGTAGGTTGTAAGTCCCCTCTGTGGGCAATCAATTTAGTGATCTTGCCAGCATGACTTTATACCTTTGGCAGGGTATAGGTCCTTTCAATGGGGCGTATACATCGGACTCCACATTTAGCTCATGTGGTTTTATTATCGGTTATTAGTAGCTCCCACAAATAAGTCAGAGTCTCTACATTGACCATTTATCAGTATATTCAATATTTAGTTTTAGCATGTTATAAATTTGTCATTGCATCTAATTAGCTCAGAATTCAGTTTATCATGTCAGATTATTACACTTGCTATTTTGCTTGTTTAGTTATGTTTTATTTTAGCTTTACTCTATCCTACATGCTCCGTACCTTTGAAGTACTGACGCATACGTGCGCTACATCTTATCGTGATGTAGGTTTAGGTTCTCAGCATCTAGATCACGCATAGATCGATTTCCCGATCTCCAGTTCAGTAGATTCAGTGGTGAGTCCTCATTCTCCGAGGACAACAGTCATGAATGTCATTTCAGTCTTTAGTCATTTAGTTTTAGTTTTTGCTAGATTTAGCTGGGGTATTGTCCCAGTATTTCTAGTCCAGTTTAGAGGCTATTTTCATACATTGTTGATTCAACTTAATATTGAGTTAATATTTCCATTGTATTAAACTCATTGTTTTCAAATATCTCATTTATAGAATATGGGTATTCCTCATCTTTTTAGATTTAATTAAGATTTAGCTTCCGCAACAGTTTATTATCTTTAGTATGCTCATGATAATGCCAGCAGGGTTAGCTTGGGCTCACTTGTGGTCCTAGGTTCTGTGTCCATGTCTCGGGGGTAGCTCGGGGCGTGAAAAAACTAGGTTTCAGAGCACTAGGTTTAAGTGTCCTAGGATGTCTGAAAAGCCGCACTAAGTAGAGTCCTTTTCATGGGTGTGAAGTGCACCACATCTAATGAGAGGGAGGCTATGATGTGTTTTAGGAAAAAAAATCACTTTCTTGTCCCTCTTATCGTGCGTAAGGTATGTTCTTATTCTACTCTAGCTGGATGTTCTACATTTCAGATCACGCCTCCTCCTAGACCTTAGGCATGGACTTCTAACGCACGCAATACTAATACATTTCATCTAGTACCAGATAAGGAAGTTCTAATGTAAAGTTTCAGAACGCCAGTTCAGCTTTTGGCTAAAAGTATGACAACCTGGAACAATCAAAAGGTTTGAGTTCCAACTAATAACAATGGTAAATCAGTGGCATCTAGTATTTGACATTTGTTTAGAAAGATTCACCTGAGTTTTAGGGTCCCTAGTTGTGTGAGGACCCACAGAAGTTCACTGATGAGGTCAATAAAATATTTGGAGTTATGCAAGTAACTGGTAGTGATATGGTTAAATTGTCATCCAACCAGCCTAAGGATTTGACTCACATATGGTTTACTCAGTGTAAAGACAACATAGACTACTTTGTCTTTTGTAACTAAGTATAACAGTCCAATTCAGTGTTAGTACAGAAACTCTCTCAGAACCTTTCTCAGTCTCTACTCCAGTCGGTGAACCAGTTATAGCTAGACGGGTATACAGAAATTGCCCTGTCACAGTCTCTATGAAAGTCACCTCAGCAGATCTAGTATAGTTAGAAATGGTAGACTTCGATGTTATTATAGGCATGGATAGATTACACTCATGTTATGCCTCAGTCGATTGTAGAACTAGAATTGTTCGTTTTCAGTTTCCAGACGAACCAATCTTAGAATGGAAGGGTAGTAGCTTAGCGCCTATAGGTCGATTTATTTCTTACCTTAAGGCCAGAAAGATGATATCTAAGGGTTATATCTATCATCTAGTTCGGGTTAAGGATTCTAGCCTTGAAACCCCAACTATTGAGTCAGTTCCAGTAGTCTGTGAATTTCTAGAAGTGTTTCCAAAAGATCTTCCCGGAGTCCCTCCCAAAAGGGAAATAAACTTTGGAATTGATCTCCTTCCCGATACCCATCCTATTTCTATTCCTTCGTATAGAATGGATCCAACAGAGCTTAAGGAATTGAAAGAGCAGTTGAAAGACCTTCTAGATAAGGGCTTCATCAGACCTA